>NW_021620775.1:1320553-1416055 GCF_004785775.1 Grammomys surdaster
TGGATAAGATGGATGGATGGATGGATGGATGGGATGGATGGATGATGGATGGATGGATAAGATGGATGGATGGATGGATGGATGGATGGATGGATGGGATGGATGGATGGATGGGATGGATGGATGGATAAGATGGATGGATGGATGGGATGGATGGATGGGATGGATGGATGCTATCTGCTAAGTACTTGTTATAGGAGTGAGAGTATTGTGATAAAGAATTGTTTAACGAACTCAGCCTTTGGCTCATTTTAACTTTAAATTTTTTTTGGTGGAATGAACAATTGCAGTCTATAAAGAGGAATTAGTTAATAGAACCCTCTTAAAGGGATTTTAAGGTTTAACTTATTTTTAGGACTTTTAATTTTTAGCTTGTATTTTTATTTTCCTGTCAAATAGCTTATGTGTGAATTGGGGAATGATGTTATAAATCGTGTTTATGAAGCTAAGCTGGAAAAAATGGGAATAAAGAAACCACAGCCAGGACAAAGGTATGATTACCGTAATGTGCTACTTCCTCCCTAATCCAGTGTGACTTCAGACCTTGTGGTGGGGTGTTGAGAAGTCACCATCATTACTTCTGTTGCAATGTGACTGTGTCTGTCTTCAGTGTGCTCAGTCGACCCATGTACCTTACGGGTGTGTTTGTAGTGTTTAGGTGACAACGAAGCATAGAAACACTCTACATAGGAATGTCAGAGCTCTGTGCCATTCAGGTGGCTCTGTCAGTGGTCGGCATTTGAAAGGAAGCACTGCTCAGGCTCGAGCTTTCGTGTGGCTCCTCAGCACCTGTGTTTAAAAGCAAGGCGTGTGTGGCAGTGCTAGTCTATTATCCTGGCACTGGAGAGGCAGAGACAAAGAGTCCCTTGGGCTTGCTGGCCAACTAATCTCAGTGGATTAGTAAATTCCAGAGTCACCTCAAAAAAAAAAAAAAAAAAGCTAGTGATTGAAGACAGTGCCTGGTGTTGACCTCTGGCTCCATGTGCCTGAGTGCACACCAGCTGAGTACACACCAGCTCACACACATGTACACACACAAATGGGCACATACCGCACACGCACACGCACACGCACACACACACACAGAGTCTGTTCATTAGTGTCTCAAAGATAAGGTTTCTACTATCTACTATGAATTGTTTTGCTTGATCTGACTTAGTTCAGCAAGTGTTAATCACACACTTGATGGGTGCTTCTCCAGCTTCCAAATCAAAGAAAGAAAGGCAGCTTGACTATGACATCAGACTTGTAGGTCTACACATAGAAGTCTGCTGAAGGAAGCTGCCAGAATCAGGGCCTTTGGAGAGTTAGTCTTTGTGGCTGATAGCAGATTTAATCAGTAGGATTCCTTATTTTTAGAAGTAGAATTGCAATTGCCATAATCCTATGTTGAGATTTGAACCAAGCCAGTATAATTTAAGTCACTTTTAATATTTGCTGTGTGGCATAGTTATTAGATCTTGGGCTCTCCTATTTTAGCAAAGATCAAAGCATTTTAAAATAAAATAGGGAAAATTGCAGAACAGGCATATATATTTTGTTGTTTGTTTGTTTTTGAGACAGATTTTCTCTTCATGTAGCCCTGGCTGTCCTGGAACTTACTCTGTAGACCAGGCTGGCCTTGAACTCTGACAGATCTGCCAGCCTTTGCCTCCCAAGTGTTGGGATTAAAGGCGTGCACTACTACTAACCAGTGGAACAGGTGTATTTTATGGTTATATAATAAGAGGAAATGGCCTTTTCTTTACTATAAATCTGGAACACTATATGTTTATTATAGTTATTATATGAAAAATTATGACCACCAGTAGTGATTGTTCAGGATATGACAGTATCTCTAGTAAAAATGAAATTAATGTTAATTTCTCTTTATATGTCTTTTTAATTTTCCTGGTCATGTTTCTATTATAAAACACAGAATATGTACAGCTACATGAAGACAGAAAATAAGAGAATCATGGAGTGCCATGTAACTGAGTTTTCAGTGGGTTATTTGTATTTCCTCTGACTGTGAAATTACCTTATTATTTAGAAGGAACTCATGTCATACAATGTTCTGTGTCAAGCCTTTACAAGAGAGTGTTCAGTTCCCTGGAGTTATGGGTGGTTGTGATGTGAGTGGGATCCAGGTCCTCTGGGAGAACAGCCAGCACTTATAACTGCTGAGCCGTCTCCCTGGCACCCCCCCCTCCCGTTTATTTGTAACTACTGTTAGATTCAGTATCTAGTGCAGCATTAGCCATGCTAAGGGGCTAAATAGAGTATTTTGTCATTTTTCTGTTTCCCAGACAGGAGAAGGAGGCATATATCAGAGCAAAGTATGTGGAGAGGAAGTTTGTGGATAAATACTCTACATTACCGTCACCTTCCGAGCAGGAGAAAAGGATCATCTCTAAGAGTTGTGAGGACCAGAGGCTGAGCCACGTCAGAGCATCTGTCCACACCCCAGGTATTTTACCTACAATATCATCTCGAGGTGAAACTACCTTTTTGATCTCACAATTATGGCCATTGTAGGGTTTTTGTTGTTGTTTTGTAAATACTAGAAGCCTGTTTCCTTCTGTACATTCTAAAGGAAAACTGGATTTCTTTGTCTTTAAGACTGTCACCTGAGATAGTCCCATGGTTCAAATTTCTAGGTAGTCTGTACTCTGCAGAGTACAGCTGCTTAATAGCCAGGGGAGATGGGATTATAAGTCGATTATGCCTAAAGCCCTGGGTATCTGGCTAACCACTGTTTTCCCTCCTATGTTCTCCCTACACTTCCCCAGTAACGGTTTCTCCTACCCCCCCTCTTACGGCCTGCTTTGTGCTTTGCTAACTTGCATGTCCCCAGTGGCTGCTGTAAATAGCGACGAGGCCAGGCGGGAGTCTCTGTTCTGTCCTGATGAGCTAGATTCACTCTTCTCCTACTTTGATACTTCTTCAAAACTGCGTAGTAGTAAGTACTATTGTGGAGATTCCACGTCTGTGCCAGTGGTCATTGTGCGGTGTGGCCATTTCTCTAGATGTTGCCCATTGTCTCAGGGTTGCACATTATTACCACAGCCATCCAGTAAAGTAAGCTCTTCACTATCCCAGCATCTGTGGGTCACTCTGAAAGTTAGTTTATTTTCAGGCTTTGTGACGTCTTTGTGTTCCCTTAGATAAGTTATAGAAGGACTGAGATTGCAGTGGGCTCTGTATGCTGCTGGTGGTTGGCTTCATGTTTCCATGTGCCAGCTCATTTTACAACTTGTTGCTTGTGGGAGTCATTTTTCTAAGTGATGTGAACTTTAATCACTAGCCCTTTTTTTTTTTTTTTTAAACCACAGTCAAAAGTAATGACAGTGGGATCCAGCAGTGCTCTGATGATGGACGAGAATCTTTACCTTCCACCGTGTCAGCCAATAGCTTATATGAGCCTGGTGAGTGCTGGTGAAAGCCCGTGTTGATTGGTGTAGTTTGTTGCAAAATTCGTGTGGCAAGTGTCAGTTCTTCCACAGGTGTGTTTGCATCTGTGTGCTCACACGAGGGCCAGAGGTTGGCAACAGGTGTCGATCTTCCTTGCCCTCCACCTTCCTGTTGGGGAGGGGAGGAAGTGCAGTCGATGGAGAATGTGTGATGCACGTGCTGTGTGGACGCCCATGGGAGCCTTGATGTTCCCCTTACCCTATCCTTTTGCCTCTTTAACTGGCCTCTCCTGACTGCTAGAATCTCAGTCCCTAAACACTGCACTGCTTACTGTCAGATGATAAAAGGGGGCATTTGTTTAAGTCAGAGGAGTGGGATCTTTCTGTATATAATCTTTGTCATTTCTTTTGTTCAGCATATTTATTCCAAGAATAACTCTGCCATGATACTTTCCTATTGCTAGTTTTTTCACTGTTTTTTTTTTTATTGTCTTTTCCCAAACTTTTACTAGAAGATTTAGACTTACTAAAGGAGAATTACTGAAATGTTAATGACGTCAGGCAACATAAGACGGGAAGACGGGAAGAAGTTAAATGTGTAGAAATGTTGAAACATTTCCTGTAGCCTTACTAATTACAAGAGGCAGTATATCTGGAATTAGATTTCACTGCAGTCCCTGATAGAACACAGCAGCCATTAAGAATTTGTCAAATACTTAAAAACATACTGGGGAGATGGCTCGACAGGCAAAGGTTCCTGCTGCCAGTCCTTATGACCGGAGTTCAAACCAGAGAGGCACTTGGTGGAAGGAGCGAGCCAACTCCCAAAGGCTGTCCGACGGCCTCCACGCTCACACACACACACCCTGAAATAAAGATGTTCAGTGTAATAAAATTTTTCGTATATGTTCAGTTTCAAATCTAATCAATTATGACTTCAGACTTTAGCATATACATAACACTATAATGCTTATTCTGTAAGAAATAACGAATCTCTCATGTGCTCATTGGTATAGATGAATAACTGTTCATCATTTTTTTATGTCACAATGTTTACGTCATGAGCTGGAGTTCACTTTCAAAACTGAGGGTGTGTGTGTGTGTGTGTGTGTGTGTACACATACATGCACCATAAGGTATCCTAGCCACTTTGTCTTGAAGCTATCTCTTTGACCGTTCCTAAGTTTACACCAACTAGCTTTAAGTTCGTCTTCACTTTGCTATTCCAGTCGTTGCCATTCACCCAACAGAACTCTTCCTTCTTGCAAACTCTTTCTGTACTTGTTATACTATTTACATCCTGTGGTATGAGCACATTCTTATTAATGTATTTGTGCTTCGATTTCCAGAAGGAGAAAGGCAAGAGTCTTCTGTGTTTCTTGACTCTAAACATCTTAATCCAGGACTTCAGCTTTACAGGGCTTCGTATGAAAAAAACCTTCCCAAAATGGCCGAGGCTCTGGCTCATGGTGCAGATGTGAACTGGGCTAATTCAGATGAAAACCAAGCAACACCACTCATTCAGGCTGTATTAGGGGTATGAATTAATGCATTCAGGCCTTATTAAGGGTGTGAATTAATGCGTTCAGGCTATATTACAGGTATGAATTAATGCATTGGGGTTTTCATTGATCTAGTAAAGTAGAAAATATCATAAATTCTAAACCAAACATCATTAGTGTTACTGTTCTAAGAAGGGTTAGAAATAATGAATTCTTTCACTAGTGAGTTCCAAGTATCATGTGGTTGTTTCTGACTTGAGAGGGGAAGCTGGAAGGGAATTCTGATGATGCAGGGGAGTAGTGTACTTTGCTGGACTTAACTGTAAACAATTTTGTATTAATTAGTTCTTGGAAGAAACAAGTGTAACTTCTCTGATTGACATACAGATGTGCTCTCTCTCATTTGCATTTATACATTGTCGTCGTCTTCTCTTCAAGGGCTCTTTGGTGACGTGTGAGTTCCTGTTGCAGAATGGTGCTAATGTGAACCAAAGAGATGTCCAAGGGCGGGGACCGCTGCACCACGCCACTGTCTTAGGACACACAGGGTAGGCCATAGTGTTTAGATAGGTGGGAGGCTTTCCTCTTGAGAAACTATATCAAAATATGTTTTTGTTTTTTCTCAGGTTAAGGTTATTAAATAGAATTTGTAAAAGGAGTACATTCTTATGTCATTATAGAATCTGAAAGGTAAAGGTTCTCAAGGAAAACTCCGGTCAGTGTTCTAGCTTGCTGTTGTGATAAACGGCATTGACCATGAGTACCATGGGCAAGGAAAGGCTTTGTTTGGCTTATACTTCTATGTCACAGTTCATCATGGAGGGAAGTCAGGGAAGGGACTTGAGTAGGAGCCTGGACGCAGGAACTGAAGCTGCGACCACAGAGGAGTGCTGCTGACCAGCTCTCTCAGCTTGCTTATTTTTTTAATTATTGTGTGTATGTCTGTGTGTGGGTATTATACAATGCAGTGTCTGGTCCCCTGGGGCTAGAGTTACAGGTGGATGTACGAGCAGTGTGTGTTCTTAAAGCAAGCCCTCAGCTGCTTTCTTCTTATGTGGCCCAGGCCTACCTGTCTATGGTAATCTCATCCACAGTGGGCTGGGCCCTTCCACATCAGTCAACAATCAAGGCAGGCCAGTCTGAGAGGGGCAACTTTTCAACCAAGGTTCCCACTTTCTAGGAGACTCTAGTTTATGTCAAGTTGACAATAATAACTAACCAGTATAGTTAATATACAGATATAACTAACCAATATAGCTAGTGTACACATATAACTAGTATAGCTAATATACAGATACAACCAACCAGTATAGCTAGTGTACAGATACAACTAACCAATTTAGCTAGTGCATAGTTATAACTAACTAGTATAGCTAGTGTATAGTTATAAACTAACCAGTATAGCTAGTGCACAGATATAGCTAACCAGTATGGTTAGTGTACAGATACAACTAGCCAGTATGGCTTGTGTACAAAGACGAACTAAGCAGTATATCTGGGGTTCGTAAAGCTCTCAGTCATCTTTTATTATTGAAGTCTGTTCATTGAATGTTGTGGGATGCATTAAGAATTTTCTAATACAGTGTCGTTTAAGTTAGGTAGAACTTTTTAATTTTGGAAGTGAAATGGATGTTTTTTGTCCTCATACTGAGAAATGCTGTTCCTTTAAACAGGCAGGTGTGTTTATTCCTAAAGCGAGGTGCCAACCAGCACGCCACTGATGAAGAGGGGAAGGACCCTCTGAGTATAGCCGTGGAAGCAGCCAATGCTGACATAGTGACTCTGTGAGTGTCCCCTTCGTACCCACTTCCCGTACTGCATGTTGCTTGTACAAATGGTCATGGCTGCCCTGGAGCGCATTCTGTAGAGCAGGCTGGCTGTGAACTACAGAGATCCTCCTGCCTCTGCCTCTCAAGTGCTGAGATGAAAGGCGTGCGCCCTTACACCAAGCTCTGGGAGTTTTCAGCTCCGTGTTCTGTCTGTGCCGCTCCTGTGGATACACTGTGTGCGGTACACACTCTAAAATGCACGGGTTCCTTTGATCCTCGCAGTAGTCTGTGAGGATGTTATTCTTATTATCCTCACTCTCTAGGCATGGAAGCTCAGCCTCCGACAGTTCAAGGTGTTAATAAATCTTAAAGCTAGCACTGCACACCAGAATTCCTGCTCTAACGCCTGGACTCTCGGCTACTTCTGCTGTGCTGCCAGAGCAGTAGAAATCGAGGCCATGGTTGCCCCATGCTCTCCTTTCTGTTTCATACAGCACAGAGCTGGGTTGGGACGGGTGGAGCGATGGGCAGTCTGATGCTGTTGCTCTGAGGAATAGAGGCTCACCAAGCCGGAGGGGCAGCAGTCTTTTAAACACATTGTTCACATGGATACGTGATTATTTTTAACACAAAATACCTGTTTTTGAATGTTTGAGTTATTTTTACCGTGATCTAATAAAGAGTCTGGTGATTTTCAGTTGGTTTGCATGTTAGATCAAAGTAGTGTGTTAGAACCTAGAAATGTGATAATGTCAGCTGTACTTCATTTCATGAGGCTAAGGGAAGCAGGTTTTAAGTCATGTGATCATTCCATTCTGGGCTAAAGGAAGCTGAGACTTGGTGATCCCTCTTGTCTTTGTAGACACATGCCTTTTCATGATGTTCTCAGTTCAAAGAAACCCTGTGGCTGCTTTAAGCTTACACTGAGAAATTTGGACTTGTGATGTTCCACCTCTCCCAGCCTCTAGCCAGTAAGACTCAGACCAGGGAGGGGTTATTGTTACTGTGAAGGATATTGTTACTGTGAAGACAGTTGCCTCCTATATCGACTAGCAGTCAAGAAAATGCCCTACAAACATGTGCACAGGCCAGTCTGATCCAGACAACCCCCAATTTGGGATTCCCCTAGATAACTTTCCCCCAGATAACTCTGGCCCATATTAAGTGGATAATTGAAGCCAAGTAGTCAAGAGCCCTTTGGGAGAATCTGCATAGCAAAGGAGTACTTAGGAGCCATCCCTGTTCACACACAGAGGAAGTGGAGAGGGGTGTCAGCGGCAGACTATCATCAGCCAGATGAGCTTTCTGAAGACGAGGGCTCAGGCAAGGCTGCCGCGTGGTGGCCTACAGGGACAGTCAGGCACTGCAGAGAATACCTTCCATGTTTTCAGAAAAAGAAGAAATACTTGTTTTTTGTTTTGTTTTGGTTTTTTTGTTTTGTTTTTTTTTTAAATCCATTGTTACCTGTCTTCCATTTTGAGGGTTAATAACCCCCTAAGAATGTATGACCAGTATTGGTAACTTTGGGAGAATTTTTGTAACCCTTCGTCATTTACTACAGCACTTGTATACCAAACTATAGTCCCATTATTTAGAAGGAACAAGTTGCTTCTGTGTTGAGAACTATCTCACTCAGGGTTAACTAGTGAACTGTGGCAGGCTATTGCTTCCCCACCGTAGAAGCAACAATTCCATCAGGTTGTTATAGCAGCTAGGAATTCTCTGAAGCCTGGAGGAGGCGACCTGAAAGTGCTGTAGACATCTGGTTTAAATAGGAATCGCTTACCATTGCTCATGAGCCTTATATGAATGAAAGTGAGGCATGGTTGGTTTTGTATTGCAGATTGCTAGTCCACTGTGCTGAGTTTTTTTTTTTTTTTTACTGAGTTTTTTACTTGACAGATGCTGATAAAGGAGTAATTGTACCATCGAATGTTCTAACTGTCTATGTAGCTCATTGTCCATGCGTACTTGTATGATTTCTCTAAGAGCTCTTCTTCTTTCATTCTAGGTTACGCTTAGCAAGAATGAACGAGGAAATGCGAGAATCAGAAGGACTTTATGGACAGCCAGGTCAATATTCTACTAACAATCATACTGAGATGCAATATAAAAAGTGCATTCAGGAATTTATCAGTCTACAGTTGGAAGACTCATAATTCCTTAGCTAACTGATGTGATATTATAGAGATTTTATGATGTACTTGTAAATTGTGAGCTGTTAGCTTCTGTACTGTACTTACTGAATTCCTGGGTGGCTAGTCCTGGGCCTTTCCACACACTCCTGTTTCTATTTCAGTGCACTCGTACTTACTGTCTTCAGTCAGCCCAGCTGCTGGAGCCCTTGTCTGCTGTACAGATGTCTTCCATGAGCATCCCACAGGGAGTGCACTGACGCACAGGCTCTAACGTGCTGCAGCAGAGAGCAGCCGCCAAAGGGATTCTCGTTAGCTGTCCAGTGAATATAACAAAATGCTTTTCTTTTTGTTATTCAGGGAATTTCTATACATTGTGTTCAGGGAACAAAAGCAAATCACCATGTGTTTTGTATATAAAAAGTTAGTATGGAAAATACCAAGAAAAGGTTTATTGATGCATTTTGTATTCCAATCTAAGAATGAGTTGAAGATTTAAAGCAAAAACTTACCAGTAAGTTAAAAGTCCACAATGGATATAGAATTAGTTTCAAAGGCTGAAGTTTATCTGTAGCTTTGCCCCAGGCAATTGTACCCTGTTTGCTGGGGTAAGTAGTATTTAGAACAGTGTTTTGTGAACCTGATGACGAGGTAGACTTACTAGAAATAGGTCAATTCATGGTCATCTCAGTGTTTTTCCTGAGTGATCATCACCTGTGGGTCATGGGGTAAGAAAAGGAAGAGAAGTTGATGAAACTATTCTATTTGATGGACACATGCTTGATTGGCCATTTGCACAAGAAACGACATGTATTCCAGTTCATGAATTTGAGTGTATCTGTTTCTAATCTGCTTTATATTCATGCACATATTACTAACCATTTTAGGAATTCATGACTCAAGTACCTACAGAAAGACATTCACTTTGCAATGGGCATATTTGTTTTATAGAAATATATTTTATGAAAATGAATATTTATATTATTTTTGAAGTGGACTGGTGATAGCATCTCTCATTTCTGCTGAAGCATATTCTGACATTTCTGTACTTTCTGTTATCTTCAGCCACTTAGTTTAACTATAGTAATTTCTACTATTTCAGTATGTGATACAGTAATCTCTAACTGTGTCAGTGTGAGGCTGTTTTTTTTCTCACAGGACTGTATTTACTATTTATTTTTGGCCTGATATAATAAGGAAGAAGAAAGGGCCTGGGTCGGATAGAACTGCTAATCTAGGGTGGTTTACTTTACTCCTATGGCTCACAGGACTGCCAGGTCAGGATACTGTATCTGAGATGTGAGTGTGCTAATACGGGTCAGACTCAGCAGTAACTCTGGATTTCACACATTTGTTTCAGAGTTGGATGTTAGCTCTTAAATAAGTTCTAATTTTGTAACGTATCTTTAAATGATAGTATTACAAGGCCACTTCTGAGGCCTTTGCATTTAAGCACTTTGAATAGAAATTGATCAAAGAAAATGAGCTGACATTTGTCAGGTAGCAGTGAACTGCAAGGTTGTAAGTTGTTACGTTTGTATCTTCCTGAACTTGTAAAGGTAACTGTTAAGTCAGCTGCACCTTCCTTAAAGAGCTTCACTATGCCTGCTCAGCTGGTGAGTCAGAGGTCAGAGGCCAGAGGTCAGAGGCCACAGTCAGTGGTCCCCTTGCTCTGCAGGTGGGAACTTGCAAGGGCAGGACCTTCCTCTTAGCTCCAGTTCTGGTTCTGCTTGAATTTCTTCTATGTCATCCAGGAGTGCTCAGAAGTCCCCTTTACTGTTACCCATGTGCAGTCGTGTGTAAGTATAGGAACTTCAGGTATCAGTAGGAAAAGATTTTTCAGTTTTAATGAAAATCTGAAAACAGGCCTCACTTTAAACCATTTTTGAACCATCTTCAAATTTTAATTTAGAAGTTAAAAAGTATTAATTCTGCCATCAATGCCGGGTTGAAAATAAGATTAAAAGAAACTCTTTGAGAAATATCTTGAAAATAATTCAATTTTAGGCTCAGTTTTAGGGCCCAGTGTTTAAAGGTGAATATTGGTGTGATGTGCAGGCCACGGTGTAGTGTGCACTTCACCGAGTTGTATGCTCTGGGCCTCCTCTTTTCCCTTCTGAGTCCTGGCACAGCAGATGTGCTTGGCTCCAACAGCAGCTCTTTGCCTGCAGACTTTGCCTGACTGCTTCCTAGCCATAGGACGGAAACATCAGAACTCTGGGAAGTTTGTAGGTACAGGAATTGTCAGTCTTTTGATAGTGACAGGCCTACTATTTAAAGGACTCAGTTCTAATGCTTAGCAATCATGGACTTATTTCTAAGAAACCTCATTTCTAAACTTGAGTATCTACAACCCCGTGAACTCCCATTTTTCATGGAAGGTAGTATTAAGTTGTGCTTCTGAAAGGAAGGTAGGTTCTCCTTCAGCAGCCTTAGAACTCTCAGGAGGCCTGGCCAGGTAAGGGATAGCACACATTGCTCTCAGTGGGGGAATCAGTTAGGTGCTTCCTATTTCTAGTTCTGGGTCTCACTGAGGGTCAGGGTGGGCAGGTTCTCAGCCAGTGAAGAGTCACTGCATTAGGGAGCTACTTCTGGTCATGTGAACATGTAGCTCTGGAACCCGTTCAATCATTTGTAGAAGGAAAGTACTCCCAGCTAGTGGGGCAGGATGATGCCTGTGGTCACAGAGGGTGGATATCACATCCTTTTGAGAACATTCATTTCAGTAATGAGGTCACTGAACCCTTTCAGTCAGCCTAACTGCTGTTGTGATGAGTATTCTGAATACCAAAAACTAAAAGTGAATTTAAACTGTCAGTGGAAACATAGAAGTATATATTTTAAAGCTTTAGAATTGTTCAGACACATAAAACACTTGAACTTTCTGAATGGGAAAAATGTGGTTAAGTAATTTAAATAATATGCTTAGCTGATTTTTGTAGTGAGCTGTTCAGTGTATTAATAGGAAGATTCTAGGATAATATATCCCAGAATCTTGTTTATGTGTTCTAGTTCAGATAAATTAGATTTGCCTTGGGAAATTTTTCAAGTGATTAAAATTCTCCTTAAAGTTTAGATAATGAAGTTCACTTTGTTGTTGGCTGTTTTAAGTAAATCACGGTTGTTGCTTATGACAACACATTTTGAGGTCTAAGGAAGGTAGCATACTATTAGTGCATTATTAACTTTAAAAAACTGACTTTACTGAGTTTTGTGTGTGAACTAGAAACTTCCTTTTGTATTGTATGAACTCTTAAGTGTTTGCAGTCCGTGAAACCAATGATGATTACGGCACCACAGTCTCCTCCAAGGACGTGTTTGCTCTAGTGACTGAAAGGTCTTAGAATTAGTTTTGCATGGTACAATGGTTTTACTAAAGATGTCCTTGTATATGTATTAGGTGATTTAAAATCAGACACTAGGAAATCATAAAGAAGAACAACTCATTATACAGAATATACATCACTGAATGTGGAAGCCATATATTACCATTGTACTGCTGTCATACTTGAGAACGCTCATCTGGTGCTATCTGTGAACGACTTGGTGTGAGCGTCTGCTAGACCCTTCTCCTGTTCCTTCCTGAATATATACTGTGTGCCTTTTATGTTACTTCTGGTGTTGGATGGTAAAATCAATGTGGTATTTTTGTATTATGATCTGCACTTTACACTTTCTTGGAAAGTACAATTCTAGACTATCTGAATAGTATTTTAAAATATTTATAATGTTTACAATAAATATTTTACATATTTTAATTCAACATCTAAAAAGAGAAAAAATTAAACTATTTTGTATGGTTTATTTATTGTTATTTAATGTTGCGCTCCTCTCAGTTTATTTTGTGTGCAGTAGGATGGCCAAGCACAGGAATGGGTTGCAGTGTGTGTCATGCATAGGACAGTGGAGTAGCCTTCAGTGTCCTTCAGTCATGAGTATGAGTCATTACTGGCCGCCAGCCAGCCTGAGAGAGGCTCTTCTCACTGTACTTTCCCCTTTTAAAGTAGATTAATTGGGCTCAGCTGATTATTTCATGTAACGATTAAATTTCCAGGATTTTAATAAATTGCTTTTTACATAGACTAAATGTTGAAAGGTACTAAATGTTGCGAGTACTAACCTCTTTTTATTAAAATCTATGTGTTACCTTTTTAGACCTTTTTACTAGACTTCTCTCTGCCCTCAGTCGTTCTCTAACTCTCTAGCTTTTGGTGTAACACCTGTGTCTTCCACAATCTTGCTTTCAAAGGCTTGCAGAGTTTACTGTCAACAATAACTTAATAACAAGATTGTCATAAAATGGGACACATGGTATCTTAGGGGAATGATAAAACTATGTGGTGACAAGAATCACACAAAACAGTATTTTATGCTCAAGTGAACAGAAGCATGCCAGGAGTCTGTACCAAGGTAATGCTGAGCTGGACGCATCACAATCCCAAAATAAGAGTTTTCCTTTGAGGGGTTAATCTGTATGTGTGCATATAGTCCCTCAGCGAGAGAAATCGTATCCAGCTTGCTACAATGTCCTTACCTATAATTTATATCTCCGCAAGAGTGTTGAGTGTACACTCATGTGAACAGCTTCTCGGGTTTCCTCTCCGGTTTGCATAGTATTCCTGATCATAAGTCAGGAGGTGGAGCTCTGGTGTCATAGTCACTTTATGGCCTTCTGACTTACTGAGTTTAGTGAACAGTAGATCAAATACATTAGTTCTGAACCTCAAAGCGTGTGTGAGCTACTTTTTACCAACAACTATTTCAGTATAAATCGCTTCTCGTTGATGGTAGTATACGAAGCTTTCCCCTTAGTAATGGGTGTCCGTCAGAACCTTCACTAGTACCAGCTTTTACTCATTTCTTTTAACTTTTATCCAAGAAGTATTTTCTTGTAAAATGTGCTGTTTACTTCATTTCAAATAACCTCTCTTCTTTCGTGTGCTAATGACTGTGTTTCTTCACATTGCTTTCAAACGCTTGCATCTTGCTCCTCTCTAACTCTGAGCTTCCCTCTGCGGTGCATCTGAGACCTTCTCTCAGGTATAGCCTTCCCTTTCTTACACACTTTTCTGGAATTATTGTTAGCTGGCCTATTTCCTTCAAAAAGTGCTATTGGAACAAAACTTTAATGAAATGTAATGAATCTTAAAGTAGTATGAGTAAAAATGAATGTTGTTTTATTAATATCTGAACTGTATAAATTTTAAAAATGTCTTTATTTTCCTTTTATACAGGTGATGAAACTTACCAGGATATTTTTCGTGATTTTTCTCAAATGGCATCCAATAATCCAGAGAAACTCAATCGTTTCCAGCAAGATTCACAGAAGTTCTGATCCTTCTTTTAAAAGGAAAGGGGAAACTATGAAATTCGGTGAATTCTTAACGTGTACAACCAGAAACTCACACCTTTTTTACTACTTTAATTCCACTTAATTTTGGTAGACATTGAATTTGGAAAAAATGGTACCCATTCATTTTGGATTTTTGTAAATGAAAACAAGATCTCTCATAATTGGGAAAGGAAGAAATCCACTATAATTCTTCTTTTATTTAAGCAGAAAAAAGTCTTTTTAATGAGTTGTGCTCTTATATAAAGTTGTATCCAGATCTAAGGCATCTCTCAAGTTCCGAGGTGCTACACTGCTAGACCACTCCATCCTTTGCCAAGCATGGGTGAGACTTTGGTTCCCCTGGGAACATTCAGTCACCATGTCTGCATCAGGTGGGAGCTAGTTATCTTACCTGCTTGGAGGATGTGTCTTTTCTGTAGCTGTCCTCATAATAGTTGGTGGTTCAGATAGATATGCGTGTTTTCTGGCAGCTTAGCTGTCACAGTGTACAACACAATTGCTAAGACCAGCGAGTGTGCCCCTCGTTCTCTCCTAGGTGCCGTTGTCCTCCGAAACCCCAGCAACACAGCTGCCGTGTGAGTGGACCACTCTTACTGCTTTCTTTCTTCAGTCACCTCAAGAATCCTAGCTCGGTTTTTGTTGTCAGGCTGATTTCCTGAAGTCTTGACAGATTGTCAGTGTAACAAAACTGGATTTCAGAAGTTGACTATTGCAAAATTGGACTTTCATCAAAACACAGTGATGTCAAAGAGAATATTGTAGGGCATTTTTATATTTGGAATTAATCCATTCGAAGATATATATTTTTTACTATTACTCCTGGTGAAAGAAAAATCTCCATGTAATGGAAAAGAAAGCTAATTTTTTTCCTGTTTATACTAAAATTTGCCAGCAATAAAGTCCTTTTATTTTTTTTTCTACATTTATCTTGTGTACTATACAACAGTATACATTCTTTTAAATTGTATCTTGTATATAGCTTTAGAATTAAGTGAAATAAGTCATTTTGAGTTCCAAAATTATGCACATGTGCTATAGTTTGTCCAGTCCCACCTCTGGTTGACGTCTTGCCAAGGGACGCGATGAAGGAGTGGCTGACTTGTAGCTCGTTGCCGGCACTGTTGATTACACTTACTCTTTACAAGCTATTTGTAAGTAGCATTGATACTCAGCTTCACAGAGACATTTTGAAATGCATGTAAAATTATAGTTAATTAAGTAAAGACTTTAACATTTTCCCCACAGTACGTAGAGCTTTATTTTAACTAAATATAAAATCAGAATCTAAGTAGAAATTATATTGAAATAAATTTGCCACCCAGATAAGATCCAGGTTGCAAGCATGCAATGCTTATTTAGTAAGACACCACACACTGAGGATAAGAATCTGTTATGATTTGTTTCTGAGGATGTGCGAACTTTACAGGGTGAAAGGATTTTGTCTTTGCTGTCTTGCCTCGGACTTGCGGGTCATCTGGCCTTGTAGGCATTTTGATAAAGGCAAAGGTCTCATTTGTGATATTTTAATTGGTATGTATTTTGAAATTTATTGTCCTAAAACATGTTAGAGGAAGAGAAATAGGCTAAAGAAAAGTAAGAAAGCCTGCCCCTCGTCCGCAGCGCTCCTTGTCGGTCTCTTCTGGAGCTTCTGCCTCATCTCTGCAGGTGCAGGTGGAACTCAATCTGGTTCCCCTGCTTGAGGCAGTTCCTCTGCACTTGCCCCTCCTGGCTGTGGCAGTCAGTGTCTGCTGCTCTTTAATGACTACAGTGTTTTTTGGAGGAAAAAAAAAAAAGCCTTAAAGATTCAAGTGAAATGCCTTAAAGATTATTATGGTTCTGAATATCTTTAGAATTCAGATTTAGCTACATCACTTAGTACTGTGTAGAGGCTGGCAACGCAAGGCTATATTGCTGTGGCTTACTTTACTTTCTCAATGTACTGACAAATTGGATGAGAGAAAGGACTGGAGTGTAGCAAGGCTGTTAATGAATAGTTTCAAAGGCGCTTGGCTGAGTTCTGCTGTGCTCACTAACAGCTCTCTGTGGCATGGGGGAAGTATTCTGAGCATTAGAAAGATGAGCACACACAGTGGGGCTGGACATGCATTCTGCTCGTTCTGATTGCCCTGCTGTCTCTTTATTATTATTCATCTGTTAGTTCTTTTTCACGTTCTTGTTGATGTAAGAATTGAGTTACAGCCACAATAAGAATCGAGGAGTTACGAAGGATTCATAAAATACAGCTTTAACATGGATGTGGGTAAAGGTGATGAGGCAGCCATCCACCAGGCTTCATTGCAGCATAAGATTTCAACTTCATTTTTAACACAGCCGTCGAAAACTAATTCCCGCATTACAGGGTGCCTGACTAATTGACGCTGGTGTTTGCTGTAGTTTAGTGAACGCTAGTATTTACTTTCCCCAAAGTAATACAGCTTGCAACTTGTACTTTAGTATGTCAAAGATGCATTTTGGAGAAAAAACATGTATACACTCACATTTTACAGAATTTAAATTTGTGATCATGTTGGAGTATTTAAAAATAAAATTGCCTGCATATTAGATACGATTGATTATAAGCCAAATTTTGTTTAAAACTAAACTGCTACCCACTGTGAGTAATTGGACATTCCTAGATCAGCCATTTAAATGAACTCTTTGTGTGGTTGCATTTTGACCATTAGCAGGGCTAGGAGATGTGTGGTTTTGAAAAATGAAACCCTCTATCCATAATAACTTCAGTTCCTGTCCTTCTTGGATCCAGGGCTTCTGACAACAAAGTGAATGGATGAAGCAAAGGGAACTGCAAACTGCTTTGTGCATTTTATGATTTAGGCTGGGCTTTCACATCACCCTTTCTCTCCTGGTGTCACAGAACTTCTGAGGTGACTGGTCAGTGACTGTCAGCCTTGTCCGTGACTCCATTCCTAGCCTGCTGCTCTTGGTTTACAGAGATAGAGCTGGTCACTTGCTTTGCTAGTTGGTGGGAGAGCTGACCCGTGACCCAGGTCTGACATATGCTTCAGAAGCATCTGTGTCCTGAGAGGACTCAACATCACTGTCAAACAGCAGCTTTCCCTGTGTCTGGCAAGAGACTTCAAATACTCTGGAGAACCTCATTATGAAGTTTAAAGGAATAGATTGGAATTTGAAAGCATCAAATTGCAAAAAAGTCTACAGTTTTTACAATAGAAAACATTAATAAAAGAAAAATCTTAGAAAGTTAAACTCACTATTTATTACCTCTGTAATATTTTCTAATGAAATGTAACTGTAAAATGGGCTGGGTTCCACCTGGCTGAGTCCTGCCCCCTCCAGGGATGATGGTTGTGGGGGAGGGGTTTCGTGGACAAAGGAAGATTCAATTAAATACAATTTTCCTCTCATTGGTCTTCTCACTATATTATTTTCTAGATCTGTCTCATTCCCCAACCTTATTTGGGGTATTAATTTTAACAGGGAAAGCTTGCTGTGTTATCAAGGTTTTTAGCACCATTTTACACGAAGGCTAAAGGTTGGGTTGTGGAAATGACAAGCTCCTTTTTTAAATATATGTTTACTTGTGCTCTGTGAAATTTCTGGATCATTCCAGTCATCAAGGCTGATCACATGTACTATTTCTTGCTAGCTGTGAAAAGGATTTTAAGAATGTATAACCAACACTCCATGGCTTTTTATTAGTGTGTAGAGGGTTTGTATCTAATTCATGAATGTAGTTTTACTGTAGTTTGTCATTGTAAATAGAGCAAAGTACATTATCTTCATAGTTATTCTAAAATGTACATTATGTAAGAATTGTAAATAGACTTGATTACTTTGTATGCTGAAAATTTACAATATTAAGTCAATAAAAATATCTCACTTCTGGCACAGTTGCTGTGAACGCTCCAACTTCTTTTGAACTCTGCTGCATTCAGTCTGACCTCTGCTCTAGCTAAGGTCGGGTTTGGCTTTCCACCCTTCAAATAATGGGGAGGTCCACGCTGATCCTGTTTGCTGATGACTTTAATTCAGAAACCCATGTTGATGCTTAAAATATCATCTTCTCCCTGATTCCAAAGATGTTGCAGCCTCTACTTTGTGCACTAAAGACCACAGACTTTGGTTTTTAAATAGCCTTTGAACTCTTCTGCTTGTCACATAATAGTTGATATGTCTGTTGGAGTTCCTAATCTTGGCAACCCAGCCACACTCCATCCTTTAGGAAACAAAACTCTGCTTCTGTGCGAATGATGGAAGGAATGGAGAGCTCAAAAGCAGACCCACAAGCGAAGCTTGGTTTTGCTTTTCCTTTAAGTGTTAACACAAAGCTGACCCAGACCCTGAGCGATCAGTCTTAAAACCCCTCATTTCATTTTCAGAGTAGTCTAGGAAGAAACCACAGCAAGTGTTTTAAATGAAGGCAAACAGGCTGTTTTCCTTTCTTGTTTTGTTTTGCAAAAACATCCTCACTGCCAAAATAAGGCCTTTAAGTCACAGAAAAGGGCTAGGTATGATGATGATGGTGTGTGCCTGTAATCCCAACGTGCCAGGAGTTAGAGGCAGGGCAGTTTGACTTAACATGAGCCTGCTCCAAACAAGCAAACGAACGCTTGGAAACATCACCCAGAAAACAAGACTCGAGTATAAAGAAAATCATCTCTAATCCTGTGACTTACCTGTGCTGTCCAAAATGGAATCCATTAGCTACAAAGTTGCTTGTATATTTCATGTGTCTGTGTGTGCATGCTTATGTGTGTGCATGTGCAGGTGAACATGTCCCTGTGCATCCTTCAGCGCCGCTCCTCAGGCAATCTAAAGTTTAGATTGTTTATTTGAGGAAAGATCTCTCGATGGCTTTGTACTTGTCACTTGTCAGACCAGATGACCCTTTAGCCCCAGGGATCCTACCTCTGCCTCTCCAGTGGCCATTCTGGGTTTATAAGCATGTGCCAACATGCTAGACTTTGAAGACTTGGGTTCTGGTGACCACTTTCGGATCCTCCTCGTGCTGTGTGGCAGACACTGTATTGTCTGAGCTGTTTCCCCAATCTGCAGAAGTCCAAAATCAAAATTAGGCAATAATGAGTTCAGTTGTCAGGCACAGTGCTATACCTTGAGAGCCCAGTAGCCACATGTGCTTAGTGACTGCTGCTCTGGACAGGCTGGTTTATAGATGAGGTTCTTTTTGACTGATGCTGGTTAGGAAGCTGCTGCCTTGCTATAGAAGCCCTTCTAGACCTTTGAGTCTATGCACACTGATACAGCAGACAGTATCGCTTTATGAACTTTTACTTAGATGGGGAATATTTTAAAAACTTGGTGAAAATTTCAAATGTACCAAAGTCACAGGCTCATAGCTCATTTTTCTATTCTTGGACCTCTTTCCCCTATTCCCCAACACCCTTGGGACCAAATTCCAGATGATTTAGTGTGAGTCTTTGAAAGGATCTTGTGTAATGATACAGTACTCTTTTGTTTGTTTTTTGTTTTTTGAGACAGGGTTTCTCTTTTCTCTGTGTAGCCCTGGCTGTCCTGGAACTCACTCTGTAGACCAGGCTGGCCTCGAACTCAGAAATCCACCTGCCTCTGCCTCCCAAGTGCTGGGATTAAAGGCACCACCACTGCCCAATGATACAACACTTTCTTAAATGGCATAAAATTATCAGATTTTTCCAATTGTCTCAAATATGGTTTTCCCAAGTCAGCTCACAAATGTTCATACACTGCAGTTGGCTAATATGTCTCTTAAATGTATAGGTTTTCTCTACATTAAAAAATTATCTGTGTGCAGTTGTTGAACACATCAGGTTTTTTGATTGTTTTTGTTTTTGAGTCATGGTTGTATGCTAGCCATGGCTGGCCTGGAACTTGCTATATAGACTAGGCCGGCCTTTAAATCAGAGATCTGCCTACCTCTGAATCTGTCGATTTCATGACTCCACTATATCAAGCAGTTCATTGGTGATTACTTAATACTAATCTATCTGCGATCAGAAATCTAGCTCTAAGATAAATCCTTAGGAGCCAGGACCTTAGTCACACAGGACCGCAACCATGAAAGGTAGCTTGAACTACCAGCTCGCTCTGAACTCAAGCACTGTGCTGCTTCAGCTTTCCAAACTGCTGTGATTTCCGACTCCCACAGTTTTATCTGTTAGGGCTTAGTATTTTGGTATATTGTTATTTCTTTAGGACAAGGATGAATTCTTGGACATGAAATGCTGGTTTGATAGGTAAGTATTCTAAAGGCTCTCTCAGTGTATCAGAAACTGTTCAGTAGTGGAAATATTTTGATGAAAAGAAAATAGAAAATATCCTCTGTTCTCTTGGAGTCCATTCAACACAGAAAGATGGACTAGGTGGTCGTAGCTGGCTGTCATAGAAACACTAAGGATGGTTCAAGCCCCCACACTGGATAGGAAGGAGTCTAGAGACCATAAGCCATGGTCTGAAGTAGATACAGAAAGTATGCTGCAGGAAAAAACAGCTACCTGATACTGGGTCAGGAATTAGATTCTTTGGCCAAAGTTAAACTTACTCCTAGAGTTAATTGTGCACATCAGGTTTTTGTTTCCGTAGCCATATTGTGATACACCCACATAGATGGATTCTAAGCTGAGAAAAGGCCGCCTACTGCACCTGAGGTTTTACTTGCTATTTTCCCTGCTAGAATGCACACCGGACAAGAACAGGCTTTTCCTTCTTTGCTGTATCCTGCGTACCCTTGTGATCAGTAGGTACTCTAGAGCAGCTTAGTAACTCGGCGGTTACTGGGAACCCACCATTGTAGTTTGTGTAGTGGTATACTTAAGCCACAACATTAAGTTTTCCTTATGGGCAACCAATAAGGTGTGGTAAGCTACAGCTTAGGGTTACATTCTGGAAATGAAAATGCTGGTTTGGTTGAGCTTCATTCTGTGTATCCCACGTCAGGCAGTGGAAGCTTTGAGAAGAATTATTTGAGCATTTTCCCAACTTTGGTTTAATTTAAGTTGTTTTATTCATTTGGCATGAATCAAAGGGCTAAATGTCTGAAAATAAGTCATTAGTTGAAAAATTGTAGAATAACTGTCAGAGAGAGAAAGAGAGAGAAGAGAGGGGGGGGGCACTTGATTGATATTATAGGTGGGGACTAAACGGTGCAAGTTGCAGAATTATTTAGAAATTTGGGATAGTGGCTGGGCAGTGGTGGTGCATGCCTTTAATCCCAGCACTTGGGAGGCAGAGGCAGGCAGGTTTCTGAGTTCGAGGCCAGCCTGGTCTACAGAGTGAGTTCCAGGACAGCCTTGACTATACAGAGAAACCCTGTCTCAAAAAACAAAACAAAACAAAACAAAAAACAAAAAAAAAAAAAGAAAAGAAAGAAAGAAAGAAAAAAGAAATTTGGGGTAGTATTTATAAACACCCCCAAAAAGTTGTGGTTACTAAACTTTATACCTATTGGATATTTACATATTTAATATCTTCTGGATATAACTTATTCAATGTCAGACACCTTATTGTCTTTTAGATCTGTGATGGTAATGTTCGCTTTATTTTACATCTGGGCATAACTTTTCAGAGTAACCATGTAACCGCTGGGTGCGAGTTTGCAGCAATAGAGAGGCCTGGACTTCCTGTTCCATGTGTCCCAGCCATGGAGGTTTTGGAAAATACAAACCCAGAACTTGAATTGCTCACTGAATTTGAGTTATGCTTTGGAAATCTGCATATCCTGGAGTTGTGTGGGTCAGATGACTTTACCAACTGTGATCATTCTGCTGTCTGGGGTTCCCCTACCCATGGTGAATAGTATGCGTTAAACCCACCAGGCCTGTTTCAGAGGTTGGGATGCTTTTCAGAAGTGTTATTCCAGTTAAAAAGGGCAGAGTTGGAAAGGCTTGATGCTGGGGTAGGTGAACGCCATCCACAGGGAAAGGCTAGCCTGTAGTGTAAGTGGCGATGTTTGTGCCTTCTTACCTCCACCTCTTTCAAGCAAACAGACCCGTTTCCTTCAGAACTTCTGTTACATCGCCAAGTCTTAGAAACCTGAAGTTAACGAATTTTTGTCTGCCAGGCATGGTCTGACTGCTGATGGTTAAATAGCTGCAGGCCAGTGCTTGGTTAAGTCACTTCAGTATGCCCCAGTTAAAAATTTTCAACTTTCTGGGACATCTCATGCTTTCCCTTAAGGGTTGAAAACCAGTTAAACAACATTGATGCTCCTCAGGAGCTCTCTGCAGGGACTACAGTTATGGGCAGTGAAGTCTCCCTGCTGGCCAAGCATATTCTCCAGAGGTGTGAAGTGGGATGGGAAAGCCATTTTCATTTTGGGTGTTAATAAACCTCTGTGTGAAACTGGAAGAAACCTTAAGGTTTAAATGTTTCAACTCAACTCTAGGTAGTTTCCTAAATGCTGGAGAGGCAGCTAGAGAGAGAGAGAGAGAGAGAGAGAGAGGGGGGGGGGGGGGGGGGGGGGGGGGGGGGGAGGGAGGGAGGGAGAAGACACAGAGAGAGACACAGAGACACAGAGAGAGAGGGGATGGAAAAAAGAGAAGAGAGGAGGGGGTTAAGAGAGGATAGAGAGAGAGAGAGGGAAAGAAAAAACGAGAAGAGGAGAGAGAGCGTGCGCCAAAATTTGGAGAAAGAAAAGTTAGCTTTTTCGAGTTCAGCATTTATTTACCTAAATCCTATATTGAGGCCTTTGTTATTTCAAGACCCAGATTCCCTCTCTAGCCCCTTCAGCAGAGCGTAGCTGACCTACCCAGCCTTCTCAAGCCTGGCAGCCAAAATCTGCAAGGGCCATCTGGAGTCTAATCCCTCGGAACCTAGGACCTAGCTGCTGCAAGGCCTGCAATGGCCCCGCCTTTTAGGTATTGACGCTTATGATTGGCTCCGGTCAGCGTGGCCCCGCCCCCGCTATGGCCGCCGCCGGCTGCCGGGCTTGGGGCCCTGGAGTGCAGCTTTGAGTGGGCCCGGCTGCTGGGCCGCCGGCTCCGGCGCATGGGCCTCCGAGGCGGGGCCGCGTGCGCTCGGGCCATGGCGCGTCTGGGCGCGGTGCGCTCGCACTACTGCGCGCTGCTGCTGGCCGCGGCGCTGGCGGTGTGCGCCTTCTACTATCTGGGCTCGGGGCGGGAGACCTTCTCCAGCGCCACCAAGAGGCTGAAGGAGGCCCGCGCCGGGGCCGCCGCACCCACGCCGCCCGCGCCGGAGCTGGCCCGGGGCTCCATGGCGCCGGCCTCGGGTGCCAAGGCCAAGAGCCTGGAGGGCGGCGTGGCGGGTCCAGTGGACTACCACCTGCTGATGATGTTCACCAAAGCGGAGCACAACGCGGCGCTGCAGGCCAAGGCTCGAGTGGCGCTGCGCTCCCTGCTGCGCCTTGCCAAGTTCGAGGCGCACGAGGTGCTTAACCTCCACTTCGTGAGCGAAGAGGCCAGCCGCGAGGTGGCCAAGGGCCTGCTGCGGGAGCTCCTGCCGCCCGCCGCCGGCTTCAAGTGCAAGGTGAGCGGTGGGTGGCCCGCATCTGTTCTCTGAGCTGTCATTGGCAGCTTCAGTGAGCGCTGTCCGATTCCTGTGCCTGTAGCCTGTCTAATATAATAGTCTCTGTCCTGTCCTGCACATGCATGTCCAGCGTGCTGGAGATCTGGTCTGGGGGCGTGTCCTAGATTCAGACTAGCGGGAATGGATCTGCAGTGTTAACTAGTCCCTCTCCCGCTTCGTTCAGCACCGTTTCCTGAAAAATCAGCCTGCTCTATTTTACTAGCTTCGCAGAGTTCCTAAGAAGTGCCTTTACAGTCTACACTCGTCATATTCTTTGACGTCTGAGAATGGAACTGTTCCTTTTGAAGGCACCAATAGTCATCATTCTGAGCTATGTCTTCCGGTCAGGATCTTGGGGAGGCCTCTAGAAATATCGGGGTTAAACTGGAGTTTCTCAGTAGTATTCTCGGGAGAAACCACCTCGTGTCCTCTCTGTGTCCTTTTCCCTCTTGCCCTTAAGGACGAGTTAGATAAGCCACAGGTTCCTCCTAGAGAGGAAGTAAAAGCGCTAAGAGATGCAGATAGGAGCCGACCAGCCCGACTTCCTAGCAGCTCCTACCTCTTCCATCTTCTGATACTCATCTGCCTCTGCTTGTCCAGGATTGGGTTCTTGACCTAGTGTCCCCATTACTCTCATCAACTTGCTTGCCCCGTTTTGACCCAGTGGTTGTACGGGGACAGTCCAGAGTCTGATTACTGGGTAAGAGGGGTGGATGGTCTTTAAGAATGGAACCTGATGCTGGTGGAAGGCATTGAGGCAAGAGCTGAATTCCTTGTGCCTGTACCTAGCCTGGTGACAAACCAGCGTTGCTGCCAGGACCATGCTGGGTTCAGGGGTCCAAGGCAGTTTTGTGTTCACTACAGAGTCATGTCCCGGCTGCTTGGTGGAGCTCTTTCTTGACTCTCCTTCTTATACATGTGCCTATGTCCTCAGTTTCTTTTATATTTTGGGCTTGTTACCAGACCAGACTAGCCTTTGACCAGTCTTTTTCTGCCTTGGTCTCCTGAGTGCTGGATTACAGGTGTGCATAGCCCTGGCTGGAAATGTCCTGACTGGGTTTTTTTTTTTGATCTCACTCTGTAGTCTAAACTATTGTGTAGCTCAGGCTGGCTCACACTTGGGCCAGTACTCCTTAGTGCTCCGTTATTTGTATGTTACCACAACTGACTTCCTAACTCTATCGAGTATGTCCTTACATAAGCCATCTTCTCTGCTCACAGTGTTACTTGCTTTCCTTTTGGGAACCTTCCAAGCCCAATCCTCCATAGCTGGGAGGAGCTTTCCATTCCTGCTTCCCCTCATAGCACTGAAGATGTGTTTTATGCCTATGACAGATCATGACAATCCCTATGGTCAGGAAAGGGTACCTGGACTGGAACTCCATCCTGTAGGAGGTCTAGAAGTGTCTCTGACTAGGGGTTTGTTCTAGAGCCTATCCTGCCTTACTTATCTGGAATCTCCAGAGGTAACTCAGCCTGTCCCTGTTTGATCCCCAGGACTCTAACATTGGAGAAACCTTACTATTTCAGGGAGAAGACCACAGGGCCAGTCTAGGCAGATCTTCGTTTGCATAGCAGTTCTAGCCTGCTCTGTGCTTCCAGATGTGTTTCCTCCCTTCATCAGGCACAAGTCCTGCTGTCCAGTCCGTGTGCCTAAGCTCATGTCAACCCAATGTTGGAGTACTGTCTCCATTCCAAAGCTGCTCCTCTTCCAATCCTGTCAGCTCCCTGGAGGTGTGCAGGGGACCCATAGCTGAAGAATATGTCTTTTCCCGTTGGTACTTTCCTGCTGTTGTGCTTTGTCATACCACCTGGACCTACATAATCCCTGCCATGTAGGTGGCCTGAAGATCAGGCTGCTGTCTTGGAGTATGTGTTTCCTGCTCTGCGGAGCCCATCTCTGACAGCTACAAGCCCTCTCACAAAGCTTGGTAGCAGCTTCAGATGACTTGAAGGGACTGTCACCTTTCCTGCTGAGGTGTAAGCTAGTGGTTCTAACTCAACAGTTCTCAACCTATGGGTTGAGACATCTTTGGGGGTTGAATGATTCTTTCACGTAGGGGTCACCCAAGACCATTGGAAAACACAGATACTTATATTGCAACTCATAACAGTAGCAAAATTGCAGCTATGGAGTAGCAACAAAAATAATTTTATAGGTAGAGATCACCACAACATGAGGAACTGTGTTAATGGGCTGCAGTGTCAGGAAGGGTGAGAAGCGCTGCTCTAAACTGGATAGCGGCAGGCAGGTAAGGGTTATCAGTCTTGAGGTCATGCTCCCTTTGCTTGTAAGTCTGTGTTTTGTGAATCTGTTTCTGTGATAAAAGATACCCCTGTCCCCTCCAAAAAGGCTTGCTTCACTTACCGTGATTTAATTCTTCCTGGGCTTTAGAAAGTTCCCTACACAAGCCATTCACTCATGCCTTTAATCTTCCTGGAATATACTCCATCTCTGTCCTTCTGGTCTCAAGTGTTACAAAGTGCTGTGACACTGAGCCACACTCCTGTCCCTGACATCTCTTAGCTACCCTGTCTGCCTCAGACACCACGCTCTTTGTGTGTGGGTATCTTTTATTCAAGGAATTGTTTCTTTCAGTATTGATTAGGAAATTAGAACTTCTCACACAGGTCAGGTCAGCTGGAAGCATCTTCAGGATGGACAACAAAGTACTGCAAGGTCACTGGGGAGTGGCTGGCTTTGAGGTGTCCTGTTTCTCCCTTTTAAAGATTACCTCTCTCTTGTAAGAGAAGGTTCAGAGGATGGTTTGCTCCAGGGAATGTTGTGTTGGAACAAGAGGGACAAGTGGCTCCTCGGCACCCAGCCTTCTAGAGGCAGCCTGGAGCTTGTCTCAACAAGAACCTGACACTCCATCATGTCCACAAGATGCAGAGCTGTAGTGAGCTGGCATAGGACCTGTGTCTATGCTCAGAGTTGCCTTCCCAAGTCACCTTCAAGTGATAAACACCGGAAATAGAGAACTTATTAGGAACCTTGGGCTATGTTATGGTTAATTAAATATTAGAGGAAACATTCACTTAACCAGAAGAATCTCATTTTGACCATTACAGAGAAAATTTCAGAATTCGTTAGCTTGTTATGTCCTGACTATGGAAGTACTTGTAACCAAACGTCTGAACCTGTTATGTCCCAGGAGCCAACTTAGGAGCTGCTTGAACAGTTCATCTTCTCCTCAGGATCACGTGTTCCCTAAAAATACTAAAAAAGTCCTGGGTGGTGCCACAGTCCCTGGTCCACATTGTTCTGGGTGGTGCCTAGAATGGGCACTCAGATGGAGAAGTGCAGCTGTTTCTAGGACAAGCCTGATACTCTCCTGCTGACTGCCCAGAGACAGCTTGGGCTCCCTGGCCTCTGCTGCCCACCCTGGGGAGCAGTGTGCCCAGCAGAATGCAGGCTTTCTATACCAGTTGACTGACAGCTCTCCTTCTGCCTCTGCCAACTTGGGGAGGGATGCTATTATCACCATACCATATGATTTCCATTTAAGCTTCCTGAGTTCCCTGGCACATCCAGCCACCTGGGCTTTCCTCCTCTATCTTGTCATCCTAGAGCTTAAAATTGGGCATCCCTTTCTGCAGATTCACTTCTGAGCCCCTTTTTTGTCCCTCACTGGACAAGTGGAATCCCATACTTGTAGAACTTAAGTCAAGACCTCTGACCCCCACCTCTGTATGGTTTTGCTCTGTAGCACATGATGGCCTGGAACTCAAAATCCTGCTGCTTTCGTATCCTGGTGCTGGGATTATAAGTGTGTGTCCTTGTGCCTCGCTAAGATTTCACTCTTCCATGGGCTTTTCTTATTGTATCACATCCAACAGGGTGTACCCGGAAAGCCTGACAAGAAGCTGACTTTAACACATTTGGGCTGGTTTCTCATTTAAATAGTCTGGAGGGAAGCATATCTGGCTGGCACAAGAGAGCTCCATGCAGCCATGATGTTCTTTCTAGGACGTTCCTACCCTCCTCAGAGTAAGCCATCTTGTCATGGTCCAGGATGGCTGTTGAGGCTTGAACCAGCAAATCTGTGTTGCTTTGTGTTCAGCCCAGTGTTTCTGTGGCTTTGGTTTTGGTCCAAAATCAAATGTGGACTTCCTCTGCTAACTTCTTGATAAAATAAGCACAGTAAGCTGCCATCAGAAGCAGCCCCAGTCCTGCACAGTCACTGTTGATGCCTCTGCTGGTCCTGTTCCTTGTAGTGTCCTGTGTTGTCACTATTCTATCTGCTCAGGTATCACCATTTCTGTTCTGAGCCCCTTTTCTAAAGCACACCCTGTCTTTCCCATCCCTGGTGTGTGTCTTTTGTGGCCCATACTCATTTGTCTGTCTGTCCACCCAGCAGATGTTGGATGCTTACCCTGGATAAGCACTGCCCTGGGTTTCTGTGAACCATAGCAACAAGACAGCCCTCTGGGAACTCACACTGCGCAGTCTTGGAAATGTGTGTGGGGTGGACTCTAAACAAATAAGTAGGAGAGCAGGTTTTGTGGAGAAAAGCAAAACAAGACATGGAGCCGGGGGTGTGCAGATGTTCAGGGTGGGGACTTGGCGGTCTTGTGTAGGTGGCCCAGGAAGTTTCATGGTAAGGAGATGAGGGAGCAGAGTCTGAGGGAAGGGGGGAACTTCGCCCTGCAGGAGCAACTTCTTCAGGAGAGGGGGCTGAGGTACTAATGTGCCCGGATGCTTGAGAAAGTGACTGACCCGTGGACTTGTTCTCCTGTGAGAAGATTCCTGTGAATCTTTCTCTCCCTGCTAGAATATCCCTAGAAGGCAGATATGACCTTCATCTCTCAGGTTTTGGGAACCCACAAATGATACCTCCATCCTGAGTCTGAAATGACCAGTGCTTCTTAGTCTGCTGCATAAGCAGGACAGCCACATCTTATACGGATGGACCAGGGACATTGACACACACACCCTTACTCCCCTGCTCCTCCAGGGCCACCAGCAGCAACATGGACCAGGACCTCACTGTGGCCTCAGGTGGCATCACTCAATCAGGGTGTTCCTCACTACCCTCAAGTCTCCAGCTCTGCCTCTCTTCACTGTGACTACATCCTTCTGTTTCTCTCTCTCCTCCGTTTCTCCACTGCCTACTTGCTCCTTTTAGTGGTGCCTGGGGTCTCTGGGTGTCTTCCACACAGCACTGGGCGGGGATGAGCATAACTTTCTTAAGATTCATATTGTAACACAGCAGTACCTTGTCTCTTTTGTACTTAGATAAATTCTATGGTACGGATCGGCTTCCATTACACAGCTATCAGCTGATGAAGTTTCTTGGTTTCCCCTTTGGGACAGCTATGATTAAGCTTGCTATGGCCACTTGCTTATAAGTTTGGGAATCGACATGCTTTTAGATCTCTCGGCTATAACATAGGAGTAGAAAGAATGGGAGGTCTTGAGAACTGCCAGGTTGGTTTCAAGGCAGCCGTATTGTTGCTCACTGCTGCAGGCAGTGTGGGGCCTAGCTCTCCACACTCACTTGTCTGTGGTTTTGATCTTGGTGTTTGGTTGGTTTGATTTGGTTTTGACTTGCATTTTCTTAGCTACTCTGAGGTGAGCGTGTGCGGTAAGAGCAGTTGGATAAATGTGTTTGGCAGTATTATAAACTCACTATGCTAGTTAGTTTTTCCATTGTGGCAGAATATCTGAGGGCTTGGGGAGGGAAGCTTTATTGTGGCTCACAGCTGCAGGGGTTTCAGCCCGTGGTGGTTTGGCCTTCTTGCTGTGGGCCTATGAAGAGGCGGAGCTTTGTGCTGTAGAGGCCTGGTTCCGCTTCTGGTAGTTGGAAAGAAGGGGAAGGGAGAGGGAGAGAGGAACAGAAAGAGGAGGAAGAAGAGGAAGAAGAGGGGGAGGAGGAAGAAGAAGAGAGGCAGAGATGAGAAACAGAGATAGTCAGAGACAGAGAGAGGACGTCTCAAGAGTGACCCTGGGGACCTCCTTCTTCCAGCTAGGCCCCACCTCCTAGTTCCCCATAGCTAACAGTAGTACCAATGGGATCGTCCCATTGGTCAGTCGGAACCCCAGCACTTCCCTGAAACTGTACCACCTACTACTATTCTATTGTAGGGGATTTTTTCTTTTCCTTTCTTTCTCCCTCAGCTCCTCGCCCTCCCTCCTCCACTCTGCTCCTTTCTCTCATCCTTCCTTTCTCATGTAGACCAGGGTGACCTCAAACTTACTATGTAGCCAAGATGGCCTTGACCTGATTCTCCTGCCTCTACTTCTTGAGCACTAGAATTATAGACATTTACCTCCCCCTCCGCCAGCTGTTAGAGGAGGCATTTCATATCCAACCCCCAACATTCCATTCCTAGCCCCCAAAGGCTCCTGGGTCCATTACCAAGAGTCTTCATAGGCACAGTTCCAGTATTGATAAAGAAAAAAAGGGGGTCAAAGTCTCCTCTGAGATTCAAGGCAAACTTAGCTGTGAGCCCCTGTAAAATTAAAAAGCAAGATACAAACTTCCAGCATACTGTGGACTAGGCTAACATTGCCATTCTGAAAGGAGAGTGGGCAGAGTGGGTGGCATGGAGAAGAGGGACAGGGCTGCAGTGACCCTCGCCCGCAGGGTGGCACTTACTTCCCCTGCTTCATCTCAGTCAGGTGAGCTCATGGCGTAAAGTGAGTACCAAAGTGGCTGGAAACCCTCCGGGCCGTGACCTCTCTCCTGCCCAGCCTGTGCTTGTTACCTGTGACTTGTCCTGGCAGGTGGTTCATGTTCTTGGGCCTCAAGTTTCTAAAGCAGTGGGGTCTTGATTCCTTTGGGGGCCTAATGACCTTTTCACAGGGGTCACATACCTGATTTCCTGCATATCACTATTTACATTATAATTTGTAGCAGTAGCAAAATTACAGTTGTGAAGTAGCAACAAAATAATGTTATGGTTGGGGGTCAGCACAACATGAGAAACTACACTAAAGAGTCACAGCATTAGGAAGGTTGAAAACCACTGTCGTAGAGTCTCTTTTGGAGCATACAGTTTCATATATGACCCTCTCAAGGGCTGCCAGCCCCAAATCCATAACTTTTACACTTGGTGTGTATACAAAACCAGCATCATATGGAATATGCCAACATTTGCCTTTGGCTGGAGACTTTGACCCCTTGGATCACAGATGCCGGGCTTCTGAGACTCTGGATGGCTGAACTTGGGGAAACAATTACCTGGTCCTTCATGAGCAGGCAACTGGAAAGTGTTTTATTCTTTAGACCTTTGAGCCCCACAATAGGGTTGGCCACTTCCTGAGATTCCCTCAAGGTAGCTCTCCTGTTGTCTTGATACAAAGTTCTTAGTTAGCTTCTTTACAAACACAGTTTGAAAACTTATTTATTGTATGTGGGGGTGTGGGTCCGGGTGTATACAGGTCACAGCAGCCTGTGAAAGTCAGAGGACAACTTTGGGAAGTCTGTTCTCTTCACCATGTGGAGCCCAGGGTCACACGCAGGCATAAAAGTCAGTTCCTTTATCTTCAGAGACATCTTGCTGCTGTGCTTTTTTAATGGTTCTTAATTCTTCAGCTACTATATACTTTTAACCTGTTTCTAAACTACAACTTTTTAAAAAAGCAAGCCTTCTTTTTGCCCCAATTGGTGCTATAAAATACCCAGAACACCCTGTTTTGTTGTTTCATTCACCAGATTGTTATGTCATTGTAAAGTTCAGCTTTACACAAAATCTCTGGGTATGGACAAAATGTAGCAAATTGTTTTGGGGGTAGGAGGATGGGTGGGTGGGGGGTTGCATCATCCCTGTCTGAAGCCTCTGAACTTAACTGGGGCCTTGCTATAGGCTTCTGTTCTGAGACCATGGAATCACCAGTAAGCTCTGCTCACAGTGCCCCAGGGCTTCTCTCAGAAAGTTTCAAGTTTCTCCTACCAGCCACTTCCAAAGACCTGTGGGCCTGGTGGTCAGATGCAGTGGCAACACCACCTGATTTTCAGTGCCGATTTTCCTTTAGCCACATTTTGTCACTGAGGCAAAACACAAGAAAAAACAAAGGAGGACATAATTAACTGGCATCATTCAGCTCCATCGTAGGGGTCTGAGGTGAGGTGGGACATTATAATGACAGGTGGGTGTAGCCAGGCTGCTTACAACAGATTGAGACAGCAAAGGGCACAGCCCCCGAGACTGACTTTTATTATGCTTCCTGCTCTATTCCCTGCCACATCTATAATGCCAGCAGATTATGAGTCCACCAAAAGGTTAGTTAATCCAGTGTTCAGAGCTCCTGAGATGTGCTCACTCCCTAAAAGCCCTGCCTCAGAACGCTGCTTTGGGGATTGAGCATTCAACACATGATTTTAATTTGTTGAGTGTCAGGGATGTTTCATATTCAAACCATTACAACCCAAGTGTGTTTTATAAACCCAGCCTCCCAACTACTTTAACTCTCCTCTCCCTACCTTTTTTTTTTTTTTTTTTTTTTGGTTTTTCGAGGCAGGGTTTCTCTGTATAGCCCTGGCTGTCCTGGAACTCACTCTGTAGACCAGGCTGGCCTCGAACTTAGAAATCCGCCTGCCTCTGCCTCCCGAGTGCTGGGATTAAAGGCGTGCGCCATCACCGCCCGGCTCCTCTCCCTACCTTTATAACATCTTTAGAAACCTGTGTAGTTTGAAGAACATGATTGGTGGACCTCACAGTCCTGCTTTTGGCTTCTCTGTGTTTGACTCCCTGGGTTAGGAAGGCCTCTGGTCTCTTAGATACCTTATTTACCCTGGGCTAGCATTCCAGCTCTTCTGTGCCTGGGTCAGTACTGGGGAGTTTATGCCTTCGGTGGCCCACGTCTTTGTCTTCTGCTTCGAGATGTGCACTCGGGGAGACCTCTGTGGAACTTCAGAGTCTACAGTTTTCTTGGAAAAACTGTCACCCAGGTCTGCATGAGGAGAGGCCCAGTCAAATCACACAAACTTCTGGAAAGCCTGGGTAGTGGAGGGGCACTGTCTCTAGTTGGCCGCTGGAGGGCGCTGTGGCACTGTGTTGGTTCGCTCCACGCCTGGCCTTTGGGTCTCCACTGTGTGTGTGCTTTCAAGGGCTTTAGAAAGAGGGACCAAAGAAAGGTCGCCCCATGGCCTCTCTGAGGGGTCTTTTCCTTCCTGTTCTGTGTAAACGCCGGGTTGAGGAGACTGACTGAATGTGGTTAATGGGCCTCCGGGACAGCTGGATCTGGTTGTCTGTTAGGAGTGTAGATATGGAGGAATTCTGGGAGCTTAGCTGGTGCTGCACAGCTGGCCTTGTAGTGCTCCCGTCACCTGAGCCTGGATCCTGCTTCAGATGTGGGAACTGTGTCAGTGAAGACAGGTGCTGGGCCTGTCTGTAGCCTTGGCTGGTCTAGTGCAGGAGCTTCAGGCTGACAGTGTGTTGGGATTCCCACCTCTCAGGTCCACCCCAATCCTCTGACTGGTCGAGGATGGAGGATTGCTGCTGTCCTATGAGCTGGAGAGCCCCCGACCCACAGGCCTCCTGCACCCACATTATGCCTGGACACCACAGGACCGAGTAGCGACCCCAGCTGCTTTTCTCATAGCCTCTCTGCTTAGAACTTCGCTTTGTCCCGAGCCACTCCCACTGTCCTGTGGGACATGGAGGACTTGTCAGATGGCCAGGCCTTTATCATCTTCCACTGTCTTCCCAGGCTGCAGAGTCCTTAACCCAGAGGACACCACCGGAAGCAGCTCTACCTGTTTTGAGCAGCTGAGCCAGGTCATGTTGGCTGGTGTCAAGTTTGCTGTTAACTTAATGTGCTCCAAATTAAAGCCATTTGTTTCATTTATTGGGGGCGATTACTGTTTAAAAGCCCCAATTAAGCAATCCTCTCTGGTGGAATGAAGTGCCACCGAGTCTGGCATCTGTTCCCCTGCACAGGAGGTCTCAGGCTGGCAGAAGAGGTGCCCCCATCTGTCCCCTCCCTCCCTTCTTGGTCTTCTCAGACCTTGTAGCTGTGAACTCTGTTTCTCACACTTGCTAACTGTCCTTCCTGCCTCTAATAGTCTATCCTTGGTCCTCCAGGGAAATGCCCCAGGACAAGAGTGTGTGGCTGGGAGCCTGGGGCCTGGGTTCAACTCCAGCATGTGACATTTGGGGCCAGTATAACTCTTGTGAGCCTCCACTTGACTTCCTTTCCCTGATGGCCTTCAAGCTGTGGGAGAAAGCTTCGACGACAGCACAGGGCCTACCTGGCTCTCAGCCAGTGAGTGATAAGTTGATGGACGCTACTTCTGGTTCCTGAGTAGGCATGTTAGAGCAGTTCCTTCTTTGCATTCTAGAAGACAAACCCACTTGGAGGGAGGTGCAGCCGGCCTGCAATAATAGCACTGCCCAGGCTTACTTCAAGGAGTCTTGTGTTATTCTGTGTCCTCCACAGTCTCTAACAACAGTGTTCCTTCACATCTGCTCCTCTCCCCATTCCACTGCATTGCCTGCTTGTCCTGAAGCAGGAGCTGGATGCTTTACTGGATCCTCTGTTGTAGCCTTGCCTTCTCCTGTAAGCACTAATCAGGCTGATTAGATCAGAGTGGGGGAGGGGAAGGAGAGAGCATAGGCTGTGTCTGTGCCATAGATGTGTCTTTGCTGCTGGAAGGAAGAGGCTCTAATCTTCACACCCCCCACCCCATCCCCTCGGAGCCCCCAGCGTACCTACCTGGTGCTGGGTGCAGACTCTGTGAATGTCTGCCTGCTATTCTAGAGTCAGTGGAGAGCTGGAGTCTGTGCTTACTGTTTCTCGAAGGCGGTGTAGACAGACTTGCTGCGTCTGTGAGTGTGGTTAGCTTCCAGGAGGTCCATTGGAACTCTCAGGAACTAACAGTTGACAGGCGATGCTTTACCTCCTCTCAGTGTCTTTCTGGTGTTTTTGTAGTCTGATTGCACATAGATTGCGATACTAAAGGACTGGACAAGTATAAACTGCCAGTGATTTAGAAGGCCATGCCACCAAGAAGCCCCACACTCCCCCATATGCTTGCAGGCATGCTCACTGTCTCAGCTCCTGCTCGCTTGGTGAGCTAGGGCTTCACACTTTGTGGCTCTTTCGGTACCAGATGCATGAAACAAGGTGCCAGAGTATCATGGCAGTCTGGTGTGTGTGTGTGTGTGTTGGGGGGGTGTCAGTGAGACCTGCCCAAATGGTCAGCTTGGTGGGGTCCTGACCAAGATGCAATTTTAGAAGGGATTCACTGGTAGGGTACCCAGGACACCTGCACAGGATCAGGCATAATGCTAATTTGGCTTTGGTGTCCCAGGCCACCCTTATCCGAGGGACAAGAAGACAAAGCAGGACATTCCTGGAGTGCTTGGGGCTGCCTGAGGGAGCAAGGGCCTTTGAGGATGCCATTGATGGTAATCTGGAGAGAAGGGGACAGAGACCACTGGGGTGGGAGGCCCCTGACTCCTTTGCAGGCGGGCAGGGCGAGGGGAGCCTGGTTGAGGAAATGTTTGCTGCCTGGGTTAGCTAATCATCCAGCAACAGGGAGGGACAGAGACTGTGCCCAAGGGTGCCTGGCTTGCATGCACTTCTGCCTGCCCAGCTTCTGGAGGGATCGCTCACACCCCTGTGCTTGGCTCTGGGCTTCCTCTCCTGAATCTGCCCATCCTTTGCTCTCTGTAGCCCTATGCTCCCCAGGAGGCTGCTTTTTTCCTGTGTTATTAGTGTGGGGTCCCACCCACCTCTGACACTCCGTATCCATCAGTCCCTTCCCCCACCCCTGTGTGTTGAGCCTGGCCTTTGGCAGCTACTAGAGCAGGGCTGGCTCTTCTGTCTGTCTCCATGGAGTGATGGGCCAGGTCTGGAGGAGTGTGGGGCTCAGTGCAGGTGGAGTGTGTGCAGGAGCAGATGCAGGCAGGTGGGCAGGAGGGTGAGCAGTGGCCTGGGGCTGCAGGAAGTGAGTGAGGGGGCTGCTGGGTGCCACCTCACAGATGTTCTGTGAGCACTGTTCCTAGACATGTGGGATCATGCTAATCAGAAGGGCCCCCAATTAACATCAGCTCTCCAGTAGAGGTTGCCCCCCCCCCCCAGACCAGCTAGGATGGTCATGGTGTTTTAGAGACGTCTTTCTTTAAGGTTTTGAACCCCACTGCCCCTCATTATGAAGAAATCCTGATGCTATTGGGAAGGACTCCCATTGTTTCTCTTACTATAAGAGCCCAGAGCTTCTGCTGGCATGTCCCTGCCTTCAGCCCCTGCGCTTGTCTCCGACATTGGTGGATAGGGTTGGCCCAGGATGCTCCTGCTGAGTTCAGGTCTTTCTCTTCTGGCTTTCTAGTGTGTCTGAGCTTTAGCTTCTCACCTGTAAGTGATGGATCAGTTACTGTTCTTTGATGGTAACAAACTAACAGATAATGGTGACCAGGGTCTATAAAGAGAGGTTGGTTTGTTTATTCGTACTGGAATTGCATCTAGGGCCTCTTGGATGGTAGGCAAATGCTCTACCATCACGTTATATTCTTAGCCCACCAAGGATTATTTTAGATAACAGGTTTAACTTTTCAGTCCATAATCAAACAAAACCATTTTTTATAAGTCTCTGGCGAGATGTCAGATGGCAGCCGCAGGAAACACACAGTGTAGACCCCAGTTCACTTGGTTGAGAATTGAAAGAAAGGAAAAAGAAAGGGCAGGGATCCTAGTGTTTCCTTCAAGGGCTCACCTCCAATTCATTAAGAACTCCCACTGTGGGCTAGGAGATGCTCATTTGGTAAAACATTTACTGGGCAAGCAAGGTGACCTGATTCCACATCCCCAGCAGCTCTGTAAAAGCCAAGATATGGTGGCCCCCTTTAACCCTGGCCTTTAACCCTAGTGCTGGGAGGCAGGAGTGTCCCTTGGTTGCCAGTCAGGCTGGCGGCGTGGATGACTTCAGGTGCTAATCTGGCCTCTGCTGCCTGTACACACTCTCTCACACAGAACTCCACTGAGTCTCTGCTCTTAAACGTCCTGTCATTTTCCTGTAACGCCACAGGCTGACTAGCACGTTCTCCATCTGGGCGTTGGGGAGGCCCTTTATACAGATGGTGGCAGAAGGGTGGGGGCTTTCCAGCCCTGAGTCACATGAGCAGTTCTCTTACTGATGGGTCTAAAATGGGTACCAGGAAGTTGCAAGCACAAGAATTTGTTCTGAACAGAGGCTAGGAGATGAGGGGAAGAGGCCATTGTTCAGCTCTTCCTGGAATGAGCCTCAGAGAGTCTTCTTTGCTGAGAGATTTTGGTTGATTTCCTGGCTTCACTCTTGAGGAGATGAGGGGAATGGAGTCTCCCCAGCTCTCTCTGCAAGGATTACAGCAGTTGCCTCAGTTGAAAGCTCCTGAGGAGCAGGCATCATGTTGGAGCCGACCTTGTCCTTGTCCTTGGTCTGCAGAATGCTTAGTGTGGAAATGTTCTCTCTTCAAAAGTTTACAGCTGCCCCTGGCCCAGGGCAGACTCGTGAGCCAAATGCCAATGAGCAGCTGAGCTGGATCGGACCCCTGACCTTCCGACCTTTGAACACGGTATCCTTTCTTAGTAACTCTTGATTCGAGTGGTTCCTTCTTAGCCTTCTGAAGCAGGGATTGCTCTCTGCGATCTGGAGCCCCAGTGGAATGGTGACCAGAGTGCTCTGTGTATTGTTCAGGGGGCTTACCCATGTGACCTGGTCCCCTCACCAGTTGGTCAAGAGTTTTCAAGTAATTTATGAAAAGCAGGCACTGAGTCCCAGAGCCAGGGCATGGTGCCCTCCTTCCTGCTCCAGCCTGTGTGCTGTGGAGCTGGCAGGCGCCTCTTTTCAGTACATCCTATAGGCTCTGGAGTGAGGCACTGCCTCCTGCGTTTTCTTGGCAGTGGGTCACAGGAAGTCTAGGTTGGAAGAAGTCTAGTGCCTTCAAGTTACCTATGAGGAAACCGGGGCCCAGGAAAAGCCTAGTGGCTTGCATAAGGCACTTGTAGTCACTTTTCTATTGCTGTGATAAAAACACCGTAACCAAGTTAACTTACAAAAGAAAGCATTTACCGATTCAGAAGGTTAGAGTCAAAGATGGCAGAACAAAGGCATGGAGGTAGGAACAGCTGAGAGCTCATTTCTTGGTCAGCAAATAGGAAGGGTGTGTGTGTGTGTGTGTGTGTGTGTGTGTCCATGTTCCCCTGCCCACCTTCTCTATGGTTTGTTCCTGGGGGTGGTGAATGGGAATCAGGCAGTCTTTTGAAACCTCAAAACATATTCCCAGTGATTTCACTAGAAACTCCTCCAACAAGACCACATCCCTCCCTCCTAATCCTTCCTAGACAGTTCTACCAGCTAGGGACCAAGCATTCAAACATGAGGCTATAGGAGCCACTGTTATTCAAATCACAGTAATCACACCGTGGGACAAGGGGACCCAGGACTGCGTGGGCTCCCTGTCTCCCTGCCCATTCTCTCCTTGGTTTGTTCCCAGAGTTCTGGATGGTTCTTATCTTTACATCTTCAGCTTTCTATCCTGGCAGGATGCATTTGCTTAATCTCACTTTCCTATGGTCGTTCTACATGTGTTCCGTGTGTGGTGACAGCTGTGACGTGTGTCCCTGGAGTGGCACCCTTGGGGCTGCCTCAGACGCAGGCTCAAACATTCTTTCCTTTCTCCACTCTGAGCTCTGATGCCTTTTACCTGGCTCTGGGCCTCTGTGGGACCTGAGGTGGGGAGCCGGGAAGGGTAGCTGTGTGGACAGGAATCCACTGCTATGGCCCGTCTAGTCCTGCCTGGCCCTGCAGTCCAGTTGTGCCTGTGTCCATGGTCTCTGGGCCTGGTGAGCTGATCCACATGGCACCCAGAAACTGTTCTACATTTTTCCTTCTCTGATGGTGTAATGGTTAAATTGTCAACTTAAGACAATCTAGAACTACCTGGGGAAGGGGGTCTTGGTGAGGGATTGTCTAGATCTGATTGGCCTCTGGGTATGACTGTGGGGGATAAGCTTGATTACATTAACTAATACAGGAACCAGCCCACTGTGGGTGGCACTAGTACCTGTGTTTGGGCCCTGGACTGTATTAAAATGGAGAAGGGGCTGGGGAGAAGGCTCAGCAGTTGCTCTTTCAGAAGACTTAGGTTCAGTTCCTAGCACCCACATCAGTGACCTATAATCACTTGTAATTCTTAGCTCTGACACCTGCTTCTGGCTTCCATGGGCACCTGAACACACAGCATGCACTCACACAGATACACACACATTTTAAAAATAGCTTTAAAAAACCTGAGTAGCATGAAGGTGTCTTTCTCTGCTGTTGACCAGATGTGACTAGCTGTGTGAAGTTGCTGGCATCATGACGTCCCTGCTGTGGTGGAGACTGTAACTTGGAATTGTAAGCTGAGTTGAAGTCAAGGTATTTTATCACAGCAATAGAGATGAACTGGTACAGAAGTTAGCACCGAGGGGTGATGAATCTGACCATGTGACATTAAACCCTGAACTGTCTGGGGCAGGGGTGACATGGAGACATTTGGTACATTGGGCTAGAAAAGCTACTGAAAGCTGGGAGCAGAGCTTAGTGAGCCGTTCTAGCAGGGAACTTGGAAGGATGCTGAGAGAAACAGTCACTGGGGTCCAGCTCATAAGGTTTCAGAGGGGAGCAAGGACTCTGTTGGGAACAGGGCTAGGGGCCATTGTCTGCTGTTTGACCAGGAACCTATCTTCATTTGGCTCATGACCTGAGAGTTTGAGGGAAGTTAAGTTTAAAAATAATGGACTGATTTGCTTGGCAGAGGTTTAGGCTGGCTCTGAGGAAGCAGCCCTGATTGATGGAGCCTTCCACCCTGCTGGTAGGTAGAAGAGTCCACACAGGAACTGATATGGCTGTAGCCAAGGAGGCTAGGCAGTGTCTCACGCTGGTGAGAGCCTGCCAGTGTCATAAGTGTCCTTCACAATGTACTGGTTTGAAAGATGTGAAAGACACAAGATTGAGGGGGTCATGGAGAGCAGCCAAGGCTAGGAACCATGTGGCAGGTTGATGCTCCTGTGGGGTGGCCCTCAGAGGCCGTTTCATGAAGCTGGGACAACCCCAGGAGATGGGATGCCAGTACTATGGGGCATTTGCTAAGGAGAGCTGTAACTGTGTGTTCGGGTGGCAGAGCTAGAGGCATGGGGACCCAAGCCCTTTGGGGTAACCAGTTAACTTACAAGCCCCAGGTGCTGAATGAGGAACTGAAGGATTTGATATTGCAATGCCCCAGAAATGCAATCATCCTTTCTGCTCTTCCCTGTGGCTATGACGTGATTGATCAGCTGTGGTCCTGTCATGTCTGTTGCCCTGCTGTGGTGGACTGTAACCTGCACTTGTGAGGTCAAATAAACCCTTTCTCTCCCAAACTGGGGCTTTCAGGTTATTTTACCACAGCAACAGGAGTGAAACTAGGGCACCTGGCTTCCTATCCAGCTCAAACACCTGCCTGGAGCATCCACACGACCCTCTTGAATGCCTGTGATGCTGTTGTTACCCTACTGTCTCCCTGCCTGCCACACTGGGAGAGGGCCAGATGGGGAGAACCTGGGGGGAGATCACGATGGCTTCTCTCTCCCTCCTGGGTGGCCTCAGGTAGGAGTGGCGTGGGTTTGCTGAATGACTCTGGTGTTGCAACAGGTGGGTGCGATTCAGCTTCTGACTGTCCCTCATCTTCAAGGGGCCATAGGTAGTTATTTTCCTTCTCTGAGTGACTTCCTTGGCTGCACAAGGGACACATGGATCAAGTGAATGCATGTGGGAAAAGGACCCGTCCATGTCCAGCCCCTGGTAGGTGTCTGATAGGGCCCATAGGTAAGGCTACCGTGTTTCCTGAGAGGTTTCTAAAGTCCATGTCCTGTGTTGGGGAAGCCATACTTGTCCCTGGCATGCCTTCACAGGGCCTTGCTTGCCAGGCTACCACTTGTTCTCATCAGCTGAGCTCTATAGCAGGTACGATGCTTAAACCTGGCCATGTGTGCAGAGAAAATCTGCACCACATGCTATGTTCTGTTAGTGTCCCTGCTAAATAAGAATGGCACGCTGCCTGAGCCCAGGGCCCATCTGAATCCTGTCACAGCCTGCGGTCCACAGGTTTGTCAGTGGAACCAAGAGGAACAAGTTTGAAGATGTGGGATATCTGGAGCAGGTGAGAAGGTGTTAGGGAGGTGAGACACTGGTTGTTTTAGGAGATCACTCCTTGTTGTAAGAGATGCCTAACAGATGGCAGTGTGCAGTGGGCTTTGCTCCCTAGTCATTGGTGGGGCTGGTCACTGCCAACGTGTGTGCCAAGCCAGAGTTCTGGGTCCCCATCATCTACCAGGGCTTCCCTGTGGGAAGAAGGGGTTTCAGTAGAGATAATGCCTCTATCTGATTGGCCTGTGGCAAGACCGCAGGGATGTTGTCTTGATTAACATTGAAGGGAAAGGGCCTGGCCCATTGTGGGTGGTGCCAGCCTGGGCAAGTGGTTCTGGTGTGTATAAGAAAGGTAGCTGAGCCAGCCAGAGAAAGCAAGTCGGTAACCAGTGTGGTGAGCCTGAGGCCTGCCCTGGCTCCCTGGGATGATGCTGGTGTAGAAGTGAAGTGAAATTAACCCTTCTCATCCCAGGCTGCTTCTGGTCATGGCATTTATCACTGCAATAGGAGGCAAACTAAGATGTTGTGTTTTGTGTTATTAAACAATTATAGAAATGTTCTTATATGTCATTTTGATACTTTGGTTTTTCCTCAACATGATGGTGTTGAAATTTACTGCTGCTGTGGATACATGTGGATCTCATTGGTCATTTCAGCTGCTATGTAGTGTTTTATTACGGGCAGACCTCGCTTTACCCATCCCCTCTAGAAGACGACCAGGTGGCTCTCACCTTGCCACCCCAAACCTTACTTCAGCATATGTAGGAGGCGGATGTTCATGATGACTGGCAGGTTTCGTGTAGAAACTGTGTAATTTTCTCCACTTTTCAGTGTCTGAGAGAAGGGTCTCAGTGGGGATAGCCTTTTACTTGGGCCTTATCTGTTCACTTCCCAGAGCTGGATGTGAAGGCCCTGGGCCTGGCTTTGGCTCCTCTTGTGACTTGCCTTGCAGCCTGTAACTCTGCCCACTTACCGGTCCAGTTCCCTGTCTGAATCCAGAGGATTAAATTGGTGGTGTTAAATCAAGGGTCTCCCCTTTAATGTGGTGCTCGCTCACAGGCCTCCCCTTTGAGATGCTAGTTAAGCAGCCTAATCCTATAGCCTGAAGAGATCAGGCCATGCCTCTGTGCTGTCAACACAAGCTGGAAAGAGAATTGCCTCCCTCAGATTGACCCATAGGCAATTCTGTAGGGCATATTCTTGATTAATGGTTGATGTGGGAGGGCCCAGCCTTCTGTGGGAGGTGCAGATGGCCCTGAGTTACGTAAGAAGGCAGGTGAGCAAGCCAGTAAGCCATCTTCTTCCACAGTCTGTGCTTCAGTTCCTGCCTGGAGTTCCTGCCTGCCTTCAGGATGGACTGTAAGCTATAAGATGAAATAAACCCTTGCTTCCCTAATTGTTTTGGGACATGGTGGTTATCACAGGAACAGATCTTAAAGGAAAACTTTTTTTCCTTGAAGGCTCTATCATATTGCCCCTGATGTAATGGACTGACTCTGTCTTTTAATACCTTCCTGGGATAGCTTCCCTGACCACAACCCTTCTCTCCTAGTAAAGCTCATTTCTGAAGGGTGACATCATGCCAAGTCCCTTGCTGAGCTAACAACAGAACTCTTCTTTTTTTCCCTTAACAAAGGCTCAGACGTGCTGGGTACATGTTGCTTCTTGCCATTACATTTAGCCAAGGCTTCTAGGAATGAGCCTTCAGAGGCTAACTGGTCTTGGGGAAACCTAGCTTGACAGAGGCAGTATCTAGGGCTCCCTGTCACCTACTGTCTCCTCCCTAAGGTACAAAGCACCTGTGCTCAGATAAATGGCCTGCTTTCCTGTAGCTTGAGAGATGTGCTCAGAGTCCAGTGTCCTTAGGTGAATTCAGGTTTATAATGATGGAGGAAGCCTGGGGCTGCAGCCAGGCCTTGAGACAAAGGATCAGTGTGCAGCTATGCCTGATTTTCTGCTCTCTAAAATTCAATAGCCCATGTTTACTGTGGGCTCTGTGTGTGCCAGGTACTGTCAGGGAGCTTGGGTTCCTCAGAGAAGGGAAGAGGCAGACAGACGAAGACAGTGGCCTGCCCTAGTGGAGCTTCACATTCTGTGCAGAAGATTTAAGCACCTACTGCAGCTGTCCACATTGCTGCTGAGAGAAGTGAAGAAGGTAGGGGCTCTGAAGGGCGAGTTTTCATTTTATGACTGTTCTAGGAAAAGCAGACGAATGAGCTATACAGTGTGCCGACAGGTCAGGAGGTGATGCAGGAGGTTAGCAGGGGGAAGGATCAGGAGTGAGGAGCCCTTGCAAGAGAGTGAGTACTAACTTGGCAGGCAGAGGAGCCTCCCTGACAGGTGGCAGAGAGCAGAGGGAAGGACCTGACCTCACAGCTGAGTGCAGGGTGCCGGCACTGGTCAGCAGCCTATATCTGCTCCCCACAGGAATTGCTTTCTGGACCTTTTTCACACCTTGTTCATTGACTTTGGGTACTCTAGCACCTGTCAGTTGCCTTTCTGCAGGGATTTCTAGAGCTGAGTTTGTCTGTGCATGATGTCAAGCAGAGTGGCTTAGCTACCGCTTCCTTCTCAAGGTTGCTGGTGTCCCTGAACAATATCCCCAGCCTCATTCCAGATCCTGATTCTGACTCCCTGGGGTCAATGCACACCATTTATAGGCTAGCCAGGCCCCCGTGAGAGCCTGTGCCTACTGAAGCTGAAGACTCCCTGGGGCAGCAGTTGAAGCTGGCAGATGTGTTGGAGGCATAGTCCCCTGGTGCTGGTTTTGCCTTCCATTACACACTCTCCCTGAGGCCCATCTCATTTGGATTATATTTCTTCTTACCTCTGTCAAAAAGAGGTTTCTGAGTTTGAGGATAAAACTTCAATGGTGATAAAAGCTAAAATGTTAGAACCCTTACAGGAATACCTGGGGGTGTAGATGGTGCACACGTGTGAGTGGAAGTGGATGGAGGGCCGGGCAGGGGCCTGTCCTGTTGGACACAGTGAAGAACAGGGCCAGGGCTCTCACAGAGGGCTGTCCCTGTGGACACAGTGAGGACCAGGGCCAGGGCTCTCACAGAGGGGCTGTCCCTGTGGACACAGTGAGGACCAGGGCCAGGGCTCTCGCAGAGGGGCTGTCTTAGTGGACACAGTGAGGATCAGGGCCAGGGCTCTCGCAGAGGGGCTATCCCGGTGGATACAGGACCAGGGACAGGGCTCTCAGCTTCTGAACTGCAAGCCAAGCGGGCCATGAGAACGGCTCTTTGAAGTGCCTTTAGGAATTAGATGGGTGGGCTCTGATTCCTCTCTGGCTGCTTGCACTTCTGTCAGGCTGACTTCCATTCATGAAGGACATCTTGCAAAAGTGGTAAAAGTCACACAGGGCCATGGGGGAATACTCACAGTGCTGTGTTTCTTTTCTCAGAAGGTCTCACTTTTACCTTTTCCATTTAAAACTAACAAAGGGAGAGCTTTGTTCTCTTATCCCAAGAGGTCTTTCTTTCCAAAGTTAAAAGTTACTGGAGAGGGCAGCATATGCTGTGCATGACAGGTGCTGGTGTGGGGACTCTTTAGAGATCAAAACTAAGAGGTCAGTGATTTCCCCATCTCTCCGTCTGTCACTCCCAGATCTGTTGTCACTCCCTGGTCTAGGAAAAAACACTTCTGACATGACTTCAGAAGTAACCGTTAAGAACCAGGCACAGTTACTGTGAAGCAGCTCCCAGGTTGGATGTAAGATTTTAACACCTAACTAGTAGGTTAAAGGTAAGAAAAGGACTGTGTGCCTACAGGTTTAGAATAAGTCCTGTGAACTAGAAATTTCTGTTCTTTAGGTACTTTCAGGGCCGGAGGGATTCCTGGACTACTTCTTGGGTTCTCCTGGGAGCAGGTCCTGCAGTAGTCTCCCTTCTGGACTGGTGATTTCCGCCCACTGTGCTCTTCTTCCCCAAAATGTCAGCAGATCCTCAGCAGTTGCCGAGTCCCATGGCCTTGATGTGCTCTGCTGAGGTGCACACACAGCAGTGAATAGTGGACAGTCAAGGACAGCCCCGCCAAGAGCTGGGGAACAGGCAGAGAATGACTGACTAGACATGTCAAAACATGCTGTGTCAGCTGGTGAGAGGTGTTACAGACAACACTGAAGCTGTTAATGTGGTGGCCCGAGCATTAGCATGTGCTAATGGTGCATCTGGTGTGTAAATGTGTGTGCTGCATCTGTGTTACTGGGCTGGAGCTCTTAGCTACATTTTGTAGTAAGAGATGAGCTCTTAGCACCATGTGCCTTGGTACCTGGATGGGAGATAACCAGTGTAAAGACCCTGTAGTATGCAGGTGCTTGTCATGTCTGTAGGGTTGAATGTTTGTTAGCACATTTGTCTTTCCTGCATAGAAATAGGTATCACATTCATCATGTAGATTGATGAGTTTTCTTTTCTTCAGGAAACCATCTTTCCTCCAGCTCTTGTTGGAATTCATTACTGGGTTCTCACAGTTTAGTGATGTATTTGTGAAACTGGCTAGCCTGCGTGGATACCAGCCTGTGTTGGAGCCCACCTCCTCCTCACCTACAACCCTCAGAACTACTCATTTTGTTGTACTTATTCTCCCATTGGTCCTGAAGAGTGTTTCTGGGCCAGGATGATAATGGAGGACCTGCCCTCAGTGTTGAATGCTGCCGTTTGCCCCCCATCCCCAGCATAATGGCTGTTACCATCTCCACCAGAAACAGCTGTGACTACTTGCAAGTGACCCTCAAGGTCAGGCTTGTTGACATTCCCTTATAGAAGTAGGGGTTGGGGAGGGTCCCTAGACACTGACCTGAGATGTAACTGCTCCCTGGCATCTCCCTCCCAGCTGTGGGTACTTCTACCACAGTGGCTTGTGGTTTGGGAAAATGTTTGTTAGTCTATATAGTGTGGAAGGCTGACTGAAAAAAGGACTTTCTGATGGTGATTTTAAAAGTGTCTAGTTTTTCTCTACTCCTGGCTAGCTCCCAAATGAATGGGATAGATTTATTTAGTCAAACACAGTACCTGGGCAGTCAGTGATCTATTTTAATCCTCTGAACCTTCCTGCCAAAATCCCCAAGATACTTGTATTTTAGTATTGGTCTGGCCCTCTGGGCTTTAGATGTATTTTCCTATGCTGTTCCTCTCAACCTCCTCATGACTGAATCTCCTCCTGACTTTTCTCTCTATTCCCCTCAACTGGTTGTCAGAAGTCCCACCCTATTCTCTCTTCTGCTTAGCCATTGGCTGATCAGCTTTTATTGACAAGGCAGAGAATAAATAGTAAGCATTATTTACACAAACTTGAAACAGGAGATATTGGAATAAGCATTATAATGGCAGGTCTGGATTGTAAGAAGATGTGAGGGCAGAGAAACCAGCATTTGAATAACACAAGGACAATCTGTTTACAGTACACAAACATGCTTACATGACTCCATTTATGCAGCTATAGGAAGTCTTCATACTGGCTGGCTGCTCTGTGGTCACCCAGCTCCTTTAAGTAGCTCTTCGCCATGCTCTTGTCAGTAAGCGCAATGATTCATTGGTTCAGCAAGCTAGGCTTGGGTCAGATCATTACTTTGGTCTGTTGTTGGTGCCCATCTCAGGTGAGTAGGTGCTTATTTCTCCATAGGAGAAGGTAACACCCAGAGGGAGGGAAAGCAGCCCCTCTTTGGGAAGTGTCTAGTGTTTGTTACTAGGAAAGGCCTACCTGCTATTTCATGTCCTCCCAGATGGCCTTAATGGGGAGGCTGTCAGCAGTGAGTGGGCTGGAGAAAGATCATTTCCCAGTGTGAGGTACACGCCCCTTTTCGTGACTCTTCCTGATCCATTAAGACTTCTTTAGAGGTTGGTTCTCTCTCTGTCTCTATCTTTGTCTCTGTCTCTCTTGCTTTGTGTGTGTGTGTGTGTGTGAAGGACAGACAGACATGGACATATGCACGTATGTGTGCATGTGTGTGAAGACCCAAGGTTGCTGTCAGGTGTTTTCCTCAGTCACTTCACCTTGTTTTTAGAAAAAGTTTGTCACTGAACCCAGACTCACTGATTTGACTAGATTGGTGGTCAGTAACCCCAGGACTCCTCCAGATAAGTCCTCAGCTCTGGGTTGTGCCCGGCACAGTTAAGTGGCTAAGTATGCAGGATGGCATCTGTAATTTCAGTTCAGCCAGGACACTGAAGGGCCAGGCGGCTCTGATATCTAGATCTATCTCACGTCTGGAGATTCTGCATGGAAAAGCGTTCTAGCTGTACTGAAAATGGCAATGCTATTGTCTGTCCTCCTCAGGCACTACTGTGTTCCTTACCTGAGATGGCTGAAGCTTGCCTCAGGGAGTTGGCGCCTAGAGCGCCATGCCATTGAAGGCAGGACTGTGATTCACTAATGATCCCTGTGTCTCCTGAATCTCTGGGGGTGTTACTCTCATATCACTGGATGGATTCTAGCCCAAGCTTATGCCCATGACGTGGTAATGATTTGGGATTGCATTGGTTAGTTGGTTTTTTTTTTTTAAATCAACTTAACACAAACCTATAGCTACCTGGTGAGAATGACTCTCAGTTGAGGAATCGCCTCTGTGCGGTTGGCTGGTGGGCATGTCTGTGGAAGCATTTTCTTGATTGGTAGTTGATAGAGGAGGTCCTAGCCCTATGGGAAGGACTAGGGGCCTGTGGGCCAGGGCTATGTTAGAGATCAGCAGAGCAGCCCATGGTGAACAAGCCAGAAGCGAACATTCTTCTGTGGCTGCTTCTGAGGCTCCTGTCTTGAGTTCCTGTCTTGGTTTCCCTTGGTGATGAACTGTGACTTTCCAGATGAAGATAACTTTCCTTGCGAGATAACTTTCCTCCTCACATTGCTTTTGGTCATGTGTCATCACAGCAACAAGAAGCAAACTAGGGCAGGGATGTTTGCTTGTCCCCATTGGTGGACAGTTCTGTTGATGGTGGGCTTGTTGGCTGAGTCTGGATGTTGCTGCAGCATCCTTCCATGCTGGATATGAACCCTGTGGACAGTGGAGACATATTTGTCCTTCCTGCGGGAGATGGATGCTATCCCTGCACCAGAGATGATTGTACTGGCAGTGTTCTTCTCTCCTGTGGTTGAGGATGACCTCCCCCAACCCTTCCCCTGTCTGACTGGCCCTGCAGCCTGCAGCTGCAGGAGCTGCTGGTCTTCTGGCAGCCTCAGGGTTTCCTCGAAACCATGTTTTCCTGTGCCCAGAGCCAGCTCATTACCTGGCTCCATGGCTCTAGGAGCATGGTTCCCAGTGGGCTTGTCATTTGACAAATGAGTTTTCCTCACTCTGAGGTAAAGGCTTGGGGGCGGGGTGGTGGTGGTGCATGCCTTAGCTCCTCAGAGAATGTTTCCAGGATCTGTAGCCTGGCTCTTCTAGCCTCTCTGTACCAGGGAGAGTGTCTACTCCTGCCAGGCACAGGATCAGAGTGTCTTCCATACATACTTTATTTTGAACAACAAACTTTTTGAGGACACTTAGAATATGAATACTTTGTCTTTATTGAATTTAGACTTTTAACCGAATTTAGACTTTTAAAATAAAAGGAGGCAAAGAGACTTACAAATTTAGTTAATATTTCTGATAGACATGTAATTATTGGTATGAAATACTGTTATAAAAATCCTTTAAGTATCACTGATAAGAGGAAATTAATGAGTGCTTACAAATGGCTGATTAAAAGCTGATTAGAAAACCAACCGTCTTGCTGTAAGCTTGGTAGGTCACTGGGGACGGGACACTTCCAGTAGTTTCTTCATGAGCTCAGAATGGGCTCTGTCCTGCATAGGGGAGATGGCTCACACTGGTGGTTCAGTCAGTGGGAAGGGTTTGAGGAAGGAGATCTTAGGTTGAGTGTGGGTAATGCTTATAAGTAGTAGGTTTGGAAGTTTTAAGGTGTGCTACAGGTGGAGACCTGATGTTTGTTGTCTGCATCCCTGTGAATCGCACTTTTGTGTTGGCATGAGTCACTGTTCTGGCCCGCTCACTGGCTGACTGCTTTCAGTAACCAGCTACTTTACAGCCCTGTGTTCCTAGGTTTTGTGGCAGTTCTTCCTGTAGCTCATGAGGTGGAGCTCTGTATCCCTCATCCAGGCTGGAGCCTGGGCTGGGCTGGGGGCCATGGGGTCCAGGCTTGATGGTGCTGGAGGGGATCACAGTCTTCAGACCAGCTTCCGGCTCTGGAGACTGGGCATTTTGATTCACACTTGGTGTCTGTGGCTTACATCCTGCTGTATGAGTATAGCCTTGGAATATATTCATTTTTCTTTAAAAAGATTCATTACCTGGAATATTCACTGGAGCTGGCTAAACAGTACAGCTCTTGGAGCAAATGTACTGACAATCTGTTTGTCCTCAATAAATCTATTAATGCTGACTGGAGATAATTGTTGCTGGGAAAGCTTGGGTGATATGATGCTGGGGGCAGAGTAAGCTGGCTGCTGACAGTACTTTGCTTCTATGGGCTTGGCTGTGGCTGAGGCAGGCCCTGCCTTCATGTATATCCCACCTCCTCACACACACACACACACACATGCACTGGAGCGTGCACCCACACACTCATGCACACACACTCGTGTACACGGGCACACACACGCACACGCACCCTCTCTTTAATGAATGTGGAGATGTCTGGCCCTTGAGAGCCCTCCCGTGCTTTTATCGCCTTGTCTATTCCAGCCCCTCGTGATGGTTTGGAGGTGTGATGGGGGTGTGCTGGGAAGGCTGTCACATGCCTGATCTGTGAGGAGAGAGACTGAGGGGCCAGGACACAGGCAGGGACAGGATGTGAGGCTAAGGAATGAGAGCAGTTTAGTGGCCCCTGAGCTGGGTCCTGTTCTTAGTCACCTCAGTGTCACAAGGGTGAGTGTTGCCATTCCTGTGTCACCCACGAAGGGACTCAGGCTCTTGTCCAGAATGTTGTTCCTTCAGGTTACAAACTTGTGTCCGTGGCCTGGCATGGATGTAGCCAGCTGTTACAGGGCAGGGACAGTCCTAGCCAGTGAAGCTCCATGTGAGATGGAGTATAGGAGGGGCCTGGAGGATCATGGGAGGTGGTGTGAAAGCTGGAAGGAAGGCTGAAGAGGGAGTTCCACACATGGGAAGAGCCAGTGGATGCTTATAAGGATTCAGGCCATAAGGGCAGCTGATGGGCCAGTACGAGGGTGAGGGTTCAGCTTGTCTTGTCATGAAGGCAGGTGGGGAGGGAACTTGGAACCACAGTGCAGGCCATGCTGGGAGGTTTGGACCTGAGGGCAGTGAGCTTTGGAGGTTTTGAAGTTAAGAAGACAAATATAAATGTGTGTATTTGGGAAATGACTGTGAGGCCCAACAGAGGATGTTCAGGAGGATGAGGTTTACGTGAGGGAAACCACAGGGCAGGGCCAGAGGCTGTGAGGTGTGGGAGAGAGAGGTAATTTGAGATTGGTGTGAAAAAGAGTAGCCAGAAAGGGATGGAGGAAAGCAGCACCGGGGGAGCAAAAGGTCAAGAAGCAGTGAAGCTTCTGTTGGCAGCTTGGCTTTAAAGCTGCAGGAAGCCAGCTTTAGGGGCAAAAGAACTGAAGTGGTAAAGGCATTTTTGAGACAGGGTTCTATTCCATAACTGGCCTGGCCTAGAACCCACTTTGTAGCTCAGGTTGGACTTGAACTTTGAGTTATCTTTCTGCCTTAGCCTCCTTAGTGTTAGAACTCACAGGAGTGAGCTACCAATCCTGGCCAAACTAAGCTCAGTAATGTTTTAGAAATTGAAAGAGACTGAGGACAGAAATAATCATGAACTAAAAGAAATACAATTTGGAGAGAAGTAAGAAATATTAGGAATCTAGAGCAAAAGCAGGAAAGCAGAAGCCGTTGGCTGGAGAACCAGTGGTGTAGAGCTGGGTATAGTGGCCATAGGCTCCGGAAGTCCAGGGAGTGTGGTCACATGGGAAACCTGTGCAGAGTCATGGATGGTGAGAAGGTAAGTGAAGTGCAGCTCACCTGCTTGAGAATGTCTCGGGCGGTGCCCACACCTGACCTGCCTCTGGCTGTCGTGGGAGCCAGGCTTCAAGTCGTGACATTTGAAACTAAAAAGCAACCCGAGAGCTGAGCCCACTGCTTGTTTCTCCTTCTACATGTCCACATGTCCACCGCCCAGTCCCTAACAGTGTCCTTGCCAGCCTGGCTGCCTGGGGTCTGCTCCTTAGTCTCCTTCCTCACTTCCTTTGCCCTCAGTCACTCCCAGCATTCTCTTAGCTCCACCCTGTCTGTTTCTGTCTTCTGGGCTCAAGTGTGTGTCAGGTGTCTGAAACTCGGAGAGAGATGATTGGCTGACTGTTGGGGTTTTCTTGCTTCCCACTACAGGTCATCTTCCATGATGTTGCTGTGCTGACAGACAAGCTCTTCCCTGTCGTGGAGGCCATGCAGAAGTACTTCAGTGCTGGCTCAGGGACCTACTACAGCGACTCCATCTTCTTCCTCTCAGTTGCTATGCACCAGATCATGCCCAAAGGTAACCTGGATGGCCAGGAGCAATGGCCCTGGGGTGTCAGGCTCTATATACACTTCTGGGTACAGTATTGCTGACCACCTGTTTCTGAGGGAGGCAGGGGCTAGGGGCCTCCAAAGAGCTAGGTACAGCTTTGTCCCCTTGCTTGATCTCCTAGTCCTGTGAATGACACATAAACTAAGACTTTGTCTTCTACTTATGACTTATATAGTCACTCAAGTGGCAGAGCTAGAATTTGAAGTCATGGCTATCTGGTTTAGAACCCTGCCTCTCTAGATAGCTTTCTGTGCCTTCAGGTGACCCAGATGAACGCTTTCTGGGAATGCCCAGTACTAAGGTGGCTCCTGTTCCCTTAGAATCCAAGGTAACATGCTGGCCCCTGCTCTGCCCCCAGCTGTATACATGGCTCTGACTAAGGTAACATAGGCTGTCCAGGACCTACAGGAAGTGGAAGGAGCTCTTTTAACCCAAATCCCCAGTGTTTTCTTAGGCTCTTTAGCCAAATGTTAATGTGCTTCCAGAGATTTATTTGCGCATATACCCAAGATCTACTTACTGAAAACAGTCACTAGGAGTTACTAAATCTCTGTGGCCGTAAGGAGAGCCAGCAGTGCCATGCTTCCTGTGGTATCTGGGCTGTATTCTACTAGGAAGTCTGGATGCTGCATGAAATGTGGCTATATTGCTACTTTCTGGTCAGCTGATCAGGTGGTTTGGAATGTCTGTGGTTTTTGAAGGGACACTATGATTTCAGACATTCCAGATACTGTCCTGAGCTGGTTCTTTACTGCTGTTCTTTGTGTTTATGTGTGCATTGAAGACATTACTTTTGTGCTTTGTTCATGTTTAACTGCTGTTTTCTTGCTATTTTGGTTATTTTGTTTCTGGACATTTCCCCCCCTCCTTCAGGAAATCGAGAGTGAAGTGGGTGGGGCCTGGGAGGCAGGATTAAGTTTGTGTTCCCAGAGTCCTGTGAACATGGTCACTTGGTGACCAGAGTTCCAAAGATGCTAGTTAAGTTTCTGTGAACTGTCTGCCCTCCTTAATGTTTGTAGCATATGGTCACCCCATGTACCTAAAGAACTTTAGACACATGTTTGTTTTCCCTTATCCTCGGTACCTAACCAGGTCCTCATGTGTGCTAGGCAAGTGCTCTGTCTCAAGTCACACCCTTTTTTTTTTTTTTCATTTTAAAAGATTCATAAAATATTTAAGAACAATAATAAAATAGGAAAAGTTATGTTTTTTTAAAAAAGATTGATTTATTTGTTATGAATACAGCACTCTGTCTGCATGTATGCCTGCAGGCCAGAAGATTATTATAGATGTTATTACTATCTCATTATAGATGGTTGTGAGCCACCCACCATGTGGTTGCTGGGAATTGAACTCAGGACCTCTGGAAGAACAGCCAGTGCTCTTAACCTCTGAGTCATCTCTGCAGCCCAAAAGTTGTGTTTTTACACCACTTAAGAGCAGCATCGCTGATTACTGCTATCTTCTACTATTTCTATGACATGCACTTTAAAGATTTGGGCAAGGTAGGAGGTACACTGTGTATTCAGATTCTCTGAGTCTTCTTGTATGTCAGAGTATGAAACTGATTTCATTTCAGCCCAGAGCACACAAGCAAGCGGTGGTATCAACAAAGCCGTTGATGTCACACCTTCCCAGGCTGTGTGTCATTAGTCTTTGAAGGTTTTCTGAGTGTCAGTTAACTACATGAAGCTTGGCTCACTTTACCATTCAGTGTCCTGTCCTGGGCTGCCTCAGTGCATCCAGTTGGCTTTTTAATATTGTCAATTACACTATGGTGGATGTCCACATGCAGAAAGATTATCTTCTTTCTTTAGGATTGTTTCACATGATGTCTTCCCAACGGCGGAATTACCAAGCCAAAGGTGATCTCGCAAAGCTAGGTGTGTCCGCTCCCCAGTGCCCCCAGTGTGGCCTGGCATGAGTAGTTTCTGTGCTGCTTTCTAGCCCAGGGTGTCTGACCGTTTGTGGAGCTGTGTAGACTTCTAGTCAGCTGCTCTCCCCCTTGACAAGGAAGAAACCCTGCAGGGTCTTAGGTGAGCCAGGTCTCCTCTGCACTTTTATTTTAGTGTCCAGACCTGAGTTCTAGTTCATCTCTCTGCACAGTCCCTTGAAGCTTCCCTGACCTCCACCCCCTACCCTGCTATAACTCTGCAAAATGGCCTGGCTGGGGAAAGCAACCCCATGTTCTGTGCACTAACTGTCCCCTTGAAGCAGTGTCATAAAAACCACATCTGCAGTATCCCTGGAGGAACACAAGGGCAGGCCAGGTGTGCGTGCTGACTTCGATTCTTCTCAGCCCTTGTGTTTCTTTTGCTTGCTCCAGAGGTCACATGTGGCTAGCTAGTCCAACCTACTGTTCATGACTGTGGTCCCTCCGCAGACCTGTGGCAGCTCTCTGCTTTTCTCTCTTTCTGTCTCTGTGTTAGTTTTGTCACCATTTGTTCTTATGCGATAACAAATAAAACGTGTGCCTAACCGGAGCTGTAGGGACTGGAGGTCAGCTCCTTTGGGCTCGCCAGTGTCTCTGTCCTGTGTGACATGGCTATGAGGAGCTGTCAGCTCTGGCTTAGTGACATGTCAGTGAAAGCACCTCGAGAGGGGATTAAAGTCCCAGTTGTGGCAAAAGCAGCTGGTCAGGAGTCTCCCAAGGCCCCTGCCCGGCTTTGAATTCACAGAGCACTTAAAAAAACAAGTGAGTTCCTAACTACTTCCATACTCAATGATCTGGCACCTCTAGCCAAGGCCTCTAACTGTGGCTTCTGCAGAAACAACCTTCAGTCCAGGGAGGAGCTAGCAGGCCTTAGGGATGCTTGCCTCACTTGGTGCACGTTCAGGCCATTCACCGGCATGCACATATACTTCCGAGATGTTGTGCTGCTGAGGAAGTCACTATGTGTGTCTTAAGAGTTAATGAATGGTGATAGGCATGTGTCTTCTGCCTGCCCCTCCCATGTGTCCTTCTGGTATGTGTATGGCTTTGAATTCCACCAGCTGTGAGAATAGAATCCCAGAGGCATACGGACTGTATACATGTGTCCCTATGGTGTGTCCCTATAAGTTGATGTATCTGAGTATATAGGTTGTATATAGGTTGATGTGTCCCATGATGTATCTGAGTTCCTTTGCTTTCTAGGTCCCTTGTCTGTGAGGAGGGCTGAGCCAGGCAGGTCTAAGTGGCTAGAAAGGGAGTTCATGCGTCACAAATTGTCTAGCTCAGGCTTTGGATCTGGTAGAGCTGCAAACCATAGCCTTGTGTTGCACTAACTTAGTGACCTTGGGGGAGTCACTCAGAGAAGCCATATGGGGCAGTGGTCTCCTGAGGCCGCGTTTTCTGCAGTGTTTCTGATTTCTGTTCTCATGGTTTGTCTTGTGTTGCCTGTCATGTCCTTTAGAGTCATTAGGGTCTGATCTTTGAGCCTTTCTACATCTTGAGGTACCTGCCACCACCCACACTAGCCACCCCAGCTTTTCTCTTTCCTTCATTGTGACCTCTCTCTCCATTCTCCTGACCCAGTTTGCCTATCAGTAGTGTGTTAAAGTGCTCACTCCCAGGCGAGTGCTTCTACCTGGCTGTGCCATGCCTCTCGGTAGGACTCTGGGGGGAGTTGTTGCTCTCTTTTCTTTTTTTTTCTTTCCTTTCCTTTCCTTTTTTTTTGGGGGGGGGGCACCATCTGCCTGCCCTGTCCAAATGGAAGCTCCACCAGGGCAGGAACTTGTGCATATTCCCAGTGTTGAGAGCAATCCAGATATAAAGTAGGCACTTAGTAGGTATTTGCCAATTAAGTGAAGCAAACTTACATTAGGTATACATTGGGAGATACTTTGCTATGGGGCCAATCAATAGCTTCGGTTTTCTCCTGAGCCACTGTAGGTGCATGGGGTATGCTAGCAGTGCTGCAGAATCTGGATGGGCCTTGCAGGTGGGACACAGCCAGAATTTGAATTTCTCAGACCACCATTTCGTGAGGCTCCACTGGAGGAAACGCTCTGAACTCGGAGTTCTTGTAAAGCTGGGGAGCCCCCAACTGCCAGTGTGGAGCATGGCATGAGGGAGGACATTCTCACATTGGAGAGGGCAAAGGAAAAAACAGACACTGGGCACCAGCCTGAGTAAAAACATCTGTGTGCATCACAACAGAGGCTGTGAACGAGTGTCCACCGATTTCAGTGGAGGCTGTTTGCTTTTGGTGCCTCTTATTCTGATGGGTCACAGCTGAGCAGATTGTCATAAATCCTAAAAGAGTGATGTGGTGTGGTCCTCTGTGTCAGGACTGGAAGCTGACTCTCAGCCAGTGGAGACCATGGCATGGTGGGTGAGTATTAACTCTTGCCTGTAGTTCCTCCACAGGCTTCTGCTTTTAACCTTTCAAGGCTCCAGCTAGCTTTTATTATCTCCTTGAGGTTAACCAGCAGGTAGTGTGCAGGGCACTGAGGCCAGTGCTGCTGAGTGCCCTTGGGGTTTCCAAGTGGTAGAACCCAAGAGAGTGGTGGTCTCAGCAAGAGGTCACATGAGCAGCCTCTGCCCTGTTGGGACTTTGGAGGAAGCTGTGGGCCTACTTTCATGGAGAACAAGACACTGTCAGTTCATTTAGTCTGAGTGCAAGCTTTGAGGAGTGTAGGAAGGCCAAGGCTGAGTCACTGTAGAACAGGCCTTCAAGGGCTTGGTGCTGGATGGGCAGCCTGGGCTTACCCCCAAACGGCCTCTTCAGACAGCAAGAAATGTCAAATCCTAATTTCTTCTGTTAAGAACTATAAAATGTATTTAGGACAAGGAATTATGATGCTTTTATCTCTCCACCTTGCAAGACTTGCCAATGTTCTGATTCTCCCACCCAGGGAAACCTTTGTTTACTCAAAGGTTCATTGCTCTACTCCAGGAGTTCAGTGGCCAGGAGTAGTGCCCTTGGAGTGGTGACCCTTCCCAATTCCTGCTTCATTTCCTATGTGCCAGATCTTTTCTGACTACCCAGCTGATGGAGATTGTAAAATCAGACCCCAGCCGACGAGGAAAAGGCAGATAACCAAATTCCTTGGAATGAAAACCAAGTACACTTCCTGTCACCATGTGTTAGCGCTTCAAGCACATCCTGTTGGTCAGTAGTAACATCTGCCTTATCCAGACACTCCAGCTACAGTAGTGCTCTTTTTATTTGTAATTCCAAACTTATTTCTAACAACGTGGCATTGAAATTCAATCTGCTGAGTGTGGTCACCACACACCTCTGCAATTGTTTGCTGTGTATATTCTCTTTGTCTCTATGCATTTTGGATACATGGGTCATAAAGGGAGAGTGTTGCAGCAATATGGTACCTCAGCTCTCTTGTCTGGCCCCTTTTCCCTTCAGACTTGTTTCTTCCTACTTTCCCACATGCATCATGGTCTCTGTCTTCAAAGTAGCTTTTTAAGATATAGTCACCTGTACACTTTGCTGTCCCACTTTCCAGGCCAACTTATCTTTTCCTTTTAGCTGGGTCCCTTCCTTCAGTCTGCCATACCAACTATTTGACCTCCTCTGCCTGCTTGCCTGCCTGCCTGCCTGCTTAGTGCCTTCTGGAACAGAGCCCCCTGTGAGTCACATTAGCCTTGAGAGGTAAAGGGAAATGTCTTTACTACTGCACTGAGCTGGGGATTGTAAGCAAGGTTGGACCACTTCATGGGTGGAAAAAATAGTTTACTGGGGATTAAAACAAAGCTATCACTTGGAAGATGGGGACAGAGAAAAGCAAAGTGGATTTTATAGGACTCAACAGGGTGGGGTCTTTGAGATAATATAGGCTGTTTGGATTGAGACCCAGAAACTAGATGCTCTTCCCTGAGGTAGTTGACCTCTGGGGTGACCCCTTGAGTCCAGTTTGTGCTGCTCCCATTAGTCATGGGTGTGAGACCACAAACTAAAGAAAACTGACTCTACTTCCCCCCTAGAAGCCACTGAGTGTCATGGCTTCTCAGTTAGGGGTAGAGGCTATGAACTCCTCCCAGCTCCACGTTAGAATGCTGATTGGCTTGATCTTGTGAAGATGTTGTCCAGGCAACCAGAGCTGCTGTGAGCACATGAGTGCTGGTTCTGTCTTCTCCAGAAGACTGGTTTGCTTTGTCCCTCTCTGGCCTCTGACTTTCTTGGTTTTTCTGCCCCCACTTCCACAGTGCTCCCTGAGTGCTGGGGAGGGGCTTTGATACAATGGCTCATTTGTGGCTGAGTAGTCTGTCATTTGTTCTCTGTACTTCGACCAGTTGTAGATTTATGCATTAACTACCACTCATTGCACAGAGAACCTTCCTGATGCCTGATGCCATCTGAGAGCTGCAGTAGTGGTAGAGAGGTAGGAGTTCAGAGGGCAGTGCAATACCTTGTCTATTTAACACAAAGATAGTAGTACTTTCACATGTAGGACTTGTGATCGTGGCCATGGGATCTTGCTCAAATTTACCTTATCAGACGTGTTTCTGCCTGGGGAGTGGGCCTTAAAGCCAACCAGAAAGCGGTTGGTTACGTCCATAGCATCTGTGCCATATTTGCACTCATGCGAAGATCTTCCATGCTAATCATTGTTGTAGCCCACAGCGTTCAGAGCTGGGAAGACTTCGCTCACTTTCCTCCCTAACAGCCTTTGCAGTACCTTCTGGTGCTATGGAAGCAACATTCCTGGCTTTTTACATGAGTTCTGGGGATCAGATTCAGGTCTTTATAGTAATACAAAAAGCATTTTACTGACTGAGCTATCCTCCTATCCTCTGATTGGTTGTTGGATGGATAGGTGGATGGATGGATGGATGGATGGATGGATGGATGGATAGATGGATAGATGGATGGATGGATGGCCTGGAACTTGTTTTATAGATTGGGCTAGCCTTGAAGTCACAGGCATACACCTGCCTCTATCTCTGGAGTGATGAGATTAAAGACATGAACCACCCAGCCTATTCCCTGCTTTAAAACAAAACAAAATATTTTATTTATGTGGTAATGTATGTCCATTGTAAGCTTTAATCACAGGCCTGTGAAATTTAGGGCATCAACAGTCCCTATGATGAGTATGAATATTTCCTGAGCTGATTTGGTGTTAGTGTTAAGTAAATGCTTTCTCATGTCTTCTGCCCAAGTGTTCAGGCACTCCTCTGATGTCTCAGGAACTTCAAAGTCACTGAGACAGTGAGGATTGTTATGGGAGGGGCTGTAACTGGAGCTTGGGGCTGCTCTGGGGACCTGACTATTTGGGTGTGTGGTCCCCCCCGCCCCGTGATACTATTATTTCTGTCCACATGTGTCTTATTTTTCCTTTCTGCTTAAAATATTTTTCTGTTTCTGTGAAACAGAAGTGAAGCGGGGGCTTTGGTTCATTGTGCCATTCCCTTAACATGCCTCAATTCTTGGTATTTTCATTTCAGATCCTGGTAAAGAACCATTTGGCCAGCCTATTTAAGTACTGAAGTTCAGATTTATTTTTATTTGTTATGTTTTGTTGGTCCGGTCAGCTGGGACAGAGGAGGTAGACCATGTGGTCCAAACCCTCCCACCCATGTGGGTCTACTTCTCCAGCAGGAATGTGGAGAGTGACTACCACTCACTCTCTAACACACAACAACCATGGGAATAGATACCGTGCTAGGCATGGGAAGAACAGGGAGGGAAAAGATGTGGACCAGATGTGGGGTTTGCCCTCATGACTTCCATTTCTAGTGAGAACATTGGATGTTTATACAGATAACTCTAAGGAGAGAGAGGAAGGAGGGTGCTGCCCGAGAAGTGCCATCCCCAAGGGATGTCATAGGCAGCCTCTGAGATGGCCTCTGTGAGCTTCATCCCTGTATTTGGCCCCTGGTTACATCCCTTTCCTTTGTGTTGAGCTGGGCTTATTAGTTCGGCTCTGATGAGTAGAATATGACATGAGTAACATATCATCTCTGTGGTTATTACAGAAGACCATGACTTCCATCATAAGTACTTTTTTGTTTCTCCCTAGGAGCACTTGACTTTGAAGGACTGAGATGCTGTGTAATGAAAGGCTCCTAAGGAATTGGTGTCTCTGCCCAATGGCCAGAGAGCATCTGAGGGCAGCAGTTGGCAGGCTGATGAGCTTGGGTCCTCATTTAGTCATGGCTGAGACTGATTATGTATAGCTTATGAGCCAGAGGCATCCAGCTGAGCTGGATCTAAACAGGGGCTCTTGAGTCTTACTCTGTTGAGATAATTCTACATCAATGTGTAGTTTAAAGAAGAAATACAGAGATCCTCTGCCTATTTTGCCTATTTTGTGGTAGCATCTTGCAAGACTACAGTAAACATGGCAAGCAGGATACAGACATTGGTGCTGTCAGTCATGGGGCATTTCCATTACCACAGGTGGATCGGGTGGGGGTTCATTTGTATTCCCCTTGGTAATGGGAATACATTAACTCATGGTAGTCACTATTCCACTTTACTATTTCTAGGCTCTTGTCATTGCAAGAGTGCTATATAGGCTGAATTATGTGTCATCTTTGGGAAGTGGCCTATTTCCCTCAACATGTATACAGAGAATTTACTCACCTTATTGCATGGTTCAGTAATCCATGTTTAGTAGAATTTCCTGGTGTGATGTAGCTTAGTTTGCTTAACCATTCATCCGCCAAAGAACACCTGGCTGTCTTCAGCTTTGAGTGATTATGTATACATCTCTGTACAAGTCTTTGCATGAACATAAGTTTTATTTCCTTGGTACAAATGATCAGACCTGCATTTGCTGGGCTCTGTGTGGTACTTACATGTTTTATCAGAAGTCAACAGTTTTCTCCAGGGTAGCTTACTGTTTTACACCCTTGCCTCACAGTGTGTCTCTCTTTCTTTTATTCTATTGGCTGTCTCACTGATGCTATTTCTGACCCACCTGCTGCTGCCAATAGGACTGTGCTCTTGATTCTCTCTCATGAGTGACATGATTTGTGTGAAACGATTTTAAAAACAGCCAGGGAGTGTCTGTGTTTCCTTTCTCTGGGTGTATTTGAAGATAGTATTGCAGAGTCCTAGAGAAAAGTACTGGAGGCACTTAGTAACTGTCTGCCCCCCCTTCCCTGGCTTGCCTGCTCTTCAGGGTAGCAGGCCATGAACATTGCCACAGGTCAAACATATCCAGTTTGGCTTTTGTTTGTTTTTGTTTGAACTAGGCTCTCCTAGAACAAGTTGGCCCTGTACTCCCTGTCTTCCAGCCTGTACCTCCAAGTGCTGGAATTACAGGTGTGTCACACCACACACAGCCAGGTTGGCTTTAAAAACAGAGCCTATGTGTAGGTTCATGCTCATGAGTGCAGGTGCCCACAAAGGCAGGAAAAGATCCTTCAGGGGCTGGAGTTGCAGGCAGTTGTGAGTCATGTGACATGGTTGCTGGGAATCAAACTTGAGTCCTCTGGAAGGACAGTCTATGTTCTTGACCCCTGAGTTGTACATTTCTCTATCCCAGGCTTTACTTTTAAAAGATGCTCTAGTAGTTTGGATATGCTTGGCCCATAGGAAGTGGCACTATTAGGAGGTGTGGCCCTGTTAGAGTAAGTGTGGCCTTGTATAAAGAAGTATGTTACTGTGTAGGCAGGCTTTGAGGTCTCCTAGTGCTCAAGCTTTGCCCAGTGCAGAATAGAGTATCCTCCTGCCTGTCTTGAATCAAGATGTAAAACTGTTGACTGTTCCAGTATCATGTCTGTCTGCCCACTGCTGCCATGCTCCGCCATGGTGATAATGGATTGACCTTCTGAAACTGTAAACCACCCTAACTAAATATTTGCCTTTATACTAGTTGACTTGGTTGTGGTGTCTCTTCATGACAATAAAACTCAAACTAAGACAGAAGTTGATACCAGGAGCTGAGTATTTTTGTGATAGTCCTGACCATGCTTTTGTTTGGAAAAATGTAGAGTTGGGACTTTGGAAAGTAGTAGAATGCTTCAAGTGGGGCTTAGTGGGCCCCACTAGTAGGAAGCATGGAGACAGTGACAGTGGGAGATTTGAACTGTGAGGCCTGTCTCAAGAGGTTTCAGAGAAGAATATTAGTATGTTGCCTAGAGATCATTCTTGTGGAATTTTAATGAGGAATGCGGTTTCTTTTCGCCCATGTCTAAAGAGTCCGCCTGGGGCTAAGGTAAAGAGATTTAGATTAATTGCATTGACAAAGTTAGTCTCAAAAAAGCCTAGTTTAGACTCTGTCTTGTGATTTCCTCTTATGAAGGACATTTTGATCAAGTAAAGCAAGCTTAGAAAGGAAAAACACAAAATGTATGGTTCAAAATTAAAGGGACATCAGGAAGTGGAATGGAGTTAAATCCCAAGGATATTAAGTGGCGTTAAGGGAGTGGTAACCTCCCGGCAAGATCTCACCCAGCTAAGCTTACTGTTATTTGTTTGCAGTTGAATGAGGAATAGTTATGTTAAGCATTCTTATGACCTGGTTATTGTTTTCATTTGGACCTAAGGAGATATTATGTGTCAAATTGAAAAGTGTTGGATTGTGATGGCTATTCTCAGTTGTCAACTTGACTATATCTGAATGAACTATAATCCAGAAATTATAAAGATTTTGTGAAACCGTTAAGAGAGGTTTAGATCCACCCCTTCCAGCACTCAGGAGACAGAGCCATGCAGATCTCAGAGTTCAAGGACAGGCTACAGAGCAAGTTCCAGGACAGTCAAACTTAGGCTGTGTAGGAGTTGGAAAACAGAAAGCTAGAACCTGGCCTTGTAGCTCCATTAGTATGAAGGATGACAGTCCCAGGATTTGTGGACAGGGGATATAAGGAACAAGCTCATGGAGAAGCCCTTGAGGAAATGCTAAAGAAATGGCCGCATAGTAGAAGGAAGTGTTTGAGCCCTGGGACAAGGGACTGAGGTGCATATCTTACATATCAAAGCAGACCTGGCCTCCAGGTTCTCCTAGCATCCCTCCCTGCCCCCTCTTTCCCCCCTTCTTCCTTCCTCTCTCTCTCTCTCTCTCTCTCTCTCTCTCTCTCTCTCTCTCTCTCTCTCTCTCTCTGTGTGCCCTTTTTTCCCTCCCACCCCCTTCTCTCTCCCCATGGTGACTTCCCTGGCCTTGGTCCTTGGGGCCAGTGAACTCGCCCAAGAGCAGTTTCTCAATAAACCTGCATTTAATATAATCTAATCTGGCTTGAATTGTCTCATTTCACCGGTGGAGAAATAACTTATCAGGAAGAACCTGTCAGCCTCACTGCTGTCCCTCACTCTGCAGCCTCAGTGGGTGCCAGATCTCAATACCTTGTGTTTTAGGGGGTAAAGGGTTTTTTTTTTTTTTGCTGTTTTGTTTTTGTTTTTTTTTTTTGTTTTGTTTTTTGTTTTGTTTTGTTTTTTTGAGATAGGGTTTCTCTGTGTAGCCCTGGCTATCCCAGAACTCACTCTGTAAACCAGGTTGGCCTTGAACTCAGAGATCTTTCTGCTTCTGTCTCCCAAGTGCTAGGATTAAAGGCATGCAACACTTCCAGAGTGATGTTTTAATTTTGTTAGATTCACATCTTCAGTTTTCTCCATGCTAGCATGCCCCACCTGCTTGGGGAGTAGGTACATTCAACTAAAGAATGGGCTAAACTATTGAGGTCCCAGGAGTATCAGGTTTCTGGAAGTATCCAGGTGGTGCTATGAGTAAGAGCTACAGCTCTAGGTATCTGAGAGAGTGCCTGCTCTGTGTGCTGCTCACAGCTCCCTGTCCTAGGTATCCCAGAGACTGCCTGCTCTGTGTACTGCTCACAGCTCCCTGTCCTAGGTGTTGATCCTCTCAGGGACTGGGTTCCTGGGTATTTCAAGCAGCCCAGCACCTCACAATTAGGTGACACAGCCAAAACCTTTCTGTGGACAGTCATTCTGATTAGCAGGTGCAAAGGCTCTGAGGGCATACCATCTCTCTGTCTCTCTCTGTCTCCATCTGTTTCTCTTGTTCACTCTGTGTGTGTGTGTGTGTGCGTACATGCATGCGTGCATGCGTGTGTGTGTGAGAGAGAGAGAGAGAGAAAAAGAGAGAGAGAGAGAGAGATACAGTGACATACAGGTCTCAGACCAATTCAGAAAGCACCATCCTGAGTTTCATGTTCTAAGTATTTCAGTCATTGTTGGTAAACACTCTTGACCTAGGAAAGGGCAGGTGCTAAAGTCTAGCAGAAGTCTAGTGCAAGGCTTGGGATCTCTTCAGCTTGAGGTCCTTCAGGATAGCCATCTGAGAGCATACTAGCATTCCAGGTGCAGAGGAGATATGAAGGTAAATTCTACTGAGATTTTACAAGGGTGGCAAAAGGATTTACTGGTAATTATTAATTTTAATTTTATGTGGCGGCATACAGCCACAAAGATTGTTTGGGGGACTTTGTATAAAATCCCCATTCCTCTTTCTCCAGTAATGATGAGAGTCCTGAGGCCTGGCTCGGGAAGCTGCCTTCCTGTCTGGTCTGGAGTCTTCCCCTTATCTTGCCTATGGCTTCTTTTTGGGCTGGGCTCCTTCCTAGTGTGTTGTTGACTCCCCAGGCCTGGTCTAAGCACTCACACCTCTCAGCCCTTCATTAGTCACTGAATAATTTCAGTCCCTGGTAATGAAGCAGATAGAATTCATCTCCAAGCACCCAGTCTGTATCAGTTGGTTCTGATGGAGGTTAGTTCTTTCCTGTGTACTTGGCAAAATGCCAACCAATATTTACTTCCTAACTTGAGGTGGGTTTTTTTTTTAAATCTTGCTATCTGGGGATTCTGTAGATTTTGTCTGTATTTTCTGTAGCAAGCAATTCTTAGAGGTAAAGGGTGGGAACATTTTGTTCCTTGTGGTGAAAGATACAGTACCTGAGTTAGCTACCAAGAGCTGTGGGTGCAGTGTCCTTGTGAAGACCATGGAGCTTTGCTCCTGTGACCGGGGTGCTTAAGATGTGTTGCACAGTAACAGAACAAAGAGCAGCAGCAAGCCTGTGTTTAAACGCAGCTTTGTCATGGAGCTGCACAAAATAGTAGTTTCAATTTCGGCAGGACTCTGCATGTGTGTGTGTGTGTGTGTGTGTGTGTGTGAGAGAGAGAGAGAGAGAGAGAGAGAGAGAGAGAGAGAGAGAGAGAGAGAGAGAGAAAGAATTTGCGTGTGTGACAGAGAGAGAGCGCGTGTGTGTATGTGAGAGAGAGAGAGAAAGAATATTTGTGTGTGTGTGACAGAGTGTGTGTGTGTGTGTGTGTGTGTGTGTGTGTGTGAGAGAGAGAGAGAGAGAGAGAGAGAGAGAGAGCCTATGACAGAGAGAGAGACTGTTTGCTGTCTGTCAGTGTGTGTCTGTCTGTGAGTGTATGTATGTCTGTCTATGAATGTGTATCTATCTATGAGCATATATATGTATGTCTTGTCTGTGAGTGTGTTTGTGCCTGCCTGTGTGTATGTGCCTGTGTATGAGTGTGTGTGTACATGTCAGTGAATGTCTGTGTGTATGTTTGTTTTTCTGTGTGTGTGCACACATGTGTGTAATTTAGATGATATCTAACACGTAAGTGTTTGACACTATATAAGTGCATGCCTGTATTGCTCTTGCTAATGTGGTTCAGATGAAACGTTCCTGCGTCTAGTGTCCTGTCCTTACTCCCAGACACCTAGTCACCCTTTCCTACTCTTGAGTATAGCACTGCCTACAATGGCTTCTTGTGCCCTTGGCCTTTCGAGCCTGGGCAACTTGCTCCTGTTCAACTCTTTGAACGTCAAGGAGGATGAATGGCCAGCAAGAGTTCCGTCTGCATGACCACTGTCCTTTGAGTCTACCCACTACTTCCAGCTTCTTATCCTTTTTATGAAGTTCTGTTGCAAGTTTGTGACTCCTGAGTTTGTTCCCTCCCTTCCCAAACGTTTTTTTGTTGTTGTTGTTGTTTTGTTTTTGTATTTTTTCAGGTATTTTGTTCTTGATATTATTGTTTGGGTTTTTTTTTAATCAACAATTACTCTACATTCAGGAAATACAGTCAGAATTGGGTAAACCTGATACACACTATCTTCTCAAACCCCAGTCGAGTAATTATTGGATTTTCTGTGAGTTAGTCATCCTTCTGCAAGTCAGATTTTATGGATAAGGGGAAGCAGAGAGAGAAGTCTGTGATTAGTCTATAATTAGCTTTTCTCTCCATTCTGTATAGATAATAGTGGGTAGATCCAGCATGGGGGCCTCCCAGCATTGCTTTTGAGGGCCAATGGGGGAGATCTGAGTTTGTTTTCTTCATTTGTTATTAACACATGGTATCTCACTTACTTATAGGACAGATGTGTTGATTTGGTCCATGGTTTTTTTAGGTAGCGATTACTTCAGTCATTGGCATACCCTTCATTTCATACAATTATCATTTCTTTCTAGTAAAGAATTAAAAAGTCATAGTCTAGCTTTTATGGAATACTAAAGAATTGCTATGGTTAGCATATGATCTGTCTCCCTGTCTTAGTGTTCTACTGCTGTGAAGAAACATTGTGACCATGACAATTTTTATAAAGTAAAATGTTTGATTGGGGCTTGTATTGGGAAAGCATTTAACTGGATAGGAAGCATGGCAGCTCATAGGCAGACATAGTGCTAAAGAAGGAGCTAAGAGTTCTGCATCTAGATCTACAGGCAGCAAGCAGGGAGAGAGAAAGCCACTGGGCCTGGCTTAGGCTTTTTGAAACCTCAAAGCCCAGCTTCAGTGACACACTTCCAACAAGGCCACACCTCCTAATCCTTTCAAATAGTGCCACTCTCTAAGCATTCAAGAATATGAACCTATGGGGCCATTCTTATTCAAACCACCACACTCCCTAAACTAATACAGACGTTAAATAACCAAAGTTTTATGCTGATGATATTAAAAGGGCAGAAACTCAGGCTGGCTATAGTGTTTAGAGGTGTAGGGTATTTAGAAATGATCAGACTTGGTCATTATGATGGAGCTTCCATGACTTGTGATTTTAATACTGAGAGGGAGAGAAACTACAAACTGAGATTCCACACATGTACCTGCTATGGTATGAGGTAATTGGGTGGAGAGGGAAGGAAGGCAAGTGTAGTTAAAAATATTAAAAATCCCGGCCTGGGGCTTCTTCCCCGCCTTAGACCATTTATGTTCCCTGATGCTTAAAGACACACACAGCCTTTAGTTTTGAATAGCCTTAGGCTGCACAATAGCTGGACAGCTGCCTGCCCCACTATTAGAATCTGCTTTCCTGTCAATAAACCCAGGTTACCACTTACAATTTACTGTGTTCCATCTGGGTTGCTCTTAATTCAATCGGCCATCCCTCTGGGCCATGGTTGCTTGGACCTTAGCTCATGGCAGCTTTCCTTCTCCCTCCTACATGTTCTTCTTCTTCTTCCATGGTGGCTTCTTCTCTCTCCTCTGTCCTTGTGCGTGGTCCTCTCTTCTGCAAGCCAGTGAGACCTCAACCCCACCTATGTCTCTTCTGCCCAACTATTGGCTGTTGACATTTTTATTAACCAATCAGAATTAACTTGGGGGCAGGGTTGTAGACTTCAGGTCGTGGGGGCCAGCACTTACCATTACAATAGACAGTAAAAGACAAGCGCTCAATAGGTAAGAGGTGGGAAGTGAGCTGGAGGTGACTCACAGGGATCTACAATGTGCTATTTCAATAATCAGCCTTTAAAGCTATGAGCCAAATAAACCTTATTATTCTATACAATTAGTCTGCTTCTGGTACTTTGTTACAGTGACAGAAAGCTAACTAATGTAGGAGGTGAAATATCTATGATGAAAGTCAATGAGATATAAATAAATGGAAATGTAGCCTGTGTTCATAGATTGGAAGAGTTGCTATTATTAAAATGCCCATACTATTCAAAGCAATTAAAAATTATGCTGTATCAAAATACCATCTCTAAACAAAGGCTTGTTCTGGTCCTGTCATGATAGAAGCCTGTTAGCCAAGAGGGGAGGTGGTGGGAGATAGAGAACTATATTAAGAACTTTCAATTTTGTTTTGTTTTTCGAGACAGGGTCCCTCTGTGTAGCCTTGACTGTCCTAGAACTCCCTCTATAGATCAGGCTGGCCTCAAACTCATCCTCCTGCTTCTGCCTCCCAAGTGCTGGGATTAAAGGTGTTGCACCACAACCCCCTGGCCACTTTCAAATGTATTTAAACAGTGTGCCTGCTGATCAGAAGAAAGCACAAATGATCTTAGTCCGTCACAAAATGCTTTTTAGTTATGTATATCTCAAAAATACAGAGATTAGAGGTTATTGTCAGAGACCATTGTTTCCTCAGGCTGCTGTTAGTACTGATGAGCTTGCCTTTATGTAGGTCCTGACACAGTATGCAATGGATAGGCTGTGGGGCTAGACGAAACTCAAGGGGCAGGAGAGCTTACATAAACTGAAGGATACCAGTGACTGGTTTCTCCCCACAGAAACAAATGTTATTATAAAACTTGTGTGGAACTTCAAAAGACTCACAAATAGCCAAATTAATCTTGAGCAAAAAGCCCTCAAACCAATCAACAAAATGAATGAAAAGCCACAAAGCAGAGGGCATCTTACTACCTGACTCTTCAGCATACTACAAAGTAACAACATAGTCTGGGACTAGACACAGAGCAGTGGGACAGAAGGGAGCGCTCAGAGGAAAGTCGGTGCACGTACATCTGTTTTCAGTGAAGACATGAATGGTGCTTCAGACTGTTTACACACATCCTGAAAACAACCTAGACCCACCCTCTCATCACATGGGAAAATCAACTCAAAATGGTCTTACTTAAATGTAAGACTCTGGACTAGGAACCTAGAGCAGAATCCAGGCTTATTTTTCTGCCGCCTCTTGGTTTGGGCAGGAGGATTTGAGCCTTTTTGGAGAGAGCATAAGCCATGTCATTGCTGACACTGGGCAAATAGGTTGAGAACTGTACTTGGCAAGTCGAGCAGATGCCTTGACATGGAGTGGAGTGCTTCCTGGAGTGTCAAGGATTTGTGTTGCGATGCAGTGGGCTAGTGGCTGTCTTCAGCTGCACACGTGTGACTCCTGAGTGCTGTTTTCCTTTGGAAACTCACAACAACAGTCTGAAATAGCATTGTACTTTCGTATCCCAACAGGAATGGAAGCTAGTTTTAGTGTTTCAACTTGAAAGCTAATTGGACTGTGAAAGCAAGTTCCATGCCAAGATGGCCAGGAAATAATTGTCGTGCTGCATAGTCCCTTCACTCGGCAGTGGTGATTCTGTGAGAAGATTGACCAGCACAGGCCTCCAGAGGGGACTACCAGTCCCTTCACTGGACATTTTCTCTCTGCTAACTCTCTGTCTTCAATTATGCTACTTTAAAAATTTTTTCCATGAAGTGGCAGTTAATGTCTTGCTTAGCTGGCAATTATAGACTGTTTATCTCCTCTCACCCAGTATTCCTCATTACTTTGGCATTTTAGTTTCTGCAAAGCACTTTTTAATAATCTTCATTTTCTTGTCTGATATGTCTGTTTAATTTAAATTTTTCATATAGTTTGGCTCTAACTTTTAGTGTAATGGTAAAATTATACAGCAAATTCCAAGCATGTTGTTGGTATAGAGTCACAAATTGATGGCAGAGGCTTCATCCTTTTCACGGATCTTGCGTCATGTGGTCTCTGCCTGCCCTTCACTGCTGTCCCCTGCTAAAAGCTGCTGTTGTTTCATGAGGGCAGAGGCCTCAGAGGGATCTCTGTGTGTTAGCCTTGCTGATCTAGGGCAGTACTGTGAGGGTGGAGAGGAAGCTAGGACCCTTATGAGCTTAGCCATGGGACCAGTGAGTGGCCTGTGTCCATTGAGCACTCACTCGCTCCTCTGTCCCCAACACCTGAGGGGTTGCTAGTTTCTAGAGCTGTGCTGTCTGGTAAGGTACTCCCTAGCCTAAGGTGGATTTACCTCCAGGTTAATCAAAAGCAAAGGAAGCAAGTCTGTCTCCTCAGCACACAGTGGACTTGAAGTATAAGGGCTGTGTGTGACGAGTGGCTGCTACGTTAGATGGTTTAGATGCCAGCCAGTCCACCGCTGCACAGTGCTGTTGGAAGGCCATGGCCTCCAGCCAGTCCACGGCTGCACAGTGCTGTTGGAAGGCCATGGCCTCCAGCCAGTCCACCGCTGCACAGTGCTGTTGGAAGGCCATGGCCTCCAGCCAGTCCACCGCTGCACAGTGCTGTTGGAAGGCCATGGGGGCCTCCTGGATGGTGTCAGAAGCCAGCACTTAGGTGCCCCTCACAGTACTTCCATCTAGGCCATTTTACAGTAATTGGGGTTCAGCTTCCTGAAAACAGGAAGGGAGGAAAGCAAACAGGTTACATACAGCCCTGGACAGCCTTGAGGAAACGTCAGTACCAAGCAAGGACACAGACAGATTTTAGACACGGTCTAGAATAGCCTGGTGAGGAAAGAAGGTCCTGTAGCTTGGAAGTCATGCCAAGTGTGCTGATGAGATTTTATCAACTTGACATACATCAGAGTCACTTGGGAAGAAGGAATGTTAGCTGAGAAAATGCTTCCATCGGATTGGCCCGTGAGCTTTTCTTAATTGATGTGAGAGGTCTCAGGCCTCTGTGGGCAGTACATACCTTACTGGTCAGGGGTCCTGGGTTGTATAAGAAAGCGACTGAATAAGCTATGGAGAGCAAGCCAGCAAGCCATAGCTGCACTCCTTCATGGTCTCTGCCTCAGTTCTTGTCTTAGCTTCCCCTCATGATTCGCTGTGACCGGCAAGCTGAAATAACCCCTTTCCTTCCTGAGTTGCTTTTTGTTCATGGTATTTATCCCTACAAAAATAAAACTAACTAAGAGCCCCAGCCCCAGGCTCCGAGAATCTCCCTGAATACATTCTGAACATCAGGACTCAGTCTGGGCCCTGCAGGCATGGCTGTCAGAGAGGTTGAGTTAGCTGTGCAGGGAGGGCAGGATCCTAGTCCACGTTACCCTGGCTGCACAGCTGCTCTGGAGAACTCTGCGGGTGAATTGAAAAGGTTGGCAGGAGAAGAGTCATTCCATAGTCGGGACCAAGACACAAAAGCTTTTGTGAATCTCTTTTATTAGCACACAAAGTGGCCCTTCCCAGGGATCTGGACCTTTTTTTAAGGAAAAAAAAAAAAGGAAAAAATGGGAAAAAGATGGGTTTTCATGTTTAAAAGCTGAAAGAGGCATTGTCCTGTGGAAAAAAAAAATTCGGCCATGTCTCAGTGGGATTCCTAGCAGGAACAATTCTAGCTGCCTGAGAGACCTAGCCAAGGAGGAATCCATAATGGCTACCACCCTAGGAGATGGGGACCCAGAACTATCTCTACAGAAAATGTCAAGGCATGAATGTCTTGAATAATAATGCTAACAGAACATTAAGGAGAACAGTAGAAATAAACCCAGTGAGTACTCATGAGAAGTGCCATGAGTTTGTTATTGGAGGGTTGGTTCCCCAAGACGAAAATGGGACAGCATCTGCTATATTTTTTATTTAAAAATAATTTTCAGGTTGGGAGATAACTCAGTTGGTAAAGTACTTGCTGCACCAGGATGAGGATCAGAGTTCTATCTCTTGTATCCATGTTAAAATAGTGAATCCGTGTGTGTGTGTCTGTCTGTGTGTGTGTGTGTGTGTGTGTGTGTGTGTGTGTGTGTGTGTGTGGTATCCCAGCACTGGCACCAGGAGGCTCTCTGGGACCTGCTGGGTAGTCTTGCTAAACTGGACATGTTTTCATTGAGAGACCCTGTCTTAAAGAACAAAGTGGAGGGCAACCAAGAAAGACACCTGACATCACCATGACTTCCTCATGCATGTGCTCACATGTGCACACATACAAAAAGGGTCCAAAATCTCACATAAGTTATGTTTTTAAAAAGTGATTTATCCAAGTACAGTTGATACACCATACATTTGCCTCTTGTAAATGTACAACTCGGCGACTTTAGATAAAATATACAGAATTGTACAACTGAATCACAATCCAGTTTTATAACCTTTCAGTCATGCCAAGAAGTCACCACGAGCTACTCCATGGTTAATCCCAGTTCCCACCTCACGTATCCCCACGTTTCCTGGCTCTATAAATTTGCTTTTGTTAGAAACTTCATCTAAATGGGTCTATATTGTGTATAATATTTTCCATCTAGGTTCTCCCATACGTTTTTGGAGATTCCTTCGTGGTGTGGCACGTATTGGTGGCTCATTGTCTTTGAAGCTGTTGCATAGTATTCCCCTGTGTGGATGTTCCAGATTTCACTCATGTATTCATTATCAGGTGGACACCTGATGGCAACTTTGAATACAGCTATTATAAATGTTCGTGTGTGTCTGCCTGACATCCAGTCTCACATCACTTTTCTAGGTGCTGAGGAGAAAGTTAACTATGTTGTATGGGGAACTGATGCTTAATCTCTCTGTGTGTGTTTGTATGATATGTGCCTATTCATTTTGAAATTTATAGTGAGGACTGGAGAGATGGCTCAGCAGTTAAAGGTGTACACTGCTCTCAGAAAGGACCCAGGTTTGGTTTCTAGCATCCACATGAAAGCTTTCAACTGCCTGTAACTCGGTTCCAGGGAATTCAGTGCCCTCTTCTGGCCTTTGCAGGCTCATGCACACATGAGATGCACACGTAGTCACACATACATACAAATCAATTAGTAAATACTGGACAGGCCTTTGCCATATATATGATTTTCAAGTATTTTCCACCAATTTGTATTTTTCCCTTAGTTCTTAATGATTCATCTTGAAAGACAATTTCTTGAAACATTAAAAGTCTAGTTAATAAACTATTATCTAATACCAGCCCTTTATGTTATTATCTAAGATGCAAAGATGCCTAAGCCATGGTCAGAAAGATTCTCGCTACTTTGCCTTTTCTTCTGAGGTTTTATGCTTTCATCTGTGGCTTGTGTGGGTTTGTGATCCATGCTGCACTCATGCTTGTGATGATATGAAGCCAGTGTCTAAGGAGCTTCCTCCCTCGTACTCGTATCCGGCTGGCTAACTAGCTGGGTTTAATGTCTGAATTATGACGGGGATGAGTGACCAGGAGTGTGGTGACTGTGGAGTCAGCAACTCCATCTGTGTCCCCGATCTCCCCATTGCCCCGTAGCTGTCTTTGTGCCACTAGACACCTGTGGCTTCGTGTGTTTCATAACTTTCAAAGTTATGTTGGTTATACTGTGTCTTTTGTATCTCCAGATAGATTTTAGAATCAACTTGTCCATATCTAGCAAAACGTCTGCTGACATTTTGCACTGAACTTGTAGATGAGTCTACGAGAAGTTCCCATTCCCACAGTGTAATGGTTTCTGGTTCATGCATATGAAGCATCTCTCCATTTGTTTAGTATTTTAAGCATCTTTCTGCTGTGTTTTATAGATTTTAGTATGCAGCTTATTCGTGTGTGTGTGTGTTACACATTCCACAGCAAGTGCGTGGACATTAAAGGACAGTTTTAGGGAGTCAGCTGTCACCTGCCATATGCGTCCCAGGACTAAACTCAGGTCATTATGCTTAGCAGGACACACCCTTACCCACTGAGCCATCTGGCTGGCCCCAGTATGCAACTGTTAAGCTCCTTTCAAGAACGATATTTTTTTCTCTTAATGCTATTGATCTACAAAGTCTTGCCTATAGTGTGTGGACACAGATGCTTTTGTTCAATGTCTGTTTTAATTTTGTTTTGAGTTCTCAGCCTGGTCTCTGAGCAGTTGCTAGTGTTTGTGTAGCTTATTGAGCATGTCATACAAGTCTCTGAGGTAGGTTTTCTCATATAGAAGGCTTGGAGGACTGAGTAAGGTGAGCAGTATGACATATCCAGCATGGTGACCCATGCGTGCTCAGGGACTTCATTTATTGTGATTCTGTGAGGAGGGCAAAGCTCAAAGGGATGCAGTGACGCAGCCACACGTCTCTTTCAGCAGGGTCAGCCTGTGCTACTCTAAAGGGCTTACCTACTGACTCTGATGGGTCACACTCAAGTTAACTCATGGACTGATGGCTAGAGAGCTTCATAGTGCACATGCTCCGCTGTGGGGCGAATAAAGTATTGCCTTGGGCATTGAAAGAACTTGTGTCCTTCCAAGCCTAAGACTGCGATTCAGAGATCGCACACAAAACTATGAGAACTATTGGGCTGGAGAGACCCGTGTGATGACTGGGTTCCAGTTCCTGGGGCTGTAATGAGTGTGTGCAGCCGTGTGCAGCCAGTGGGCATCTTGGCTCTTGATCTGAGAAGCACCTACCAGAGTCTACTGTGGGCCTTTGCATTTCTGAAAGGCTTCTGAGGAGCGACAGGTCACAATTTGCCCTGTTTTGGAAAGGAGATAAAAGAGCAGAAGGAAATTTGCAAATTAGATGTAGCTGCCACTAGAAAGCACTGTCTCTGTGTAGTTCCCCTCCGGCCAGCACTGTCATAGCGGCTTTCTGCAGTGGGCTCTTATCAGAGAGAACGATTTAGTCAGAAGTAAAAGTTTGATACTACACAAGGAGTCTTCTTGGAAGTGCGTGCTATGGAAGTGATGTGTAACTGCTTCCTGACGCCCATCTTGCTAAGATACAACTTTTGTGAGCCATGTCCAGGCATGCCCTCAGTTCCAGATCTTTCCAGATTAATAAGAACATGTTCACTGGAATGAAGCCTGCATCATGAGTTTCTGGATGCAAATGAAAAGTTGAAGCCAACTGGAACTCTACCTCAGTATTCTAGCAAAGCAGCTAAAAGCAGAGAAGCTTAGACAATCCCTAGGGAAGCTTCCAATGTCTGTCTTCTGCTTATTTCAGCTTGTGAGTTATAGCAGTAAGCCTAACAGGGTCATTAGGAGATCGTTTGCCTGGCTTCTTATAACACTCTAGATGAATTGAAGTCTCCTGAAATAGTGAATAGGGGCCAATATGGAGAACAAACTGCAGCTATTGTTGCCAGTGAGAAAACTCAGGTGTGTGACAGAGTAGCCTCCACATCCCCCAACCCCCCCCCCACCTACACACACACACACACACACACACACAAACACACACAGCTCCTCAGTTCCAGCACTGAGCTAAAGTCTGAGGTGCTAGGGACACATGGGTCAGAGAGACAGATGGGCCTCACATGCAACCAAGATGAACCTCACCCAAGTACTGGAATGGGGGGGGAGGGTTATAGCTAGAGGAGAACAATGCGGGGGGGAGCTGCAGGTGCTGCAGGAGCCAGGCTGAAGGGGTGCAGGGAGAGGAAGTGACTTCTCAGGGCCCAGAGGTAGTGGCAGGAGGAGTGTACAGCCTGGAACTGAGGGTGTGTATAGAAGGCCCAACCAGTCTGATCCAAGCACAGAGAGCTGCAGAATGGCGGTGAGGGCAGATGGAGGGAGCTGTGCAGTAGACAGTGCAGGGCCTGAAGAACCGGGCTGAGGACTGGGGACACTGGGCTTTGTACCTTTTGATGGATTTGGACCCGAGGAAGGGGCATGGTTTATATTTCTAGCAGGATATAGTGCTTTTCATACATCCCTGTGTTGGGTGGAGCTGAAAGGTTGTTCTGCCTGTAAGGATCTCCAGGACTATGTCAAAATTCAATAAGTTGTATTTGTGGGATAGTGGTCAGGGAGGCTTGAAGAAGGGAATTGTGGGTAGCTCTAGAACAGCCTGTGGTAACTTTAAGTTCTGGAGGACTTGGGAGAAGGCAATCGAGGTGGCCTGGGAGAGTAGCGCAGACCTGCGAATCCTCCTCGCACTTGCCAGGGAGGCTGAGATTGGGGTCTGAATACAAGCTCAGAGCAGGAAAATGGAAAGCAAGGACTCCTGCCTTGGAGCATCAGAGAGTCATCCAGGTGAGTACATGACCCCTTCTTAGGGATGCAAGAGTTAGAAAATGTCAGAAGTGAAGAAACACCAAACTTTTCTTCTGCCTCCCTCAATATCTGGACACTGGGCTGGCCTGGCTCCGGTAACCACCAGGCCTCAGAGCAGACATTAAGCTCCAAGGGCATCAGAAGTCATAAGCTTATTTTTATCAATCAGCATAAATGACTTCATTATCATAGTCATTGAGTGTCCTCGGATACCAGAGGGAAAAAACAGATCTCTGTGAGCAGGACCCAGAAATACTAGAGGCATGTCTCCTGCCCTGGCCATCATCCTCCTGTTGTTGGCATAGGCCATGGCCCTGCGTCATCTGCTCCTTCCCCATCTGCACTGCAGATGTGTGTAGACTTTCATCTCCACTAATCAGATTATCGTGGGAGAATGTTCCCCAGCTGGGCTGTTTTTCCATTTTTCATTCTTCTATGTTCAAAGACACTGAGCATTCCAACCACTGACCACTCTTCTGTTTCCAGAACAGATCTTCTGTACAGTATTCTGTATACCCTGCCCCTGTTATGGGCTAGAGAGTGGATTTCCACTGCCTCTGTTACAGCACTGGAGACTGAACCAGTGCCTCACAGGAGCCAGGCAAGGACTCTAGCACTGTGTGTGTGCCCCGTCCCTTGTTTTACTCGTCGAGACAAGTTCTGAGTTACCCAGGCCGGCTTGCAATCCACTCTCTAGCCCAAACAGACCCTTGTGACACTGCCGTGCCAGCTCCAGCGTAGCCAGGGTCACAGCCTGCTCCACAGCTCAGCTTCCCTGCCCTCTTCCTCTTCTTCCTTTTCCCACCGATCCTTTTGTATGTCAGCAGCTGGAAGGTCATCTGAGGAACTGTCTCTGCAAAGGGTAGCTATTCACAGAGCTGCCTGGCCTTCGGATCTGTGCAGTCTAGGGAAAAGTACCGTAAACAATAGAGCTCTGCCACTTAGGAATACCAAGCCGGAAGAATTTAACACTCAGATAAAATGACAAACTTGTCTCTGTAACATAGACCATTTTATTGCTGATGATGAGAGAGCTCTGACTGATGAGAAACTTCAGACCTCTTCATCTGCAGTAAACACTTGCTTCAGGATGCTTTCTCCACTCAGACTGCCTAGGATAGGTTCAAGTACTGGAAGTTTACATGTTGCGTGGATTGGAAGGGGGTTCTGTGCACTGCCAGGTGAATTCTGAAGAGGGAGTGGCCTTGTTACTGGAGAGACTTACTGGTTTCTTGGAAACCAGTGTGTGTGTGTGTGTGTGTGTGTGTGTGTGTGTGGACACTGAACCATTTTCAGGATTTTCGTAAACTTTCAGGATCAGGAGGAGGTCTATTAAGGTAGCCTCAGTTGTGGTTACAGCCAGGAAGGAGAAGTGATTTCTTCTCATCGCCTTAAGTCTGCTGCCATTTGCTTAGTTCTTGCTGTGCTTTTCTCATCTTTCCGAGTGGGAAATCCAAAGGAGAGCCCATGAGCTGTGGAGAGCTCACCCGCTGCACTCAAGGCTGTTGCTCATGCCAGCGTTTGGAAGGCGGGGTCTGAGACGTGGAGTAATGTGTAGTGTAGGAATGAAGGGGTTGCCACACTGACTGTTGTTCCTTCACACTGAACCGGCACACCCTGTATGTGTTGTATGTAGCAGGGCGTGTACACATGTGTAGTAGTGTGTATACATGTGTGTCAGGGACTATGCACATGCATACACATACAGATGCCAGAGGAGGATGTTGGGTACATTGAGACACCCTTAAAGGACCCACACTGAGTTCTGGGAGTGAGGTCTTGACATAGAGCGCCATTTCAACTCTTGCTCTGACCGTTGTCTTCACTCTTAATGGACCTCAAAGGGAGGACCCACCGGCTTCATGGAACTGGGAGATGCTGTCACCCAGGGGGCTGCTGGGCGTTTGTTTTTGGTTTTGATATGTTGGGTTTCTTCTTCTCCTTTCTAGATTATAAATGCAACCTGTTTTGAAATAGAAGATTCTTTCTATTCTAGAATTTAAGATGGTATTCTGCTTCCAAATCAAGATGTCTCACAGATGACCCAGGGCCACAGCCATGGGAGATCTCAGGCTTTCCAGCTTTTTCTAGCCATCCAATTCTCATACTGATTCCTGCCTGGTCTCTGGGTCTGGAGAGGTTAGGGTCTAAGTTAACCAGCACTTACTGTCTTCTGGGTCTAGGGAGAGTAGTAACTGGGCTCTGGGTCCCTTGACAATGATACTTTTTCTTGTTGGCAAACCCCAGTCTAGAGGGAACTGAACTCTGGATTCTGGAAAAAATCTGGTTTATGAATTCCTAGAACCAGGACCTTTGTGCAGTGGCCACAATAGATGGAAGCCAGCACTGGGGGAGCACAAGATTTGAGGGGAGATAGATAAATAGTGAGTAGAACAGAGTAATGAATTTAGGGTCCCCAGACATGGAGATAGCTTCACCACTTACTAACTACGTGGACTCCATCCGTCATTGTTCTGCCCAGGTGCTAGCTTCTTTGTTTGTAAGATGAGAATATATACTCTACAAAAACAATATTCATTGAGTTTTATAGAGAGTAAATGAAAATATTGTATACTTATATAGCAACATTTTATGTTTATACATGTCAACATAATTGTTTTTTTCTGCTTTACGTGTAGAGTTTGAAATCCTCTGTTCTTGAAACACACCTAGCACATTGGTAGGTGCTCAGTAAACACCATCTCTCTGGTCCACAGCATGTCCTGCAGGTTCTACCCTGGCAGTTTTACTTCTAACCTTTTATGGAGAAATAGTTGTTGTCCTCATTAGCAACAGTTGTTGTTGTCTAAAAAGTATATTTAACATAAAGGGGTGTGAAATGTAAGGCCTCTATTGTTCTTTTGTTTACATTTCCTTCCTTTCATGGTGACTTTGGGGATTGTTGTCTTCACAGTCCTGATGGGGAAAGCAGACCTTGGCTTCTTGCTGGGTTCCAGAGACAGGAAACAAGGCTTCCTCCCGTGCAGGACTAATGGAAACCACTGGTAGTGGGGGTAGTACCCTGTACTCCCCTAAAGTCTGACTGATGGGTTACTTGATTTCTTTAGAGTGACTCAGAACTTTTAGAATGGAAGCACTATACACCAGCACCTTGTCAGGGAGCAGGTTGCCATCAGTGACAAGCAATGCCAGCCTCACGACAGATGACACTAGATACTTGAGCAGTTTCTAGTTGCTAGCCATTGTTCTGTTCTGTGCACTGGCCCCTAGTGAGCACAGCCACAGCTAAGGTGGGAGGTCAGGGGCTCAGAGTTTTCCCATCTGGAAGCGGAGAAAAGCAGCATAGGGAGCTTGTAACCTACCCTGTGCACATGTGGCTAAGTGGGCAGATGATGACTAGACTTCAGGGACAATTAATGCGATAGTCACAGTTCCTGACATAAGATGTGGGGTATCTCTTGAAATGGAAAGTATATTTGTTAACAGCATTTTATGGGTGCTCTTAGGGAAAGCAAGGCTACCAGAACAAACCCTAATATTATTTCGGACCTAATCTCAGCCTGAGTGCCTGTGAGTTAATTAGATGCTTTGTGTGTAGTCCCTTCCCTCCGGCTGCCATGTATGCTGCGATAGCTAGGGAAGACAGATAGTCTATGAGGTCACTGGGGGGGACAGGTAGACTATGAGGTCACTGGGGGGGACAGGTAGACTCTGAGGTCACTGGGGAGGACAGGTAGACTCTGAGGTCACTGGGGAGGACAGGTAGACTATGAGGTCACTGGGGGGACAGGTAGACTCTGAGGTCACTGGGGAGGACAGGTAGACTATGAGGTCACTGGGGAGGACAGGTAGACTATGAGGTCACTGGGGAGGACAGGTAGACTATGAGGTCACTGGGGAAGACAGATAGACTATGAGGTCACTGGGGAGGACAGGTAGACTATGAGGTCACTGGGGAGGACAGGTAGACTGTGAGGTCATTGGGGAGGACAGGTAGACTATGAGGTCAGACTGTGGAGGACAGGTAGACTGTGAGGTCACTGGGGAGGACAGGTAGACTGTGAGGTCACTGGAGAGGACAGGTAGACTATGAGGTCAGACTGTGGAGGAGAGGTAGATTATGGCGTCAGCACTGGGTTAAGCCTGTGGTGCTGACCCACTGGGTCTAGCCTCCTGCCTGTAGTAATATAGACCAGTAGTAGTATAGCAGTCTCTAGGTTGTCATGATCACCAAGTGAGCTTGGGTTTAGAGACAGCATCATCTAGGCTGGTGGTCCATGGCAGTCAAACAGTGCTCACAGATGCACTTACTATGTCATCATCTTACTTTTCATCCTCGATCCTGAGATGCTCACTAGAATAACACAAAGCTGACAAAACCAGCCAGCTCACAGAGACTGGGTCTGGGGAGGCAAAGACACCAGAGTGAACACAGTTGTGAAGGATGCTCTTTGGCTTCTGTCTTAGCTAGGGGTCTACTGCTGTGAGGAGACATCGTGACCAGGGCAACTCTTAAAAGGTAAACAATTAATTGGGGCTGGCTTATAGTTTCAGAGGTTTAGTCCATTATTGTCATAGTGGGAAACAAGGCAGTATGAAGGCAGACATGGCACTGGAGAAGGAATTGAGAACACATTTCCTCCAACAAAGCCACACCTACTACCAACAAGGCCACACCTCCTAATAGTGCCACTGCCCATGAACCAAGCATTCAAAGGTAGAATTTGTGGAGCCATTCCTTTTCAAACCACCATAGCTGGGAATTGTAATCTTTTAGTACCCATCATTAGCTGAGAAAGAAGCAGTACATCCTCAGGAGGAGCAAAGTTTCCAAAATGTATTGACTTGTAGAGTAAGATGTGCCGTGGTCCAAAGCCCCTCTCGCAGATGGCTCAGCCTGCTGGGCACACCTCTTTTTTCTTCCTCCTCTCTTTAAAGGAATGAACCATAGCATTTTGGTTTTTTTTTATAGCTCAAGATCTTAGATGCCTTTGGCTTTGAGATTCTTTTGACAGCAAATCCTGTGATGGGCTAGGATTGTTACAGTTTCCCTGAGAAGTGCTACTATGGCTGCTACCTGGCTGGAAAGCTGTGCACACCTGTCTAATGAATCTTTGGAGTGGGAACCATGCTGTTGGGCTTTCGAGCCTGGTCACACTGGTGACAGTGGCCAGACAGCACCACATAAAGTCTGACCCTTACCTGTCTGCCTGCTTATCTCCAGGGCCTGAAAAACCTGCAAGAGTGAAGCTCCCATAGGGAAAAAGGAGCAGGAAATTGATGAAATGAGAAAAAAAAAAAAAAAACAGGAAATGACTCTGGAATGGGGGAGAGTACAGCCATGGACCTCCTGAGAACCAGGCCAGCTGAAGGACAGGCCATCCCCACAAACCTCGTGACAGTTCTTCCTGGTCTTCCGGAAGCCAAGCTGTGGCCCTTGCTCTTACAGAAGGACTATGGGTGACCTCCCGCCCCTGGCTTCTTGATGGTTCTGGGGTTAGGATGGAAGCTGTGTGGATCAAGTCATTCAGGAGCCACACATGGCCCCTCTGCTGCCTTTCCTGCTCCCGCCTGATCTCCCACTGCTCGGTGCTGCCCCAGCTTCTCCTGTCTCTCTTTGCAGATTTTTTCCCACCTAACTCTGTGTGGTGGAGACTGAGAGGAAGGAGGAAGAGAAAGTGTCACACAAGCCACCCCAGTAGGAGTGCAGATGCAAGAGTCACACCTAGGGAATCATTTGGTAGTTGTGGCTTGTTTTCAAATCTGTGCTACATGTTGATGTGAAATTTAGAAAAAAAAAATCACCATTTTGCTTCCCTTTCAGGAAGGGTGAAACTGCTTAGCAGGTATAGAGTGGGCTGTTGCTAGAACAAATGTGTCATCCTGTGATTTGGTTCTCATCTCCCTGATCTCTCCCAGCTACTCACTGTCCAGCGGGTACACCTTACACAGCGCCCACAACACCCACAGAGCTCTCTTGCTAATGACCCTTCAGTCGAGATTAGGGTTGAATAGAGCACAGCTGAACCTGCAATCCACGTGCTTTCCTGTCAGGGTTGACTATGCACTTGTAGAAGAAGTAAGGGAGCTGCTGAATGGGGCCAGAGAGTTTTAGAGGTAGGAGAACCTGGAGCCATCTCTAGGACCTTTGGTATCAGAGAGGCATGGTCAGTATCTAAAGACAAGTCACTGCTGACACCAGAGGCAGCAGCGTCTTCTAGCTTTGCACTTTTTGACTTTGGAAAGTTTCTTCTTATTTTGTCTAAAACCTGCTTTTTTATATTGATACTTATACCAAGTCCTGACCTCAACAAAGAAGCCTAGTTCCTTTGTCCCTGAGATTCAAAGACAGCATCCAGTCAAGGGAAACAGCTCCATTTGCCTTTTGTGTTCTCCACTGGAAATTCCTCCAGACTGCTCACTTGTGTGACAGAAGCTTGGGTTGTTTGGTCCTGTTCCCCCTAAAATGTAAGGTCCAGGTTTGCAACAACATGTGGGGTGAATGCAGGGAGAGTACAGTAACGTTCTCCCCCTGTGTGACGAACATGCACCTCAGCTGATCTAGTGTAGGACTCTTCATGATGACTGGATGTACAGTGCTTGTTCTTACGCTCAACCGCAGCATGGCTACTTCGGCATGTTCACTCTGCATAACAGATGGACTCCATTGAAATTCTGGTTGAATGTAGAGGCCATGTAGTGGGCTTTCTAGGAAAGCAAGATGGTCTTCTCACACTGGTCTGAAAATAAGAAGAAGGGAAAGAAGAAGGAGGGGTTTTGGGGTAGAGGTTGAGTCTGGGCTGATGGTGCTGCAGAAGCCAGTGTTGAGTGGTTTGGATCTACTGCTTTCACCAAAGAGGAAACTCTCTAGGTTTTCTTCTCCACTCATCTACCTGGATGTAGGCCTAAGAGGCTGAAGCAGGGGAGGCCTTAAAAGCTATAAGCAGTCCAGTGTCAACAGTGGAGTCAGACTGCCAACATTCACTTTTCATCTGTCTTGTTCTGGCATGAAATTCTTATATTCTTGAGTCTGTAGTTCAATTAACTTTGACGTGTGTGTGTGTGTGTGTGCATGTGCGCGCGCGCCTGTTGTGTTTATATATTTCTGTAACTAGTTCTGGTTACTTACTCATCCAGTTCCCATTTCCTTACTTTTGAGCCTGTCATGGAAGTAAATTTCTTCATCTTGGATTTCTTTGTGTGGCTGATTAGTGTCACAACAATGCTCCTTGGTCACCCCTATTAAAACATCAACAAGTTTGGTCTGGCCCAGACCTGCCTCACCAGGTTGTATCCTGTACCACCCTATATTTCTGCTTTGCGATCCTGTGAGTCTGGTGGATGTGTTTCTCTCTTTTATCAATTCTTTGATGAAATACGTTAGTGTATGCTGAAGAGAGTTCTAAATTCACATTGGATTTGAATAGTTGGGCCCCATCCTCATCTCAAATTCTATTTCTAGCAGATCCTGGGTGCACGTGCTCTGTGTAAGATGTATTGCTATGGTATCTGTGCCTTTTTAAAATAGATAATATTATTATTCTATAGCGTTGGCTGATCTGGAACTTAGGTAGCCTGAATCGGCCTCAAGTTTGCGGCAGTTCTCTACCTCAGCCTCCCAGGTGCTGGGATTGTAGGAGAGACCCACCACCCAAGGTGGGAGTAGTGGCTTCTGTGTTCATTCATTGGAAATATACTATTATCAGGTCCAACCTAATCTTCATCCTTCTGCCGCAGATCAGGGAGTGCAGCTATGCAAATTAATGTCACATTCCGCTCTACTCAGCTCCTCACCGGAACATGAGAAGCTATGCAGCAGAGGGAGCTTAGTATCTGAGAGGAGTTAATCAGAGAATACCGCATGCTAGGAGCAATGCCTGCTGACAGCTCAAGTGTAATTGTTGTGTTTGCATAACATACATAGGGTAACAGACACAGAATTCATGATCAAGATCACCTTCCTGTCTGATTTTGTGCCACTTAGTCCAGATTAGAGGGTGAGAAGGGAACATACAGCCATCAGAATTACCAGAGGATTTAAACCTTTGACATAGCCCCCTTCTAACCAAGATTATGAGGCACACCCCAGGGCGGGCAGTGGTGTCTGTTCCTCCTCACAGGTCATTCCTGGAGCGGGTTGTCAAAATATGCCATCTTTAAGCATGTCGGCCGGGAAAGGGTTTTCTTGGTTTTAGCTTCTAACCATAAACTAATGATTTCTACTTTGGCGAGGCCGGGCCGGGCTGGGCTGTACTGATAAATGAATTCTAAAATCTCAATCCCTTAATGCAATACATATGCATGTATGTGTTTGTGTGTATGTGCACATGTGTGCATGCATACATATGTGAGGCTATGCATGCACACATACATGTGTGCATTTTTCCAAGCAAATTTTACTCTGGTGCAGTGACTTTCTAGGTACCTTTCAATCACCGTTCAAAACCAGGGTCCAGTCCACACCATCCAGAACATGGGACTCATTGCCACATTGCCAAAGTTACACCCATTGCTTCTGCTCACTGTCCAATAGCCAGGCACTAGTCATATGTCCATGATTGAAAGCAGAACAGGAGAGCATGACATGTGTGTACAGCTTGTAAAGAGTCCCACCTACAGCCCAGCTGTGCCTGGGATTTCACTTGACTGTGTCGAGCGAGACAGGGTCGAGCGAGACAGGCATGCCAGCACACACAGCTTGTCTTCTCCCCCAGGCCTGCCCTTCCTCACCTTGGTAAATGGAGTTTCTTGAGCCAGGAACAAAGTGCAGCCAGGCTGACTGCAGCCAGAGTTGCCTGCCATTACTGCTCGTGGCGCTGCCTGGTCCACTCTGGGCCTCAACGCAAACTTCCTCAGATTATCCTGGTGTTACTGCCGTTTCATAATTTCCACTGTGTATAACCAGTTCATCTCTTCACTCCTCACAGTCTGGTGCAGAGTATTGTGTGTCTACACCTGATTCAGTAATCCCCTGGCCTTCCTCCATGTCTCCAGCTGGCTGAGAGGCTGCAGAGGGCACCCCATGGTCACTCGCCTGTTACCACTGCTCAGGATGGTTATTTACCCTGCCCTCAGCTGGGTACAAGTGTGGGGGTGGATGGAGAAGGCTCCAGTGGTCTTTGTCTGCCCTCACTGTGCCTGTTGGCCTGAACGTGCAGCTGTTCTCAGCTCTGTTCCGAGTGTGCTAATAGCACAAAGTAGCGACAGAGCGAGATTGTTATGCCAAGGGCAAGAGCGGTCGGCGCGGAGACAGCGGTGCTCCTTAAGCAGAGGTTGGATCATGGGGCTAAGATTTGGGGAGATGGCGCTGTCTGAATAGGGGTGCTCTGTTCCATCCCTCACATTGCTTATCTTTACTGTTGGGGGACAGTCTAGAGAACCAGAGTGCCCAGGGGCTGCCAAAATGACACCTGGATAGGAGATGTACGGGTCTTCCAAATAGGGGGGTGGTGAGCCTGAGGTGACCACCTTCCTCCTCTTCTCGGCTGCCTCTCAGCACTGCCACTGGAATAAGTGCCACTCCTTCCCTGGGCACCAGCTCTTCCTCCTGTGGAGGAAGTGGACAGAGGAGGGTTTATAAATGTGTTATCTGATTGAAAGCATGCAGTTCCGGTGGTAACCAGGAGAGGCATTCTGACCTGTTCCCGTACGGCATGTGGCTTGCTGCAGCTGTTGGAGCACTCAGAGGGTCTAGCCCAGACCTCCTGCCCCCAACCCAACCCAGGAGAACATGGACTTACCCCTCCCTCAGGGGTAGTTCAGCTGGCTCTCAGCTTCCTGAAGGAGAGTTTTTCTTCCTGAGCAGACTGGTTTTCCAGCTGCCTCTCCTTTCTGTCTTCATTGTTACATTGCAAGCCCCTCATGAGGTGCAGAAGGAAGGAGGGGCAGTTCTAGGTTTTTCTTAAGGAAAAGAGAAAGGCTTGTCCTTGGGCAGAAAATCCCAGTTCAACATAAGCAGAGAGTTTTTGGCAGGCCCTGTTTATATTGTAGCCATCCTAACTGGATGAGATAGGGAAGAGGTGAGCAGTTCAAATAGAAAACAAAACTCAGGTTGCCCCTGACCATAAGACAGCTCTTTCTCTTGTCTGTCTGTCCAGTATTTGGGAAGTCTTTTAAGATGAGTAGCTCTCCATCAACTGGGACTCTATGCACCCGTGTATTGGCCACCAGCACTCCAGCAGCACCGCAGATAACTCTTGTATGACTGTACAGAGGCACTTCAGTAGTTCACACCAGATTGGATGTGTGTGTGTGTGTGTGTACACACGTGTGAGTGTGTGTGAATACACTAATCTGTGAAGGTCAGCGGGTGGATATCTTACGTTTCTTTATATTTTGAGAGTTCTCTTTGTGAACCTAGAACTTGGTTTTTACCTACATACAGTATGCCGGCTGGCAGTTCCCCAGGATCTGCCTGTCTCACCCCTACACGCTGGTTTATAGGTGTATGCTGTACCTGGCTTCAGACATTACCCACTGAGCCATCCTCTCTAGTCTAGAGTAGTCTCAAAATAAATTGCCCTTCCCTGTATTCAGGAACCAGACCCTAAATGCAGACCTGTGGGAATCCTGCTTTGGTGTGAAGAGAAGTGGAGTGGGAGTGGGGGTGTCTCATCAGCGTAGTATAGACAAGAAACATCACACCATTAACCTCCACACCAGCTGCCAAGAACAGGTTAAATGTTGTTTGTTTCCATAGGAATGCCAGAGTTTTTCCTTCAGACAGGCATGCAGGAAATCAAACCACAAGAAAGGCCAAGTGGAATTTCTTAACCCACCCAAAACAATGAAATGTGACGTGTGGGTTTATGGCTGGAAAGTGACTGGATAAACATAGCACGGACCAACTCTACAAGTCTGCCTCCTTGCCTCCCAGAATGTGAGTGTGTAGACTGCGGGAAGAGACCATGCTTGGCTAGAGCCTGCCTCCTTTGGGAAGACTGTCATTGCCTAGCATCTCCTGCCCAGGCATAATCTCTCTCCTTGCTTGGCTCTTAACAAGCTGACCAGTGTTCACAGAGCCTGCTTTAGACATTGTGTCTAAACGTAAGATAATCTGCCTTTAGACAATGGCAACATTAGTTCTCACCTTCAGCCATCCTTGTCTGGAGTGATCTTGGCCTGAGTGACTTCTCTGCACACAGAAGCTGACTGACCTTTCCAGTCCTGACCTGGCATCCTCACGGCCTCATGTTGCTCCCTTGGTGTTGGGATCCTGTTGGAGCTCCGAGAACACAGCTCACACTTCCCAGAAAAGACTTGTTTTAACAGATGTGGCTTTTTCCCTGCTCTGAGACCCAACATGCCTTGAACTTCAAGATGTGTCAGGCAAGGAGCTGAGGCATCAGGAGGTGGGTTGGGGGGGGACAGTTAAATCAACGACAGGAGAAGAATGAGAGGGATTCCCACCTGATGCTGGCATTTGCTTTGAGAAAGTGTTTCTAGAATCACAGTCAACAGCTGGTGCTGAAGCAGACAGAAGGCAGGAGCTTCTAGGTGGTCTTAGCTTAGGAAAGAAGTTCTGGTCACTTGAAGACAGAATCATAGAGAAAGTCCTGGTCCTGCCAAAACCTTAAATCATGGCCTAAAACAGGTATTTCTTTGTGGTACTTAATTACTGTCTTTTAAAATACTCTTAATTTGAAGGCAACACACAACCATCTTATGTAAAAAACGTAAAAATACATAAAAAACGTATTTACGAAGTAGACATTTCCACTCTAATGTTTTAGCTAGTCTTATTTCCGTGTATAATATATATCCACTCGTTATACACATAGTAACATAGTTTTACCTGCTGATATTCGTGTGTTATAGTCTATAACTTTAGATATTGATTTGTTTCTGTGACTACAAAGATATGAGTATGAACAGTAGAAAACTTGGGAAAGCATTTAATAGGTAAATTTACAATAATGTAGAATTCTGTTATGGCCAAGGGCAGTTGCTGCAAATAACCTCGTGCTCGGCCCTCCCAGCATCCACCCTGTAACTGCCCGAGCTGCCTCACGTTCTGGGGTCACTTTGTAACAGCCCATTTTGTTCTTCTGGTCCGTGGGTCAGGGCCTAGCAAGAGAGAGAGTGGGGACGGAGATGTGGAGAATGGAGACAAAACAGGGAATCTGATCAAGTCTCTTCAAGTCTCGTTTATTGGAAGGAAATCCTGGGTATTTATACCCTTTACCACGTGCCTTGTCCTCGTGGACAAGCACAGCTGAAGGCACTACGTCATATGCCTTGCAGCGTGGATATCACGTGCGCCTAGCTAGCAGTGAGGAGACCACGTGCGCCTAGCTGCTGGCGGCACTAAACAGCAAAACAAGATATGTGAGAAAAACAAGATGTTTTTCAGAGTGTGCTCAGCTGTTGTGGGCTGTTGAAAACAAGTGTCTTGTCAGGGTACATGGCTCGAGATGGCTGCAAAGATGATAGCCGCTTTCGGCTAAGTGTCGGCTCCCAACACTACCCCATGTATGGTTCTCGGTCTTGGAGTTGAGCTGCCTGCTACTTGTTTGTGATAAACAGGAGATAGGGGAAGTGCTGCTCCTTAACTCCCAGGGAGTTAACTAAGGGATGTGTCCCTTAACTAAGACACATCGTTGTTAAACTTGAGTCCCTTGGAACACCTGTCCTTGAAGAAGCCCCTTTTGGAACTCAGCCATACCAGATAAAGCCAGAACTCTGGGAGAACCCACACGAGAGCACTTGAGGTTCACAGCCACAACTGAGCCCCGCATCAGCTTCTGGCAATGTGCACGGTCGTCTTGGATGCCTAGCCTAGCCACCCTTGTTGATGGCTCAGCCCTGCATAAGGACCATTCACAGCTAAGCCTTGTTGATCTACAGGGATAACTGCTCTCTGGAGCCATTGCTGTTCTACACAGCAACCTGGTAAACGTGGGGCAAATCTAGACAAAAGCCCAGGTCAAAGGAGTGCTCAAGGTGAAAAAGACTTTTGGAGCCATCCAGGCTTCTGTTCTGCAGCCATAGGCAGGTTCTTGGTTGCTGTGAACCTTAGTTTTCAAACATTAGTGAAACAGAAAGGGAGGCGTTGAAAAACATTCCAGCCTGGCATATAGTTGGTCCTAAATTAATGTTAGCTGTCACTTGGTGGTATTAAATGGTCACGGAGTATGGTGACAAGAACACACCCTATTCCCTCCATTATAAAGATGATGCAGGCTGATCCTGGCCATGATTACCCTTCCACAGGCTGCCATACAGCCCAGCAACAGGATCAGCCACATGTCATGCTTTCTAGGTTGGCAGTGAGCATGCCCATGACTCTTCAGGCCAGGACAAGATGGAAACAGCAGAGACTGTGAGATGGAAATCCTGAGTTTGCATTGTTGAGTCATTTCTGAACCTTGCATACTGTGTGACTTTGTGGCCTTAGCTGGCCATCAGTGAAGTGAAGTTACTACAATGTATCTGTTCTGCCAAATGTTGTATCTGTTCTGTTTTGAGTTTGCCTTTGACTTCTCAGGTTCATATTTCACTAAATAATGTAGAGCTCATAGGATCTTTAAAAGCTTGGGAAGAAAGCTTCGTCTCATGGTTTCTAAAGTGCTTCCAATACACCTTCCCCACACTGACACTGACTGCTCTGAGAATGGACAGGAGCCCTAAGCCTGGCTCCTCAGCCTAGCCCTGCTGTAGAATGTCAGCCAAGAAGGGAGGGAGGCAGCAGAAGGCCATTGCGTCTGTAGAGTAACACTGTATCTAGACAAGCCCCATCAGTAGACACTAAATAGGTAAGACCTTGTCAAGGAAGGACATTGTCACAGTCTCAAAGTGTTTTCCTACACAATGCTGTTTTTGTAAAGACAAGGAAGGTAACATTTCAGGGATCATTTCAGGGATCATCACTAAGGATGGGACAAGTGGACAAAACAAGGCCCAGTGGCAGGGACCCAGTGTGGCTTCTGAGGTGTCCCCAATATGTGCAAAATCTGGTCCTGATCCCAAGGAAATGTAGGCCATCCCAAACCCAGGGATCTCTTATGAAATTACCCCATAAGTTATTCCAGGTCATGAAAGACAAGGAAAAAAACAAAAAAACTATGAAGCTGTGACAATTATTTGCAGGCAATCCTGGAGCAGAAGTGTCATTTTTGATTTTGACAGCTGACATGGAATGGGACCGTGACTCGATGCCCTGAGCTGCTGATGTAACCTCCTTGTTCAGCTGCTCGCTGGTCTGTGTGTCTTGCTTCCTAGAGTGTGTGCCAAATAGCTAAGAGTTTAAAACCTTTTTGTTTCTGTTTTGTTCTCTTGTCTTCAACTGTGGTTATGTCAGTTCAGCATTGTATATTATGTCCTTCATTAAAATTAAAACAAGTAACTTAGATTTTAATTAAAGTAAAATAAAAACCAAATTAATTAAACTAAGCTAAATTTAATTACAACCGGGGAATGAATGACTTTATGCTTAAGTACAGTTTGATAGAGCCTTTTCAGTTATGGACAATGTCACAGGAAGTGGCAAAGGGGAGGTCCTTGGTGGAAACCAATGGGGCTCCTGCTTCAGAGGAGAGCATCTGTTCTTAAATGAAAACTGGAGTCTGGCTCCTGGTGCAGGGCCAGGCTCCAAGTCCTCTGCACCGTTCTTGTTGGACCCACGGAGTATGCAGAAAACAGGGCCACGGCAGCGGGCATGGCTGGGTACTGAGATGAAGAGGCAGAAATGGCCCAGGAAGCCCTGTGTGAGGGATACATGAGATGCCCGGCACAAGTACTCCATCATAGCTGTCGCTTTAACAGACCGTGTGGATTATAGATATAGTAGCTATTACTATTATAGCATAACATTTTGGCAAGAGACTGGAAGGCTCAAGAGCCTTTCCCTGGTCAGCTTCCTATCTCGGGTGTTTAAGTGTTGCTAATGAGAACTGTGGTTTTCTCCTGCTTTAGAAGATGAGGGAGCAGTCCCTGCAGTAGTTGAGGACTGCCAGAAACAGTCCCCCTGTTCACTGGTGAGAGATGATCCAGTCCTTTTTACTTTTGTGAACATACCTCAGTCATCTGCATGGATGACTACACCTATTCTTGCCTTGAGGGTGACAGTGGTGAAGGGCTTCGAGCAACACTTGGAGAAGGGTGGGTCTTGCAGTAGAAGGAACATAGGTGGCTCCTCTCACTGGGAAGAACTGCTGGCCAAGCTCAGAGCTACCAGAAGTGGAAGCAAGGCAGAGGTGCTAATCCGTGGGAAGCAAACTCTGTCTCGCCCTGGCACCGTAGTAAGGGAGCTGTGGGCAAGCATCCGTGTCCAGCACCAGTCAAGCGTGTACAAAATGTGGGGCAGCCATGTCTGGGACAGTGGAATGGGAGAGAGAAGGCCCGGGGCCTGACAGTCTTGGGGCAGCTGTAGTTGTTCATGTGTCCAAGCCATTGTTACTTTACATGCTGCTCTGTGGGTGTGTGTCTGTGCCCATCACAGTGTGCATCCAATTCAGGGTTGTTGTAAGGAGTAAATTAGCTAAAGCACAGGGAAAGTTTTATGAACTAGGATTGCACTTTGAAAATTGCAACACACTACAAACAATACTGAGATGAGTTTGTATTTGTCACGTGAGCAAACAGAAGGGCAGGGCTGTGGTAGGCTGGGAAGAGAGGCAGGAGAAAGTCAGTTGCCAGGTAGGGTGAGGAGCTGCAGCTGGCAGGGCAAGGCTTTTGCTAGCTTCTTGGATTTAAACTAAACCTTTATAGTGGTGAAGGCCCAATTGCCAGCAGCAGAGGAGGAAGTGGTCATAGCAGGGAAAGAAAGAAAGCTCAGGTTGGAAACAAGGGCCCCAGGACTCCCGAGAAACTTGGCAGGAGAAATCTGGAAAGTCCAACAGTGCTGATTTAGGCAAGCCAATGGTATTGTGTTCAGAAAACATTTGTTAACTATCCAAAAAGGACTGGATTCTACAGCTTCTGTCTCCTAAGGGTCCATGAAAAAAAAAAAAAAAAACACCTCTTGGTAGTAAAGAGCAAGACCAGGCCTCAGTCCATCAATTTAACAACCCTTGTGAGCCAAGGGAAATGTGCTTTCACCCCAAATAAGGAGAGCACAAGCTTTTGCAAGCATGTGTGTGTGTGTGCACGCGCACACAGGAACACAAACACTCACACAATGCCTCTGGCAGGTACTAGAAAGAAAGATATATATGTATATGGAAAGACGCACAGGTACCATGGGGACGCCACACTATAGAAACAGTAGATTTACTGATCACAAAGTATGTGTGTGGGTTATAGTTTTGTATGAGCAATAGAAGTGGAAAGAAATTTGAGACTGGGTGCTATGTCTGTCATTATTTGGACAAATGCAAAGTCAGTTATGTTCTTTACTAAAGCAGATGACTTCCACCTCGTGAGCGTGTTGAGGGTGAGGAGAGAGACTCAGGTGGTCTTGATGTCTTCCTGTAGTCACCGTTTGACCTGCACAGCAGGCGCTGAGAGTTATAGACCATGTCTTGACTGGGCCGTAGCCAGCACTCAGATTTCCATGCCTGGCTGCAATATAAGAGGGCTGAGTATGGCTAGAAGAAAGAATGTTTTTGTGTAGCTAATAGATCAAGTTGACTATAGACATTAATTTCAGCCCCCAAGCCTTTACCATCATTCTTAAGTGCTCCTCCTGGGAGGTGCAAGCAGCTGTTAATATGGAAAATCATAGATTCACATATAGAAGGCTGGGCCTTCCGCAGGCCTGCATTTCTGAGAGTTGGCATCCAGAGGCCTGGAAGGCTGGATGTGGATGTGGGGGGTGGGGTGAAGACTTGGGGGCCCATGTGTTTTGGTGTAAATTCACTTCCGAGCTGTACAGCATGATTACATGACTTAACGTCCCGGCAGTTGTCAGGTAGAGGTAATAACGTCAACCTCCCCCTGCATTTGGATCCTCTCCAAAGTCCTCTTGCACATGTTGGCTGTTGCCATGGAGACTTCCAACTTTGCCAGCATTACTCCCCTTTTCCAGGAGTCTCTCCACTGGTCTTTGTTCAGTGAAGGGAAATCCCCACAGCCTACAAAGTCCTTCAGAGATGAGGATCGTGAGGGAGCTGGTTATAGGAAGTGTAGACCCTGTCTATCTGTAGAAGTCTCAGCCACTTGGAGGTGTCCCCTGCCCATCCTTTACACAGAAGCTTTGCTTGTTTAAATAATGGAGTCTAAGTAGAGGCCTTTCTGAGAGGCCAGGAGAGGCACCTGTTCAGTTGCTTCCTTGCTGGGCTGTCTTAGGTAAGTTGCCATACCTCACTGAGCCTGTGTCTCCACCTCAGGAAGAGAAAGGTACTAATGCTCCCTTGCAGTAATGCCAGGGAGACTCCTTAGCCGAGTCAGTAAAGGTAGAGACCCCAGCATGGACCTAGTACCAGAACCTTCCCCCTGCTTCCGGAGAGGAAGTGCGTATCTGACCAGGCTGGAGGAGCTCCAGGAATCTGTGCCCAAGGCCCTGGACTCCTGGCATATTTTGCTGCATTTCTTTAGAGAGACTATTCCCGTGGCCAGCCAGCTGCCCTGCAGGGAGCTTCCATGGCAGCAGGAATTGTGAGGGGTACTTTGAGAGTCAGGGCCAGAGCCAGTTGGGAAGGACCCAAGTTTCCTACTGATTGTGAAAAACAGCAGCGCTAATTCCACCCCCTAGAGACACATCTTTCTTGTGCCTGGACAGCACCCCCAAAAGGAGTAGCCAGGTTGAGAGGATGCAGAAGGACTGCCTCACCGAGCTCTAAACATCCCCTCTGCGTTCATGACTTCTCATGGGTGGGGGTCTCTGCCCTTTCCGTTGCTCTCTGGCTCCTTCAGGTCAGAGGTGCTGCCCACAGCCATTAAAAAGCAGCAGTTCTGATAAGGTGGCAAATTGCTGCAGTATTTCAGGACAGAGAAAACAACACGCTTTCCAGACATCTGCTTCCAGAACCATCGAACTCTGGAGTTACAGAGCAGACATAATTCCCCTTCACTGCAGACACTCAGTGGGCACTAGGAAGCCAGTTGGGGATATGATCAGTGAGATCTCCCCGGGATACCCTGTCTCTCCTCTCATGGTGTATCCCACCATGGTGGTCATGCGTACCTCCACCTCCCCTCATCCCTTCCTACCCATTGGGCTATGGATTGTGCGTGTGCTCGCTTGTGTCTACCAGGAATTGTTTCTGAGGGCAATAGAAGGTGGGGGTTGGGGGAGGCACAAGCTCTTTTTTCCCCCCTTCTGGGACTTCTTTCTCTTGTTTGTTTTGGGGTGTCAGTAAGTATTCAGTCTGGCTTGTAATTCTATCCCCAGTCAGATGACATGCTTGTGGCTGCCTTAATTGGAAGCTGATGATGACCTGCTCCCAGCCTGTTTCCACAGGGGAATGTTGAATTGGGCCTGTCCCAGCTGTCTAGTGTGAATGTCATGACTGTGACCATCTGTGGCAGTCCCACCTTACCTAGCTTGGTCTCAAACCCTAGTAGCAGGTGTTGGCTTCCACAGTCCAGAGACAGTCAGAAACTTGGGAAGAGGGCTGCTAGGACCATCTGTAGTGGTAGTGATGAGGTCACAGAGGTCTAGAAAGCCACATCTGTAGCCAGAATGTCCCATCTGTCCTGTATTCTTAAGCTTAGTAGAGCCAAGTTCTGGTTAGAGCTGTCTTTGGGCTGACACTGGAGTCAAGAGAGTGAAGGTGAGTGGGTATATCCCAGTGAACCCCAAGCGCCAGACAGAGCCCACCTGGGCCCTTCACTTCTTCCCATTGTGGGTTGACACTCTTCAGGGGCTCTCGAGACTCTTGTCCACCGCAAAAACCACTGTCTAACACCATAAATGCCACCCCACTGTGGGAAGGCTGGATAGTCCTCCAGGCTCTGCTCTTCCCCCAAAGGCCAGTCAGCTAGTGGCAGGCCATGGTGCTTCCCCAGGGAGAGCTCTCACCTCAGCACAGTTGTGCTCCTCAGATGCTGGCCCACTGAGAATCTTGTACTGCGTATGGGAAAGCGTCCTTCCACAGGAGAAATGCCACAGGTGCACATTAGTATGTGAATCCTTATGGCGCCGACCCACGGGCAGACTGTGAGCATGGAGTCTGCGGGGAGGGCTCAGCTCATTGGATGTAGAAGCAGGAGCTTATCCAGGAGTGAGCAGATGGGACTAGAGCAGGGGCTGGGGACGGTCACTGCCTTACTCAGGGTTTCTGTTGCTGTGAAGAAACACATGACCATTGCAACTCTTATAAGGAAAGCATGTCATTGGGGTTAGCCTACGGTCCATTGTTGTCATGGTGAGACTCATGGCAGCATGCAGGCAGACATAGTGCTGGAGAAGGAGCTGAAAAGTTGTACATCTGGATTGGAAGGAAGAGAGAGTGACAACTGGGCCTGGTTCAAGCTCCTAAAACCTTAAAGGCCACACTAGTGTCTCATTTCTTCCAACAAGGCCACACCTCCCAGTAGTGCCACTCCCTATGGGCCAGTGGGGGCCATTTTTACTCAAACCATATAGTTGTGATCACAAGTGACTTTCTACCGGCTGCCAGGAGACCCACACCAAGCAATGAGATGGTGTCTCCATGGGCACCCTTGGGTCTAGGATGTTCAGTGTGGCATCTGCCTTTCTTAGAATTGATTACAGCCTAGGTACAGTCTCATGGACATATAGACTTGGTCCCTCGGATGCTGAGAGGATTGGAGGATGCCGAGTCCATCCCTGAGAGCTGGGTGGGGCCATGTGGAGCATGAGGAACCCGTTTCTATTCCTGGACTAACCTTCAGATTTACATTGTCGTGGATGACAGAGTATCCCATGGTACTTTTTTTTTTCTCACTAGCATTTTATGGCACACATTAGGAGAGTATGCATGAGGTTGAATCCCCAGAGCATCAATTAGGGAGGTCTGGATTTGTCTTCTGGGATCAGCTTTGCTTCTTACCTGGTTTGAGTGTCCTGATACATCCCTTGGCCCTCAGTTTTCTAATCTGTAAAATGGGTAAGTTGGCCTCAGTTATTACTAGGCTTCCTTTCCAGAGCTGCTGTCTCAGATTATTCTGCCCTCCTCTCGCAGAATTTGGATGGAAGATGTCTAACCAGCCTGACCGGTACCCTTCCTTTCAAGACATCCCATCAACTTTTTTCTCCTGAGTTCTTACCTGGGCATTACTGCTCTTGTTTACTCTTTGCCTTGGGGACTATCATCTCATTTAGTCCTTAGTTTTGTGTGCTTCTGCCACCATCCCCACCAGTATCTTCCTGAGGTTGTCACTGTGGTTGTCCTCACATAGAAACCGCTTTTCCCAGCAGTGTCGTCTTACATTTCTACACAACCACCCAGATGTAGTTCCCACAGAGGGATGGTTCTGGGAAGACCAGAGTCCAGAAACTAGGTCCTTAAAGCAGTCCTTGCTGGTGAGCTGCAGGCTCTCTTAGCATCAGCTGGTGAGCTGCAGTGTCCCCTAAGCACCAGCTAGTGACCTGCAGTGTCTCCCCTGAGCATCAGCTGGTGAGCTGCAGTGTCCCCTGAGCATCAGC
>NW_021620775.1:1416065-1474199 GCF_004785775.1 Grammomys surdaster
ATCAGCTGGTGAGCTGCAGTGTCCCCTGAGCATCAGCTGGTGAGCTGTAGTGTCCCCTAAACATCAGCTGGTGAGCTCCAGTGTCTCCCCTGAGCATCAGCTGGTGAGCTGCAGTGTCCCCTGAGCATCAGCTGGTGAGCTGCAGTCTCCTCTAAGCAGAAGCTGGTGAGCTGCAGTGTCCCCTAAACATCAGTCTCTTTTTAGTGGTGACATTTATGCCTTGGCTTCTTGTTTCCTCATGTTATAATGAGACCTTTGGTCAGGTACCCATGTGACAGTGCAGACTGCCCAGGGCTGTGGACATCCCTGAGCAGATGGGTGTGTCCTTTGCCCAGTTCTAGCTAGGGGTTCTGCACCGGGGTTAAAGGCCACTCCATGGTGAGCTGCACCTGCTTCCTTTTCTGCAAGTTACCTCCCTTGACTGCAGGGCTGACAAGGTTAGCGCTGAGACAGAGTGAGTTCTAAGTGAGTTCCCAGCTAGGAGACCCTTATAACTTGAGGGTTTTCCAGACTCTGCGTTAGTCCTTCTACCTCCTGCTTCTCCGTCGTCCTCCGTGTCTTCTCTCTCCTCGTCTCCCCAGTCGTCATCCTCGTCGTCTCTGTCGTCTCTGTTGTCTCTGTCTTCTCTGTCCTCCATTGTCTTCCTCCAGTTGTCCTCTCCTTCATCGACTTCCTCCTCCATTGTCTGTCTTCCTCCGGTCCTCCTAAGGCCTCTCAGATCCCTGTGTGGTGGGGTATATTGGACCTCTCAGATCAGATCCCTGTGTGGTGGGGTATATTGGATCTCTCAGATCCCTGTGTGGTGGGGTATATTGGACCTTTCAGATCAGATCCCTGTGTGGTGGGGTATATTGGATCTCTCAGATCCCTGTGTGGTGGGGTATATTGGATCTCTCAGATCCCTGTGTGGTGGGGTATATTGGACCCTTCCTAGCAAGAAAAGCACTCAGGTCATAAAAGGGCTCAGCAGGAGCTTAAGACAGGAACTCTACCAGTGGCAGGCTCTTCAGGAAGTCTCTCCAGGGCTCCCTGACTGATGCAAATGTTAGAGTTGGACCGAGACAGAGAGGGCTGGTCAACCTCTGATAAAGAAGCAAACCGTGTGTGGTCTGCCCTCCAGTGTGTGCGTCCCCCAGGACTGAGGACAGATGAGGCCATGACTGCCCTCCAGGACCTGCCCAGAGCTGCTGCAGACTGTGCTGCCCAGGCATGCAGAGGATGCATGCTGCAAGGGACGGGCTATCCTGTGCATTGACACACACAGGATGTGTGATGGCTTCAGCATCAGAAAGTGAAAATACTGTAATTTCTTTGTTGTCTTCCATTGGCATCTGTGTTTGGCCAGGTGCTTGTCCTAGGATTCTTTTCGTTTCTCAGTGTCTTCAGCCCTTCTGTATGCTCCTGGGGAGGTGAGTAATGGAGTAAGAATCTGCATCTGACACCCTCTGGTCGGAAGGGGACTCGTGCCAGAAGGAGCTTGGGCTAGTGGGCTTCCAAGTCAAGTCGAAGTTCCATCTTCACTCCACCACTGACCTTCTGTGACCTTGGGCTCCTGATTTTTAGCCTTTTGTTTTATTTTTCAGAGGAGGCATCGTGTACCCAGGCTGGCCGCAAACTTGCTACATAGCTGCAGCTAACTGTGAGCTCCTGATCCTCCTGCCCTCGTCTTTAAAGTGTTGGGGTTACAGGTATATGCCACCATGCCTGGCTTGTCTGTTTTACTTTTTTAATTATTTTTGTTTCATGAATGTTTTTGGCTGTATGTATGTATGTATGTATGTATGTATGTATGTGTACCATGTGCATGTGGTGTTCAGAGCCCAGAAAATGCTCAGATTCCTTGGATCTGGAGTTGTATATGGCTGTGAGCTGTTATGTGGGTGCTGGGAATTGAGCCTCTGTCTTCTGAAAAAGCAGCCTATGCTGATAGCCACTGAGCCATCTCTCTAGCCCCTTGTTTTTAATCCTTCTAAGGCAGTATTTCTATGTGAAAAAATGGGAATAATTCTTCCCATTGACAGGTAGATGAAATGTGAGGTTCACAGAAGTCCTCTCTGGGGCTACGAGGATGATGCCTTCCTGACCTGCACAGCCTGTCAGCATCACGGGCCAAATGCTCTAGTCCCCATCTTCCTTATTGACAGAACCAGGGTGACATGGTTTTATTGCTAGATGGTGGTGTGCCCTGTCCCTGTGTCACTAGGGTTCTGCTTTGCTGTATTTAAGGGCTATCTAAGATCTAGGTAGGAATGTCCATGCCACAGGTAATGAACCAAAAAAAAAGAAAGATGGCTGGGCAAAATGTTTGTGTTGTGGGGTCTCCCCAGGTCCTGATGGCTCAACACAAGAACTTGGGGCTGTAACTTTCACCTTAGGACATTCTTTCCTGGCAGACACTGTCTTTCCATAGGGCTGGCACCAGGGTCTTTACCCTGTGGCTGGAATCTGCTTCCCGTCCCTAGACAGGAGAAGCTGGGTTGTCAGCATCCAGGCCCAACTACTGGGCTTTGGTTTTCTCATTGTTTATGAATGAGGAAGGAAATCAGCCTCTGTACTCCTTTTTGGGGGTTGCCGTATGACGTTGACTGCCATGAGGTCCTCATTTACCAGGGCAGACTCTCCTTCCCAAACCCAGGAGGGCAGAGCAGCGGGCTGTTCTCATGCTTTGCTCTGTCCTGAGCAGCTGGATTCTCATCTCTTATAACCTTTGCTCTTTTTTGTTGTAGAAAAGTCACATAGAATATCAACTAAGACTTTGCTTCTGCACCACAAAGGGAAATAGAACAAGGAACAGATGAATCAGTTTTCCTTACATTGTAAGCTGTGATTTCTTCATAAACTAGCTTAGAGAATGCCAATTGCTTCCTTGAACACCCCTGAGTGTTTGCCAAATGCCAGATTCTGCACTACTGATAGAGGCCAAGATGCTTAAGTTGTCTGTGTTCTCTGTCCTCAGAGGGCTTCTAGGGACAACAGTCTCCAGAGAGCTGTGATATCCTGCAGCTGAGCAGTCAAGGAGGGATGATTGAAAGCAACGGGGAGTGCCCCAGTGCTTTCCAGTGGGGAATGGATAATTACTTCACCCACCCATTCCCATCCACACTCAGAGCCCAGCCCAAACCTCCCTCTTCCAAGAAGTCTTCTAGAGGTTTGCAGAGCATGTATATCCAGATATGATAGCATCTTATACCCCTCTCTTCTGGCAGCCTTTGACACTTGTGCCCACCTAGATACCTTAGCTTTACACAAGGCTTCCATGTTGCATGTCATTCAGGACAGGCACTTTGGAGTGAAACACACATGGCCAGACAGCTAGACAGGAGTATGGGGCCTAGGATTTGAATGGTTTCTGCAATTAGCAAAGAAGTTTGTTGTCTATGGACCCCAGGCTAGACAGGAATATGGGTCCTTGGGTTCTGCAGTTAGCAGAGAGATCTGCTGCCTCTGGACCCTAGGCTAGACATGATTAGGGGCCCTTGGTTTTAAGCAGAATGAATTCTGCAGTTAGAGAGGGCTGGTGGTCACTGAAAGTGATTCAGCAAGCTGGTGGCCTTTTATGTTCTTGTCTTTACTCTGTTAGGTGCCAAGCCTCCCAAGATGTCATTTTTATTGGGGGAGAGGGTGGTGGTGTCATTATGCATCCCAGACTGTCCCAGATCCCAGTCCCCCTGCCACAGTCTCCTGAGTGGCTTGATTACAGAGGTATGGTACTATACCTAGTCTTACTGCCCTTTTTTTAAATTTACTCCTCCAGAGATCATGAGGATCATTCAGCTGGACCTTGACCTGAAGTATAAGACCAACATCCGAGAGCTGTTTGAGGAGTTTGACAACTTCCTGCCAGGTGCTGTTATCGGCATAGCCAGAGAGATGCAGCCTGTGTACAGGTAGGTGCTGGCTGTAGGAGGAAGCCTGAGGGCTCTCTCCCATCCTCTCCTCTCTTCTACCATGCATTGCTGCTTGGATGCAACTCCATTGTGGTCTCTCTGCACTTGCTCCTTGGAAGTGTGTTTGCACTTAGGGCTAACAGGTGATGTCACAGGCAGGGAGTGGGTGTGTTCTGGAGCTGGAGAGGCTGCCCCATAGAGTGGAGGATTCTTGAGACTTTTTCCTCCAGAAAGCCCAGTTGTCCATGTTGTGGGCTCTGGTTAGGCTCATGGGGTTAAAATCTCAGGCTTCATCTGGAAGCAGTGTCAGGATTTCCCCTTCAGAGCATGAGCTGGGTTCTCTTAGCTTTATGTCACCATGGCGCTGTCACACATAAGGAGAGTGGGTGGACAGTGGTGCAGAGGGAGCCACAGCAGCTCTGGGCACAAGTGGGTGCGTGCTGGTCATGGTGAACAGGCACTTTCCTCCCCAGGCAGTACTTCCTTGTCACGTGTGTAGCACAGAGAAGCTCCTGTATCTGAAGCCAGGAGGCTTGCTCAAGGGTCTTCTCTGAGCCCCTGAAATGTTCTTGACAGCACAATGGTTAAATAAAGTGTATCTACCCAATTAAGTACTGCTTAGCACTCAAAAAACAAATAAAAAAATGCATGGTAGTTGTACATGCTGATAGGCAGAACAAAATGGCAGTCTTTACTGAGGCAAACACAAGGGTTAAAAATCACAGGGAAAACCAAGGAGCTGCTCTCCAAAGCCAGCACAGATCTTGGGGACAGAAAGGGGGCGGTGCTTTGTGTCCTGCTCCCTGCAGTGACTATGTGCATGTTGCATGTACATTGTGTCTAGAGAGAAGAGCTAAGAATAGCAGAAGTAGGTTTGGGTTCAAAACTTGTCTCATTGCTGAGGCTCTAGTGTGCCATGTTGCTGACTCACCCCTCCCCTCCCCCACTTTTGACAGATTGACAGTCTCCCCCAAGCCAGGTGATCAAGTTTGCTCAGGAAGACCTAGAATTCTTCTTCCTTGAGCTCCTGAGGCCCTTTGTTCTGTGCCCCTCACCCCCTGCCCATGCTGGCTCCCTGCAGAAATCCTGGAGGAGCTAGAAGTCATCAGAGAGCTGCTGGCCCTGGCATCTAGTGACTCAGAGGGGAAGAGACAGGCTGGGTTTAGTGGTGGCTCTTTGCAAGTCTCAGATCACATAACAGGAAATTCCTACAAGGCCTCAAATGAGCGATAACTCCTGGGGCTTTGTGGGCTGTTCCTATTACATAATATTGACCCAGGCTCCTGGAGTCTTGGGCAGTCTCCTACTTGCATGAGCAGAGGGGTTGTGGATAGATGAGGTAAACCTGCAATTCGGACTATAAGACACTGCTCCCAAGGCTAGCAGCATTCTATGTAAAATTCTGGGTTTCAGTCCCTGCTGACACCATACCTGTCACCTTAGTGCCCCTTAAGATAGAAGCAGAGGAGCTCCTGAACTTTGTCTCCCTCTGGCTTTGATGCTCACAGCGCCTCTACCCTGCTTGTCTTACGCCATTGTATGCAGTGGGCTGCCTCCTGCTCAGATGTAGACCCTAGGACATTTAGACAGGTTATCAGATACTGTTAAATCAGCAACACCTGCAAGACAGGGTTGGCGCTTCTTATTATAATATGTGAAAACCTCATCACATCTGTTACAGATAATCTTGACCAAAAGTTTTTGTTGTTGTTGTTTTCTGCAAAACTAGGCTTTTATAGTGGTAGATCTTAAATCACTTTATCTGGCCTTCCCAAAAGAAACAGCTGAAAGGTAGTAATTCAGATTAAGTTTCCCTTACTTTCTGAATCTTTATCATTATGTGTAGTGATGATCATGAGAACCTGATACTGGCAGAGTCTTAAAAACACCACTCAGTAAACCAGACATTTACATCTCCCCACCTCTGCCATAAGCCACCACTAAATGTCACTAAAGACTTGCCATAAATCAAGACTGCAAATGAGGGTCTTGCACTACTCTGCATCCAGGGGTCACCTGTTACAGTGTGTGCTTTTAGTATTTGCTGAGAATGGTCTGGCTGGTGGCAGACAGCCAATATAGCATATGTGTATTGGGGTGGGGTGGGGTATACACATAGCCTTCATACATAAGGAAACTGGAGAACCCAAGGACCTGGAAGATCATTGTTAGCTGTCCCTGCCTCGGAATATTTACCTGGCTGGGGCCATGGAGGGAGGCCGGGGTTGGATGAAGAAGAAAAGGTGGAAGAAGAGAAGAGTCTGAGCAATGCACCTACACAAACAAGGACAGGTGAAGCTGGGCCTCTGAATGGGCATGGCCTTGCTCCTTAGACTTGGGCAACACAGTTTCTGAGGGGCCTACAGCTCAGGCAGAGCCCCTCCCCTAACAGCTGGTGCTCAGAGGCCTCCCCAAGTGTCCCGATGTGGCATGGACAGGTAACTTGTTATAAGTGGAATCTGATAGCATCCAGGAGAAGAACGAATCAGATAACAAGTACTGTAGCTCTGGGTGAAATGTGACTAGTTAAGCAAGCAGACTTGGGTCTGGAAATTCACTGAACAGGAATAGGCTCCAGTCCCCCCAGCTGTGTAAGTTTTTTAGTCCCTTGTCCTACAGCTACTGTACTTCAAAAGGCACACAGCAAGTCCTTTTTATGTTGTTTTCCCCTCTATTGTGAGTCATGAAATGTCTCAGGCTTGGGGAGGGTGGGGAGAAGTGTTTCCCACCATGCATTTGACAAATGGCTTTTTCACAATTTCTTCCCCACAAATACATCAAACTGACTGCTTTCTGGACAGTGTTATAGGGTCGGAGAATATTGGATACACATAGAGGATAGCTTTCCTCCATGGGTGCCTGCTACAGTTTGGTCAAGCCAACCATGACTTTCTGAAAATCAGAGACCTGGTCATCTTGGGTAGAGTGCTTTGACCTTTCTGTGCACCTCTGCCAGGAACTGGAACCCTGGTGAGCTTCTCTGTGGTGCTCTGTGTGACTGGGATAACTGATCAAACCCTGAGGCCTGCTCTGCACACCCACACTTGAAGTTTACAAACATAGCAATGTGGAATGGCTTCCTGTGAGATGGCTTCCTGGGATTGCATTAGAAGTCCAGGAAGCAGTCAGGCCTCTTTTATGTGCTTCCTGCAGTTTAGTATGAGGTCATAGGGACAGCTAAAGCAGCTGATGCAAAGGCAATGGTATCAGTAAGCCAGTTAGCTGTGGGCTGTGCTGCAAGTCACAGGATCCTCTGTGGTTTCTATGTGTGTGCAGGGAGATCTGTCTAACATCTGTCTGTCTGTCTACCTATCATCCGTCTGTCTGTCTGTCTATCATTTGTCTATCTGTGTCTCATGAACTCCTATCTGATCCCTGATTATATCAGGTATCACCTAAAACAGGACACCAGTGATGTGGAACTTCACGTTAGCAACAGATACTGATTTGCGTGATAAGTGTACTCTAGATGGACATACCTAAAGTTATTTGTTGTTAATTTGGAAAGAATATCCTGTTTGTTTTTCCTAACTCTGGTAACCCATTCCCAGCCTCCCAGCCCAGTTAGACATCTTTTTCAGCAGAAGGGAGGAACCTGACTTTCCTTCAAGAGCCTGGGAGGAACAAAGTGTACAGTGGAAGTGGAGTGGGCGAGGTAACCAGGGCTAGGGTGAGTGTGGCTCCTCCTTAGAATGCATAGTCCAGAGACGACCTCCCTGCCGGAGCTCGGAGCTAAGGTGGCTGAGCTCATCGAGGAGGCCAGAGTGCCAGGCAGCCTGACAGTGACTTAGCTTCAGGTCTTGGGCGCCTCCTAACTCTAGCAGTTGTCAGAGAGAAATCTGGAGCCTGAGAGGCAGCAGCCAGTGAAGGTCATTTTGTCCTAGAGCTGACTGCCTGAGGAGCCTCAGCATGGCAGCTTTGTGGGTAGGGGCTACAACTTCTGGTGCATTCTTCAGCCCTACGGGCCAGGATCCTAGAACACCATGGCACACTGTGAAGCCATCGGCAGGGCAGCATGGCTGCTCTCTGAGCCTCCCTGTGCCAGCTTCACCTCCTTCCAGATGCTGGGCTGAACATGTCTGTCCAGCTTCTCTACACTTGCCTTATTCCCTTCCTAAGACTGGTATAGGCCTGTCAGGAGCATGCTGGATAGGACGGGAGGGCATGGAGAGATCTCACGTCTTCCACTCTGGGATCTTGAGAATTAGGTATTTTCTCTGAAGCTAGTTTCTCTAGCTGATTATAACACTATTTATAGCAGATTTGATGGAGGGTTAAATTAGATAATGTTATTTATACTTCCTGGCACAGAACAAAATAAGTAGTGGCAGTAGCAGTGTTACACGCCACCCCCTGCGTCCTAGCAGAGCCACTAAAAGAGTCCTGTGGTGCTAGAGCGGCCATTCAGCACCCAAGCCCTGGCTTCCCGGTATGTAGAATCCAGGCTAGGGTAATGTTAGTGGTGCACACCTCTGTGGTTGAGGAAGCTCCTACCTGCCCTAAGAGCCTGCCTGCCTCGTTAGGGGAGACGGAGAAGCTATGACTCAGAGCTTCCTTGTTACTGACAATGTGCAGATTCTCTGTTCTCTCTTTCCTTCCTCCCCCAGAGCAATCACTCTCAGTGTAGCGTCTGCACATATCAGATTTTCCTTTACTACACACCTTAAACAAGGCAAGATATTTGCAGAACAGAAGCCTAACATATTACAGGCGACAGTGACCAGTCTACAATGACAGGAAAGTTTTAATATCCCAAGAGGGTAGTAGAAACCCAGAGGGTCACAGAGAAGGTAGTGCTCCATGTGGCCTCTGTGGAGGAGACTGGGGAGAGGGCAGGGGAACACTCTAGCAGGTGCCAGCCCCTGTCCCCACACACCAGTCTGCCATCCATCTGCTGCCTGTGCCTGGATGCTTGTCCTGTTCCCTGTGAAGGATGAGCTGCCTACTCTGCTTTCTTCCAGAGCTCAGAGCATGACTCTCTGTCCTGGTTCCATCTCTGGCCTACAGAGATGTTAGTTTCAGATTTGAACTATACTGTGTCTTTCCCCCTGGACTAAATTTGTAGAATAAATGTTCATGTGCTGTGGGGCTGCGTGACTATCTCAGTACTTGGAAGGCTAAGGCAGGAGGATGGTGGGTCCATTCTTGGCCTAGGCTACAAAGAAAGTTTGAAATGAGCTTGGGATGTGTAGACAGACCCTGGTCAAGCCAACCAAACAACAGATAAAAGGTAATTATTTTTTAAAAAAATACATTTTTATTACTAATATAAGGATTGTATTGTTGGCTTTTTGTTTGTTTAATCTGTAAATTTATCAATGGGTAAATGAACTATTTATTTATTTATTTATTTATTTATTTATGAGACAGAGTCTTGGGAAAACTCAGGCTAGTCTCAAAATTTTCATCCTGCTTCAGCCTCTCCAGTGCTGTCACTACAGACATGCACAGCCAAACCCAGACAACTCTTGCTCTATACGTTGTTGTGAGTTAGGTTTGTGTGCACATAACTAAATGCTATGAGTATCCTGGGCCAGACTCAGTCTTTGTCAAGCATTGCTAGTTTCCCAAACAATTCTTTTTTTTTTTTTTTTTCTTTTATTCTGGTGAACTTTTAACACATAGATATGGACTGTACCCTGGTGTTCTGGCTAGTCCATCAGATTACCACAGGACTTCAGCATGGTGAATAACAGCTGGTTCAGCTTCTTCTCTTCTCTGCACACTTTGTCTCCCACAGAGGATTCTGAAGTCAGTCCCAGGCATCATGCTACTCAATCTGAAAATGTCATTTTTAGGCTTTTTCCTTGTAAGACTTACATGCTTATGCTGGCTTAGAGCCGAGCCGTTATGTATTCCCTGTCATTCAGTCTGCCAGTTCCTCAGTTGATAGAGACATCTCACTTGCTGGCCTTCTCTGTGTCTCTCTACATTGTCTTGTGTCAGGATGTTCATGTGACTGGGACTTCTGGAGAACTTCCTGACTGACATGCATTCATTGTTCACTAGGATGTGGCCTTTCTTTCTATCAGCTACCCACCAGCCCCTTAGCATTTGTAAACTAGGACATGAAGACAAAAGATCAGTTCTCCCCAGTCCCTGACACCAGCAGATGAGTTTCCAGGCCCTTGTCCTTGTGTGTCTTTAAGAAATAAGCCGAGATAGAGCCAACCAATTTCTGATAGAATTAAATCTGAATGAAAGAGTGGGGACCTATCCATGGAGAGCTTTTGAAAGAAAACTGGTTTCCAACTGGTCTGGCCTGGAGGCAGTACTGTAGGAAGGACTTTAATAAGGTCAGGGATAGAGATGCCTCGGGGGAGGTTGGAAGTCTACTGTGCCTATTAGGAGGCTATTTTTTGCTGTTATGGAAAAGGAGTTTTAAAAGGAAAACATGGTATCTAAGAGAACCCAAGTGAAAACCGTTGTTGATGTGGTAGTCCCCTGTGACGACTGAGTCCACCGTGAATGCTGAGGCATCCAGATGCCATCCAGAGTCACAGGACCTGGGAGGTGTGACACGTGCATGTGCTGCTGGGAATGAGCATGAGTAGACTGTGAAGGACTTCCTGTGTCTGCAAACACAACCCCGAGGTCCTCTCCCACCGGGGCACCAGGCCTTCACCATTACTGAATCCTAAAACAAGATCTACCACATCTTAAGTCAGCGGTTCTCAACCTTCCTAGAGCTGTGACCCTCTAATACAGTTCCTCATGTTGTGGTGACCCCCAACCATCAAGTTATTTTTGTTGCTGCTTCATAAATATAATTTTGCTACTGTTAAGAATCATAATGTAAATATCTGATATGAGGCCCCCAAAGGAGTCACCACCCAGAGGTTGACAATCAGTGTGGTAAGTGATAGGCACTCCTGAAAGCATGACTGACAGGATGAGGGGTGGTTCCCTGTTCTGTCCTGCTATGCAGGGAAGTGCCAGCTGCACAGGAGACATAGGCTGAATAATGAGGATGCCACCCAGGCAGTGGATGGGCTGGCCATTTTGTGGCTCTCTGGTTCCACCATGGTCTTCTTATAGAGACGGCTTTCTTGTGAAATTTTTCTTTTTAAAGACTACTATGGGAAACACTGTTCTCAGTTTCTCTTTTGGCCCTGTGTGTATGTGCCACAGGAGCCAGTGCTATTAGGAATTCTGAAGTTTTCTAGATTATATTATGGGGAGGTCGGGGCGGGTAAAATGTTCACGGGCTGGCTGCTTTGCCCCTCTCTACTGTGGTCTTTTGAGAGGTAGTGGGGACTTAGAGCGTGGGCCTCAAGGGAGGCCCTTAGGTCAGTGTGGTGCCACCCTTCCGAGGATTAAAATGCTTCTATTGCGACTCTTCGCCTAGCTCCCATGAGATGCTTGACACAGAAAGAACAGACCTGAACCCTCCCCTCTGGCTTTCTGTTTTGGGATGTTACACACACACACACACACACACACACACACACACACACCCTCTATTGTGATGCTGTCTCACACACACACCCCTTCTACTGTGATGCTGTCACACACACACACACACACACACACACACACACACCCCTTCTACTATGATGATATCTCTCTCTCTCTCTCTCTCTCTCTCTCTCTCTCTCTCACACACACACACACACACACCCCTTCTACTGTGATGCTGTCTGACACACACACACCCTCTACTGTGATGCTGTCTGACACACACACCCTCTACTGTGATGCTGTCTGACACACACACCCTCTACTGTAATGCTGTCACACACACACACACATCCTCTACTGTAATGCTGTCTGACACACACAGACACACACCCTCTACTGTGATGCTGTCACACACACACCCTCTACTGTGATGCTGTCTGCTATGAGGCCTTCACCAGATCTCAGCCAAAAATGGTGCCTCACATTGAAGTTTCCAGAACCATGAGCTAAAGAAGCTTTGTGTTGTCTCCCCACCTCAGCTCTCCCACTCTAGCTGTGAGAAACAGATGGGAACAAATGTCGGCAGCCTGCCAGAACCACCGGTCAGAGGTGCGCCTTGTGAGCAACAAAGACAGTCTGCTGCTAAGTGGCCATCAGTTGTATAGTTTGCCTCCAAAATGCAAAGAACTGGGTGAACTTTCTTCCTTCCTTCCTCCGTCTGTCTGCTGGTTGTATCAGCCAAGAAATGCACTCAGAGTTGGGCTCTGAGCGCAAATAGAAAACGGAGTAGGCATTTGTGGAAGGCCTGGCTATGCAAAGAGACTGGACCCTGTCCTCCAGAGGCGTATAGCCTAGCAGGGAGGCCTTCTGTAGACACTTCACTGGGAAGGAGGCCTGGACAAATGCCACAGCTTCTGTGTAGCAGAAAGCTGTCTTAAAACCTGTTTCATTGTCAAGTAAATATCTCACTGAATGAACTGTATTAGCAACCTAGGCAGCATAAAAGGTCACAGGGGTGTGTGTGTGTGTGTGTGTGTGTGTGTGTGCGCGCGTGTATGCTCATGTGCGTGGCCTGGGGCGGGGGAGATAACACAGTTGAATCGAAATGGCACAGGTGTGAAAGGAACCTGTGGCAGACAGCATCCAGAAAGTGCTGAGTCAAATGTGATAGACTATGTACAAAGGATGCCTCTTGATGGCTCCATGTCACACAGGTGACAAAATGACATGGAGACCCAGTTCCCAGTCCCTCTACCTCCAGGTTAGCAGCAGAATAGACTGTTGCAAAGACATCAAATGTTCAGACTGAGCTTGATTTTGAGTTGAGTGCCGTGTGCCTTGTGACTCCTGTATACAAGCCTTTTGCTATTGATTATGGAGGGTCCCTGGCCCCCTCCTCTGTTTGAGAGTGGCTGATTTCACCATGCCCCCCTTCCCATCTAGGAGCTGAGTATGTGAGCGTGTTCCCATGGCTCTCCCATGTCCCCATCCGTGGACCTTTTGGATCACTACATGTGAGAGGAGGAGCTTCCGCTAGAGCCAAAGCTGCTTAGCATATGCGACTGCCCGGGATGCCTGCCGTGTCCCTGCCTGTGCAGACGAGCTCTCGTTATGAGGCTGGCCCATCCCGATGGACTCAATTCAGAGACCCTCATGGAACCTCATTAATGTCAGTCACCATGGAGAAAGGTGCCGTACATGTGACTGCTTCTCTGCCTCCACTTCATTCCTCTTGGTCCTGTGAAAATAATTACTGCTTCCCTTAATAAAATGAAGCCCAGTGTCTGCATGGAAATCCTTTCTCTGCTGCCAGAACCACACTATCCACTGGCCCAAGGCTCGTGAACTTGGAACCATAAAAAAGGCAATATGACGCCAGCACACTCTACTCAGCCTGTCAGTGAACAAGAGCTTTTAAGATCATAATAGTGTAATTGTAGTTCATTGGTATTCGGCCTTCAGAGAACTGGTAGAAACTGTTGAAGCAAGGCAGAGGTGTAAAAATGAATCTGTTTAGAAGGAATAGCCATAGTGGAGAAGAGGCACCCGCATTTCTGTGAACCGCTTCTGCTGCCGAGATGTTAGCAGGGCTTGGGAAGACTGGAGTGTGAGCCTGTCTACCACCGTCTCTCAGACATTGCTCATGTTCCTTTGGCTATTGTCCAAGGTTTATGCATCATACAGGATCAAACGATGTGCTTTTCATACAAGGAGAAGTGGAGTCCTCAAGTCTTTTTGGTCCAAAGGAGACTGACATAGCTGGGAACAGCTGTCGGATCTGCCTTTGCTAGCCAGAACCCAAGGAGCTCTGCGGGGGCACAGAGCCCAACTGTGTGTTACTGGCTGTAGAGTACAGGTACCTCCGGCTAACTGTACAGACCAGGCTGCCAGATCCCGTGTCCCACACCAAAGACCAGAGGGCATAGACTCTTGATTGTTGCTATAAAATGAGAGAATATCTGATTAATGCCCAGGATAAAAAAACCAAATTATAATCTAATGAATGTAACTTATTGTAACAGGCAGGAGGGTCCTTCCGTGAATCATATCTCAGGATACAGCCTGGAACAGTGTAACTTCAGAAAAATACCTCCAGGAAGTAGTACAAGTTTTTGAAGATTTAAGAAAAAAATGAATCACAACAGAGAAGGGGAGGAAAGAAATTGACTGAAAATCTTTCTATGGCTTGGTTGCTGAGTGGTTTTTTTGGTTTGGGTGTTGTTTTGGAGTGGATTGTTGTTGTTGTTTACATGAATATTAGCCCAGTGTTGTCACATCTGATTTTTCTTTTAAGGAGATTAAGAAATCTCTGTTGGGAATGTTTAAATAATAACAATTAAGCAAGCAATTTACTAGCCAAACAGAGCATACTGGTGTCCCAGATGGAGCCTGGCCACTGCCAGGTGGAGAAAGCTGGCTCTCGCTGCCACTCTTGGCCTGAGCTCTTGGGTGCCTCAGTTAGCTAGCTGATCTCAGATTGTACGCTGATGGTTTCTGAGGCCACATTGACTTGTTTTGGTATTTGAAATATTTTCTCCCATTTCTTGAAACAGTTGTTAATTCTGATTGGTAAAGTTTTAAATATTCCATTAGATGTTTTTCCAAGTAACCTCAGACTTAACTAATAAGAAAGCACCAGACCAAGCAAAATTCTTTTCCAGGAATGTAATTCTGGAAGAAAATAAAGGGTCAGTCACTAGACCCTCCACACATTGGAGCTCGCCTATGTTAGTCTTATATGAGCGTCTTCCAATTGTGCTTGAGGTCTGAAGAGCCTTGGGGAGGTTGAGGGCTTGATGGGGAGGAAGAGGGGAGAGGAGTCCATCAGAAGGTAGGGGAGTGAAGCGATGGAGCCACGTGCTCGCTCGATGCTTCTCATCCCCTCCCATCCACTGATGCAAAGACAATGGCCTGTGCAGACCTGGGCCCATTGATGCCCATCTTGTATATGAGCATGGGCCTCAAACTTCACTGCCAGCTCTGCCTTGATACTGAGAGTGTCCTAGGTCCCTGACCCCTAGGTAGAGGGCATTCTTAGGCTCTTCTCTGTGCTTCCTAAATAAGGAAACTAGATTTGAGAGGCCTGGCGGCCTCATATTCAGTTAGCTTGCATCCTGGGGAAATGAGTCCCCTTTTGGGACTTGTATGTAGCTGCATGCAAGGATAATAAATAGTCTTTCATTAGAACAATTAATAGCATTCTAGCCTCTGCCCTGGTGTCTGAGCCTTATGTAATGATCTCACACCTCTGTCCTTGGTCATTTGAGAGAGCCAGATTTCTGTTCCAGCCTTCCCATGTCTCTACAGCAAAACAATTTTGATTGCTTTTCCTCACAGCTCACTCTGCTCTCTGGTGGTGTGGTGATCAGTGTGGAATTAGAGTGTTGTACATGGCTGGTCTCACTTATTCCCGGGAGTTAGAACATCAAGAAATCTCAGTGTTGAGGGCTTGAATATAAACTGTATCCAGCTAGGCCATGCATAACAACTACCAGAGGGCATTGTTATGTGTGCAGTGTGGCTTGGATCAAAACATGTCTTACAATTATGGATGTATTATAATAATTTCTGCCTGCAACTTATCTACCCATCCATCCACTCGCATTATTAGCCAATTGTCCCTTCATCTGCTTGTCTGTCTATCCACCTGCATCTTACCCATTTGTCTGTCCCCTCATCTGCCTATCCTCTCATCTTCATCCTTCCAAGGTGAAAGGATTTGTTGTGGGTAGAAGTCTCTTTAAAAGACAGAATTCTAGAATCTGCCTCTTAACCTCGCAGAAACTCCATTTGGCTTTTTTTTTCCCCAAAAGTGAAATCTTTTCTGTTATCTTAGCCTTCTCGTATCAAAGTTTGGAGTGTATGCTGAGAACCAACGTGGGTTTTCTTTCCTGTGGAGGGGGTGCCAGAAAGGAGATGACACAGACTCTGGAGATGGCAATTGCTGGTGCTTTGCCTTCCTGCCTCCCTCCTGTCGCTGAGCTATCTGATGCTCCTCCCTGACTGTTGGAGGAGGTGGGGAAGTAGATTTGGGTAGAGTGACTCAAGTAATTTCCTTCCTATTCAACCTCCTTTCTTTTTTCCTAGAACGAGGAAGATGAATGATAGCTATTGTTGCTTTTGACAGAGGGTAGCCCAGGCACTGTAGTACAGCTAGTCAAGAATTCATTATGTATTCCTGGATGGCCTCAAACTTGCAGCAATTCTCCTGCCTCAGCATTAGGATTACAGATGGGAGCCACCAGGCCTAGCTGCCTCTCTCCATAGAATTATAGTCTTGGGAAAGGGCTACTTGAGAACATCTTTTCTCATGTTAGAACCTCCCCTGCAACATCCATGACTTATCAGGCCTCTGCTTAATCACCTTCCACTATGGGGACCTGGTCACTTCTAAAGCTGTCCATTATTTTATTGCTGGACAAGTTCATGGGTGCATTTCTCTGGGTTAAATCTGAAAGCCTGCTTTCCTGTGTCTGCTGCTCATCTTCCTCACTTGTGTTCTCTGAGGCCACATGGATCCTATATACACTCCTCCCTGGAGAGGCCTTCTCTGGGTTGTCCTTTGCCGGGTCTAATCGTCTTCTTTCCATAGCCACTCCTCTGAGTTTATTTCCTGAGTCCAATCCTGGCTTCCTGGAGGTTGACCTGGTCAGTTCCAGATACACAAATGTGTGTACACATTCACCTCCACAAGCCTATGCCTGAGCCATGATGGGCAGGGAAGGCCCGTCACTCATGGCTTGATGGGCAGCCATGGTCATCCGCTTGTGCTGGGTGCAAGGACCAACAAGGACTTCAGGATGTCAGAGGCTGTCAGGAGAAAGAGGCGGAAGAAGAAAGCATTGGGTTGGCAGTATCTAGAAGAGAGTTTGGATCTGGCTTACCAAGACATGGCTGCTCATTGCACAGCCCCCTGTTTTCCATTCCTCACATGTATTCTCTTCTCTGTTTGAAAGATAAAATAGAATCAGATGTCCTGTGGTTATGTCATTTCTCTGGTCGATGGGCTGCCTTGACCATCTCCACAGGACCATAAAACAAGTCCTGTCACCTTTACCCAAGCCATCAGCCCCACCATGCTGCCTTCTCCCCTCCCCGCTGTCTGTGTAGGACAGATACCATGTAGGTTTCCTGCCACATATGGGCAGTGCCTTTTGATTGCTCTTAATTCTAAGACCTCTGCTCCCCAGAGCTCCCTGAAGCTGGAATTCAAGACCATGGGTCACTTGGTATACATTCCAAGGGTTTTCTGTTTTCTGTGGCTGCTCTGAGACCAACTAAGTGCCTCAGTTGTCATTTAACTTGAATTTTATATTAGAATAGAAATGAAGTAAAACCCTAGATAACTGTGTGTCTAGACCAGTGGTTCTCAACCTGTGAGTCAGGACCCCTTTTTGGGGTCAAGCACCTTTCAGAGGGATCTGATATCAGGTTCCTGCATACCATATGTTTATATTATGATTCATAATGGTAACCAAATTAAGTTATGAAGTAACAATAAAATAATGTTGTGGTTGGGGGATCACCACAGCATGAGGAACTGTATTAAAGGGTTGCAGTGCTGGGAAGGTTGAGAACCACTGGTCTAGACTAATCTACAAAGGTCTTGAAAACCTTCTGGGCTTGAGTGCACAGAATTCTGGTGTGGCTTTGTTCTACGGTGGCCTTGCAGAGTCTGGCCTGCTGGGAGGTTCTGGGAGTTGGGGCAAGAGGAAGAGCTCTTAGCTTTTATAGGGGAAGAACTTGGCTGCCATTTTGTTAGCTGGGTCATTCCCTCTCTTTTCTCAGACTTCTGCTGAGGCATGATCTTAGCCCAGTGGGGAAGTCAAGGCAGAGGCTGGAGTCGGACTGCCTGGACTTGAACTCCAGCCCATCCACTCACCTACTTGCATGACTTTGACCTAGTGATTTAGCCCAAGTGTGCTCTGGACATTATCTGTACCAGTGTGTTTCTCATGAAGATGCTGGGCTGAATTAGTATTTGTCATGTGTCTAAAGGAGTGCCAGGCATGAGTGCTGGGTGAGTACTGGCAAGTAAGGGTATTGGGCCAAAGAGCTGATACAACTGTCTATGATCCCTAAGGGCCTTTAAAACAGCAGATATTTGCCTGTGATTACTATGTCTGTTGCAGAGTTGTTTAAACTTGAAATGCTTATAATGCTAGAGGTTGAACAACTGATTTTCATGGCACATATGTGCTTTAGAGCCCACTAGGTGCTGCCACTTAAGAAACTCTCTCTTTCCTGATGGTGTTGGTCACGCGTTGGCCTACAGCATTTCCAGATCTTCTGATGCCTGCAGAATTCTTACAGTAGGAAAAAAGCCCTTCACAGGGGCCCTGTTCCTTCCCCAGGGCTGGCCAAGCCTTCTTCCTGCAGATGTCAGCTGCTGTAACTCTGTGCCATTCAAGAAAATTAATTTTCCTTTTTGTCCCAGCAGCCATCTGCCAGCTCAGCAGGAAGGGCCCCAGCTTCTGCCGCCTTCCTCACATTCCTCCTCTGTGAGCTGCCTGATTCTACCAGGGCCCCAGGGACAGTGCCACCACCATCTGCAGTCCTCTTTACCCCAGGCAGGGCTTTGGGATGACATGTTCTAAAATTATTTTCACTAGAACTCAAAGGAAAGGTTCAGTTTGCAGAGTGTAACTGCTTCTGAATTCATTATGGAGAAACCCAGCTTTGACAGGAAGAGGACTGTGCATGTGACCATGTGACCAGGTGCTGAGAGAAGCACTTAGGAGAGGAAAGGCTTACTGTGGCTCGTGGTTGTAGCTCATCACATCAGGGAGGGCATGGGGCCAACTTGCTCTGTGGCTGAGAAGCAGAGGGAGAAGATTCTGGCACTAGTGGGGCCACAGTCTATGGGATGGTGGTGCCCACATCTGGGGCAGGCCTTCTCTACACATCCAGAGGTGTGCATAGCCAGTGCCCTAGGTGCTTTGCAATCCGAGCAGTTTGACAGTTGAGATTGACATCATGTCCTGCCACCAATCAGACTAACCAGAGAATCTTCGTTTATGTTCCTCATTGGTAAGATGAGAGTCATGGTTTATTGTATGTTTCAGGACTGTTTGATATGAAATAAACCCACCTGATGCTCATTGCCTGCTCAGAATCTCTCTTCATTGCTGTGTCTATTGGTGACTGGCCTTTGGTGATGAACAGATCTGCATAAACCTTAAAGTACATATAACTCTGTCTTGCATACCTCTGTGTGGTATACCTCTGACACCATTGTTGTTGGTAGTAGTAGTGTCTAAGAATTTTAGGGCCTCTCCAGGGTGGTATCAGTTCCAAGCCTCTAAGTAAAGAAAGAATGAGAACATAGCATTACCCTGGCTTTCAGCTTTTAATTATTTTGAGAAGGCTCACAGCATCATCCCAGTGAAGGCTGATGCCATTAGTGCCCTCAAAGCCCTCTGTTCTCTAGTCCAGCTTAGATTAATGGTGAGCAGACCCTACTTTGTAAGCAATGACAGCTTGTACTAAATGACTGCATCACACAGGACAGTCACTAACCCAAGCACTCAGATGTTAGCCCAACTCCATGAGGTCAACAGTGTTCCAATCCCCGTATTATAGGTAAGGAAGCAGAAGTATAGAAAGACAGAAATGAGACAACCATGTGTCTCAACCTGTAAATGTGTGCCCAGGGTTGACACTGTGGTCTTCTGTCCCAGAGCCTTGTTCCTGATCCCTTGCTCCCCTTCTTCCCCCTGCCCCTCCATGTAACAGGTTGAGCAGTTGGCCCCCTGAATTCTTACTTTCTTACGAGCGAGGCCCTCGGCCCTCGCAAAGTCTCTTCCAGGCCTCACCAATTTCCAGCAGCATTTTCTTGGCCCTGCTTGATACTGACCTGTCTCTGGACATCTCTTCATTGCTGCCTCTGTTTGCTGAGACCCATGAAGGATGGGCAGGAGAGATAGTGTCCCCATTTTACAGAATTTGTTCAAAATCATAAATCTAGAAGAAGGAGGGCCACGCATCTAGCACAGCACATTTCCTTTTCCCTATGATGAGGTCCTGTTAACATCATCTATGGTAAAAATAGTTTGGGTGTGCTGGGCTCACTAGTAATACTTGGTGTAGGGAATTCTCACAGTCACGGGGCGGGCAGTCTTTTAAAGAGGAGGCACCCGTTTCTCACTTGCATGACTGATGTGTGGCTACAGCTGAGGGCAGAGCATGGTAATGAATGACTGGAATCAGGCTTCCTGGGAGAATCTCCTTATGAGTGGAGCGGAGCTCACAGGGATGCATTTTCCTGCTGCGGCAGATTCCAAATGCCATGTGTGTGACTGCTGATTTGTGAGTTCTGCTGCAGAAATAGCCATGCTATCAATAGCTAAATGCTGTGGATCTGCTCCGCTCAGGACAGCTGGCTGCAAAGTCACAGCTGTCTGAGCTTGTGAGGTGTTAGTGACAGTGCAGAGCCAGGACCGACTGAAACTGCTCCCCACCCTGTAGATACTAGAGCAAGACACTTGGTGACACAGAAGACTGGCTAGAAATAGGAGTTACAAGATCTTCTTAGCCTGTTTTCCCAGTTCTGTTGGCATTGAATGCCTGTATGTATGGTCAGAGGCTCACAGTGATTGGTGAAGTGACAGGCTACTACTGAATGGGCGGCTTTCCTTTGTCCGGGGAACCAAGTAGAGGCACATGCTGAGCAAGGTCCCACACTGCCTTGTGACCTTGGTTATGATGTTGAATTTGTAGGCTCTGAGCCGAGCAAACCCTGGCAGTTCTCCACCATTTGGCTCTGCTCTGCCTGGTCCTTTGCATCATGGAGGACAGAGCCACATCTGGTAAAGCATGAAGGTCCCTGTGCTCTGGTTTCACCTTGGTCCACCCACTTTCCCTCTCTCCACATCACTGAGAGCTGTGATGGACACAAGTGTATCTGTCCACATTCTCAGTAGTGCAACCATGTCTTCCTGCCTCCAGGGATTCCTAGCCAGGCATGTTCTCCTCCAGCTCCATATTACGGGCACTTCACTCCTCAGATACAGGCCATCTTTCCTGCCCTCAGTTCCTGAAGCACTTTGTTCCTGACTGAAAAAGCAATCATTTGATCCCATGCTGTCTCATGGCTCAGTTGTAAAGTTCTTGAGAACTGGCAACATCCACTCTTACGCCTTTCTGTCGTCTGCCTCGCCAGCATCCTAGAAGCTTGTGGACGCAGCAGGCTGCACAGCCCCCTCTTTGGGGTTGTCATCATCTCAGTCAGCTGCACAGTGGTCTCTGCAGGTGCTAGTCGGAGGCTCCACCAGTTGGGAGGGATGCTGGAGCTGTGGCTCGCAGCCCTTAGAAAGTATACATCTATTTAAGGAAGTACATTACACTGAATATTTAGAGGTGACAGGACAGGATGTCAAGAGAGACATCCAAATGGCCAAAAGCTCTTGACAAGAGGTACACTGTTAGTCACCAGGGAAATGTCAATCAAATCTACATGAGACCAACTCCACCTCACAGACTGCTGTGATAAAAACAGGGCAACAGCAAGTGTGGTGCGGGTGTGGGGCATTGATGCTCTCTCTTTCTCTCTCACTGCAGTGGGAATACAGATGAGTTACTGTGGAGAAAAGTCTACAAGCCTCAGTCCCAAGCATGGAATTACATATGAATGGCCCATCGCTCTCCTACAGTGTACTCTCAAGAGAACTGAAAAATGCATGCCCATACAAAATCTTTCATGTGCCGGGCAGTGGTGGTGCACGCTTTTAATCCCAGCACTTGGGAGGCTGAGGCAAGTGGATTTCTGAGTTCGAGGCCAGCCTGGTCTACAGAGTGAGTTCTAGGACAGCCAGGGCTACACAGAGAAACTCTGTCTAGTAAAACAAAAAAACAAAAAAACCTTTCATGTTTGTGTAGATACTCATGTTAGTGTTATTGTTAATAGCCAAAACAATAAATAGTCCTGTACCTATTAGTTGGTAAGCAGAGACAAAGTGTGTTGGGTATGGTGGCACACACCTTTGATCTCTGCTGAGGAGGCAGCAACGGGCATATCTCTGTGAGTTCAAGGCCAACATGGTTACATACCGAGTTCCAGGACAGCCAAGGCTACATAATGAGACTCTGTCTCAAAAAAAACAAACAAAAAACAACTTATTTTTAAAAAATTAATTAAGCAGAATGTGATAGTCATATAATAGAACATTATTTGACCATGGAAGTGAAGGTTTTGTCCATTTTACAACAGGGATAACCTTGGAAGCATTAAGATCCCTTAAGCCAGACACAAAGGACCAGGCTATCTGTTTCCACTCTGAAATACCTAGAAGGAGCCAACGTGGATGCCGAGGGGGTTGACGTGGGAAGATGTTCTAAAAGTGTAGGTAGTTGTCTCTATCTAAAATAGTAGGTAGGTGTCTCCATCTCTGGGGATATAATGAAATTCACCACATTGTACATTTTACACAGGTGAATTATATGTCAATAAAACTGTTAACAACACCCCAGATTCTAACAGCAAAGGCAAGGGAAGATAACTGTGCAGTGTAGGCCTTCACTGCATATCCCAACTCTGCTGTCCGTGGAAGCAAATGTCCTTTGATGCTACTTCTCTCTGCCTGAGGTCATAACCTCTCCTACGCAGTGTTCTCTCCAGGGGTGAATGAACATGAATACCAAGAGAACTGTATAAAGCCATTGTTTAAAGATTAATTGTTTTTATTCCATTTTTATGATTCAGGTGCCCTTTTACTTCCCAAGGAACTTGAAATGACGGCTGGCCCTTGGCTTTCTATTGGGCCCTTCAGTGTGCACACCAGCCCTTCAGTGTTGTACATTCGTTCATTCAGTCAGTCATTCTTTCACACCAAGGTTTATTGTATGCCAGGGTTTTAAACCCTGAAGAGGCAGACAGACATCTCTACTGCCAAGGCTGTAGATCAATGGAGAAGCAAATCAGGCCAGAGGTAACAGGCTGTTGCTGTGGTAGACCCATAGGAAAGGCCTTGCACTCAGCCACAGCTGATGGAGAAAGCCAGAAGGGGTGATTAACTAGAAGGTACATAAGAGTTGGTCAGTAAGAAAGGACATATTTCTTTAAAATATGATAAAGGGGGCTGTGTGGGATTCTGGGACTGTGAGTGTTCAGTCCAGGGATCAGATGTACGGGTCTGAGGCCTGGCTACAAAAGGCAGGCATGGAGGCCTTTGCAAACTAGACAGAGTCATTTGATTGTTACCCTGCAGCTCCTGGGGAGGCCATCTTTATTATAGAAAGATTGTCAGTGGTAGGATGGAGATTTGTTTGAAAAAGGATGAAATCATTAGCCAGCTTAGTGTGCTCTTGCTCAAAGACCCCAAACTACCCAGGCCTCCTCAGACCCTGGCTACCTTGGTCCCAGGCAGAGACTTTTCTAGGTCTGCTTTCCTCCATGCTATGACACAATACCTGTCAGAGGCACTCCAGGGAGGACAGATATTTTGGCTTACAGTTTCAGAGGGGTCTTGATCCACTCCAAAGAAGGCAAGATGCCAGAGGCAACTTCTTCTGTGGTGGCAGGAGAGTTAGCAGTTTCTGTTGAGGTGGATGGAAAGCAGATAAAACAGGCTGAAACACTAGCAGGTATGACCTACCCCTAGTGCCTGACTGCTGCTAGCCATTCCCTATCTGTAGTGGTCCCACAGCCTTCAAAATAGTGTCACACACAAGCTGGGGGTCAGATACTCAACCCGTGAGCCTGCAAAGGACATAATGGTACATAATAAGGTCTACCCCATTGTCGTTGTTTGAGTAGGAATGGCCCCATAGATCAATGTGTTTGAATGCTTGGCCATAGAGAATGGCACTATCAGGAGGTGTGGCCTTGTTGGAGGAAGTGTGTCACTGCAGGGTTTGGGGCTTTAAGGTCTAATGCTCAAGCTAGGCCCAGTGTGTCACACAGTCTCCTACTACTGCCCTTGGATCAAGTCAGAACTCTCAGCCCCCCTCCAGCACCATGTCTGCCTGCAGGCTGCCATGCTTCCTGCCATGATGGCAATGTACTGAACCTCTGAAACTGTAAGCCAGCCCCAGTTAAATATTTTTCTTTATAAGAGTTGTTATCTCTTCACAGCAATAAAACTCTAAGATACTCATTCAGGGTACAGGTACCAGATGAAATCCACCCATGATGTAGCAAGAGTGTTCCAACGATCGCATTAGCCTTTGACAAACACCAGCCCCATCTTTCTGTTCCCATATCTACACAGGAGGAGGCAACTTTTCTGCTCTCCTTGTCACTTAGAGAAGGGTCTGTGTTGTATGTGGCCCTTGCTCTCCATCTGCAAACAAAAATCTGTGGTCTACACCTACGCTTCTGAAAATGAGTTCTAGGGAACCCCAATTACAGATCATGCTATGGGGAGAAAAATAGGATTTCCTGATCAAACAAGCCTGGGAGGCTGGGGTTATGTACACAGTTACCACCACACCATACACACCGGAATGGTAAAGCTCCCGGCTGCCCAAGTCCCTTACTTATGTAAAATGGCATCCCTTTTGTTTGTAACTTAGCCACTCCCCACCCCACCCACACACTTAGTCATCTGAAGGTACTTCTAATACTCAGCTCCGAGCGGTGCTCTGTCTGTAGTTGTTAGGTTGTTCAGAGTAAAGGCAAGAACAAATTCATGCTTTCAATACAGGTACAGTTTTTTTCTTCTATTTTGTCTGTAGTCAAATGAATCTATAGATGTGGAAACTATGAACACATGCGTGCGTCCGTCTGTCCGTCCGTATGTAGCTTCATGGTGAGCCATAGGGACAGGCAGGATAGGAAAGTGAGCCTGTGGCAGAGGAGCAGACTGTTCAGGCTGACCGTTTCCTGACAATCCAGAGGTGTGAAAACCACATGGAAACCACATGTTGGAGTGAGAGTCAGTCAGGATTGTGGGTTAGTCGGGTGTTCCCTACCACCCTGGATGCAGAGATTTGGGCCTCTCTGGTTCTATCTGATTAGGCAGAGTGTGTCCCTGCCTTTAGGCCTGCCTTTGAATGGTTTGGGGTGGTATTTGACTATATTTCTGTCCATAAGGCATAGGCAGCACAACCACAACCCACAGAGCCAGGTTATGCTCTAAAGGGAAGACCACATCCTCTGGAAGAAAGACACATGGGACCAGTTCAGAGCAGAGTAGTGGAGACCCTTGGAGGCTCTGTAAAGCTTCTTGTATAAAGCGGTCTGGAAGTAGAAGTAGGGGCCAGGTAGATGGCTCCGTGGACAAAGGTACCCATGACCAAGCCTGAAGGACAACTTGAGCTGAGTTTCAAGAACCACCTGGCAGAAAAAGAAAACCAGCTCTTGTAAGTTCTCTGACCTCAGGACACAAGCTTTGACACAGCTACACCCACACACATACTTAAATAAATGAATGCATGAATAAACAAACAAACACATAAAAGAGGCACAGGTGGCCTGAGCTGGGAATGCTGTGGTCTCTAGGCCTTTAGACCCCAAAGGAGAGGCTCAGCACTAAGGCAACAGCAGTGGAAGAGTAGCTCACAGTCAGAGAACTGTGACCCAGTTTCCCACCTGCCAGAAAGCCACTCAGACTCTTGCCCAGGAGCAGTGGCAGAGCAGGAGCTTGTAGTCTGGCTACAGGTCAGAGAAGCGAGTCCTGGGACTCTTAGTCCATGGAGCTCAACTAGGAAGCATGTGGGAGCTATACCAGCCACGGTGTGCCCCTCCATGTTCTCTAGCATAAGAGTGGTTCAGAGCTGGCCTCATCCTGTCCCTCCGCACTAAGAGCCCAGACAAGGGGATCTGAACATAGACAAAGGATCCTGAAGGAAATAAGAATAATGCAGTAAGGGTCAAGGGTTTGCTTTCATGGGCACTGCTTGTGGACCCAGGCCTATTAGAAGAAACGCTGTTAGAGTAGGGTCGGAGTGCGACAGATGCCTATAGCATATGTAACATTTATTAGGTGTCACTGCTCACCCTTCATATGAATGTCGCTTCTTCACAGTTATTAATATTGCCCCATTTTCCTGATGAGAAAATAAAGACATGAGTTATTCATACATCCTTCTAAGGCCAGCCCAAGTCCCTGATAAGGTAGAGCTGGACTACATACAGGACCAAGACTCTGGACCAAGCATTTCTCATGCTGGGTAGAGGCTCTGGAACAGCCGAGAGGAGCAGATGGTGGGACTCCCCTCCCCAGGAGTATGGGACTGACCTTTGCTGGACATGGCTCAGTCCTCCTATGAGCAGATCATCCTGTCCTTGGGGCCTTGATGTTTGCCTTAGAAATCTAAACTTTTCACTTTCTGAAAGAAGAGAGACCGACCATGTGAGTGTTGACTGGAACATGAGCCTAGAGAATCTGCCAGCGCCCTAGTCATCCGGCAGGAATCCTGCAGGCACAGCAGGAACTTCCCACCCCAGGGTCTGAGAGCCAGGGACAGAGCCTGCTGCCACAGTTGTCCCTAAGCAGCCAGCTGGCTAGCCAGCGACCCGCCCTGTCTTCTTCTTCAGCTGGGGCCCTTGCCTTGTTGTTGCAACTGCAGAGCGGGCTCTCCAGCTATTGTTCTTGGAAGCTTCCTCTGCTCTGTGGATCTTTGAGAAAAGAACAAACAGCTAGGAAAACACAGGAGAGTTAGAAAATGTTTGTGAGTTCTGTGCTGCATGAAACAGAAGAGGATTGGTGAGACTCAGCATTGTTCTGGGTAGTGAGGATGAAGCAGCTCTTTGAGGTCTGCTCATGGGCTCTGCTCCTGGTGTCCAGCTGATGGTGGAATGCAGCTAGAGACATTGCTTGTCTCCCCAGTGCCTGGTACCTACTGGGGAGAGAGGCCTAGAAGCTGGCTTCGACCTCAATGCCTTTAGTCCTCACACAGTCTCCTGATCCCTCCTTTCATCTCACTAGAAGGAAGGCGGTGCCCTTGCCCAGTCCCAGCTGTTTGAGTCTGGCCGCCCGGCTCTCAGAGAAGACCTTTAATTGCCTGTGTTCAGCAGAAATAATGAGCTCATATTTATAGATAACCCTTTGGTTCCACTAGTGATGACGTGTCTCTCCTTGCTGGGCCGTTTGTCTCTTTTATTACATAGGTGTTGTCTCTATTTTATCAAAACAACTGAGGCTGCAAGCTGGGAACTGACATTGTCCGCCTGCCAGCAGAGCCTTAAAGAAGAGCTGCACTCCTCAGATAGCACTGAAGTGAGGGAACTAGACATCTCATCTCCACCTCTCTGGGAACCACCAGGGACCCATTGTTGTCTTTGTCTGTGAAAGAATTCTCTAGGAAAGTCTCCAGGCCTAGACTCTCGACTTCCGAATGGAAGGTTATACTCAGAGGCTTAAATCACTATGGTTCGCAACTCCCTTTCCAGCCTCCAGAGTGTAGCCCTGAAGGCCTAGGCCAGCCTGTGAAGGTGCTTGCCTGCCCAGTACTGGGTGCTAGCCTGCAGTGCTTTGGCAGTGAGTGTAAAGAAGCTGTGTTCTGCTTGTCTTCTAGGAGACAGCATGCTTGCATCAGGCCGTTCCTCCTTGTGTCTCTCCTGTGCGAGTCATGGCTGTGCAGACTCAGTGGTGTTGTGGTGTAGCATGGACCATAAAACATTGATATTTCTCCAGGAAGATCTGTGTTGGGATTGAAAACAGCCTTGGTCCTTGGTGCCCGCGAAGGGTGGGAGGGAGCCCAGGTTGGATGCAGCTGTGTCCACCCATGTTCTGTGACAGTGTTGGGGAACGGGGAGGGTGTAGTCAGCCCTCTTTAAAGGATGAACTTTTCCCTTGAGATTTCAGGCAGGCCTTTAAGACTGTCCTCGCCCCACCCCACACTATCCCTGACTCCTGCACACTTCTGGGGGTGATACGAGTGTTCCTGGGGGAGTTTGCCTGCATCCTGTCCAAACTGCTGTTTCTCTGATAAGGAGCAACTGCCCTGGCACCAGGAAATGCAGAAGGAGGCACCCAGCACCTACCTGTGGGAAGAGTAGGGCTGTTGAGCTAAGATGAGAAAGCCCAGGAAGTAGAATCTCTGTGCCTGGTGGGGGAGGGGGAGGGAGAGGGAGAGCACATTGCAAGCATTCCCTGTGAGTAGGTACCTGAGGTGGGAATTGAGCAGTGAGAGAAGGATCTCTCTTGAGGGCACAGTTTGAGAAAACTCCTCCCCACAGATGTTTCCCAGTGTCACTCTTAGGAGACAGGGCACAGAGGCTAGAGAGCATCTCCCTGAGTACTGTGGCCCTGGATGACCATCCTATACACTGAAGCCTGTAATTAGTGCTTTCCTCTATGACCTGTAACAGTGGCTGCCCATGAGAACTGGGCCCAGCAGAAACCTCAGAGCGGAAGAAGACAGGGAGGGACCCCTGTGTTTGCTGCTTTGGCTCAGCATTTCTCCACGTGCAGATGCTGCTGATGTAGAGGGTACAGTGGTTGCTGTTGGAAGGAGACTGCTGACTGAGGATGTCTGCCCTGTCAGGGCTGTGGCTGTCCCTTCCAGATGCTCGTGTGAGAGAGGAGAGAATGTAGGAGGGATGACATCTCATGTCTAGATTCAAGAGAACCTTGCAGACAGTGGGAACAGTTGGCAAAGAGCAACTGCCTTCGTGAATGGAATGTGAGGGATGGGGAGCAGAGACCTTGGTCTCCTGTTCCTGGAGCCCCTCCCCTTCTTCCCATCCACATAACTCATTTATAACTCCAACTGTTTGTTCTTATAAAAACCATCTACAGTCAATCATTTAAATACACACAACACACATGTGCAAGCTCAGTTAAAGTAACACAGCTGGAATCACATTCATCACTGGCCCTGGGGATTACTTTTGTGGCTCATCAATACTTCATAAAACGTCTCTGGAGTTAGCTGCTATACCTTGTATTTCATTCTTATTTATTCTATGGCATGGTAGTCAATATTTTATTCAGTCATTCTTATTTCTGTGGCCATTCACTTTGCCTCCGGTTTTTTATTTAATGTATAAGCAATACCATTATTTATAAATGTGTTTGTGTGTCTTTGTGAATTACTATTTTTATTTCCCAGGGGTAGATTCCATAGAGTAGAAACATTGAGCCGAAGGGTGTAGGTAGATTTATCATTTTGATAGATGTTTCCAGATTGCTCATCCCATAGACCATAATAATTTTCATTTTTATTAGTAGTTTATGCAACCACCTCTTTCCTGCCCACTCCAGCTCAGCTGTCATCTTCTAGCTGTGCTAGCCTGATGTGTGGGCAGCAATACCTCATTGCTCTGTAGATTTCCAGATCCCTGACTCCAGTGAATCTAGGCACCCTTTCCTAAGCCTATCTGCTGCTTGAGTTGTTTGTCTACAAATCACCTGCTGTGTCTTTTCTATTTCTTTCCCAGCATTTCTCTGGGAAGAAGCCTCTGAGCTAGGTGTGTAGTCAAGAATATATAGTCAAGATACAAATCTATATCTTGTGTAGTGACAGATCGGAGGGTCTATACTGCCTTGTCTTAAGGGCCTGTGACATTTGTTTGAGCTCATTGAGATTTGTGTCTAGTTCTCATCTTTATTATAGAGCATGCAAAGTTCTCCTGGCACTGTAACTAACACATGTGTTTTGTGCTTCTGACATGGGTGTGTATTTGGGAGACAAATGCATTTCAAGCGCTAGAGAATTAATGATGATTTGGGTCTTAGTAGTCAGCAGTCTGGAGTAGAGGAGGAGAGCCTGGGGCAAGAATGGGTTTTGAGTGCCCCAACCAGAGTGCTCACTGCTGAGTGCCCCAACCAGAGTGCTCATTGCTGAGTGCCCCATCCAGAGTGCTCACTGCTGAGAGCTTCATCTAGAGTGCTCACTGCTGAATGCCCCATCCAGAGTGCTCACTGCTGAGTGCCCTATCCAGAGTGCTCACTGCTGAGTGCCCTATCCAGAGTGCTCACTGCTGAGTGCTCCATCTAGAGTGCTCACTGCTGAGTGCTCCATCTAGAGTGCTCACTGCTAAGTGCCCCATCCAGAGTGCTCACTGATGATTGGCCCATCCTCTTCTTTTCCTTAGATTCTGGTCAGCATTGTATAGAACAGATGTCCCACAGTGGTGCATTTATGGCATACAGGATATTAAGAGAACTTGAGTCTGATATCAGAAGATGAGGGAATCTTTTCCCAGCTCTCCAGGCAGAGGTCATCCTTGGGACCTCGGGCTCTCCTTCTATCATGGGTACACAAATGTAGCTCTGGTTTTAGGGAGAATCAAACTGGCCAGCTGAATTCTGGAGTCTAGTAGCAGAAGGTGGCACACTATAAAACTTTCCTTGAGAGGTTTGGACTGGGTGGGGTTTCAGGATAAGTTGCCGCTGTTACAGGACGGAATGTAGAGATGGTTCCCCAGCAGATTCTATCTCACTCTGTTAATTGACTCTTGGAGTGTGCATGGAATTTCACTCCCTTGGGCCTGGTTCTCGAGTCCTCATGGCCTGGCAAAGACTCTGCATTCTGGAGCCAAGTTGGACAGACGCTGGCTGCTCCTCAGGCTGTGCCCAGTGTTCGTGTTACTATCTTTGCCTGTGCTGTTCTTGCCACTGAGGCTCCTTACTGGCTCTTGGCTGCCTTTCACGCAGCTCGGATGCATTCAGGTCTGCTGGACTCCTCTCGTCCTCTTGGAGTGTGCATGGTCATTGTTGGGTGCCTTCCTGCCTTGTCATCGAGTCTTGGGGACATAGTGTAGTTTTCCTTCCAAGGAAACTCTAGGTCTGTAGTTTGTTGAGTAAATGATTAGAAGATGAACCAGAAAGCTTAATAAAAGATAAGTACATGTATGTGGCTAGAGTCCATGTCAGTGTAAGAGAAAGCAGTTTCACAAACACAGCGTCCGTGCTGTGGATAAGACATGGGTGCTGGGTCTTCACAGCCTGGCCCTGAGTCCTTACTCCATTGCCATATAACTCAGACTTTGACAGGCCATCTTTGTGCCTCAGTTTCCACTGTTAGGTAGGAATCAGGATGGTACCCTCTCGTAGAGCTACAGTGAAAATTAAGTTTAAGATCCTCTGAACAAGTCTCGGCACAAAGCATGTGTTAATGTCCCTTAGCAGACCAGCTGTTCTAGGAAAAATGACACCGACTTCTCCCATATTGTCAGAAGTGGGGCTAGAACTGGGGTTGTCAGAGAGAGACCTTGCTGTAAACTCAACTCTGTCTAAATCCTGTGTGTCTAATCAGGCAGAGGCTTTCTTGAGAAGATTCTATCCTTATTATGGCAAGAGAAAATGTCAGAAAATTCCATGGACCAGGAACCAGCTTTGGCCAAGCCCTGTGTGAGGGCTACTGAGGGTTTTTTCCCAGCAACCCTAGATGTGTTCCCAATCATACAGGATGCAAGGCTCAAAAGGGACCAGTCCCTTTTCCAGGATGATGGATCAGACTCCAAGGCTTGTGATCTGTTTAATGGACCTTAGAGGTGTGTGCATGTGTTCATATGTGCATGTGTCCATGAGTGTATGTGTGTGTGTGTTCCTGGCAAGTGGGTGAGCTTCATGGACTGACTTTGTCTTGCTCAGGTGTATGGGTTGATGTGGGCTGATGGTCCAAGAGTCTGAAGCATCTAGTTAGCCTTAACCCATGTTTACCCAGTGTTCAGCTGATCACAGAAGTCTTTTGCCAGGCTGTGCTTGGATGTGGTTTGAGCCTTGCTTCCATCCTCTGCCCAGTGAGAAATGGTCTTGTTGGCTTTAAGACACAATGATTCCATCCTCACTGATTACGGATTAATCTCAGCACTGAAGCATTTGCACAGCACATATGCAGGCAGCAACTGTAATGCCAAGTGCATTGTACAGGAGGCATTTGTAGCCAGTCCCAACGGCTTCTCTGCATATGCAGCAGGCACGCTCTATTTGAACAAAAACTACACAAGTAGACAGGCAAATAGTAGTCACATTTACACATTTCCCCTCAGGAAGCAGCATCAGGTCGCTTCACTCCTACTTAACTTGAGTCTATATTTTGGAGAATTCTGTCCTGCTGTAACTGAGATAATACAGCTCCACTGTTCTCTGGGGACAGCATATTAGCCTTGTCTGTCAACCTTACCAGCCTGAAGACAGCAGGTTTCTTTGAGAAAAAATGTATCATTATGAAGTTGGCAGCCGAAGTGGTGGACAGGTAAGGAGGGAATGATACAGGAATATCCCGAGTGGTCACTACTACTACGTCTCTTCCCTAAAATGCAGACACAGTCTCCGTGGCAGGTGCACCCCTAATAGGAAATGCTGGCACCATCAAATATCTGCCCCCCAGAACTAGACTAGCTGGATGGGATTCATGGAAGTTAGTTGAGTCCCAGCCTGTCTCTCCTTCTTCCCTTCCGTTTCTCTCTTCCTCTCTCTCCTTTCCTGGCTCCCTCATCTCCCAATGGCTTCTATGTTGATGTCCTGCCTCAGAACGTGACTTTATTGGGGGACAGAATTGTTGACCACCTCCTTAGCTGAGGTGAGATTAGTAGGGCAGATTTTGATCCAATACAGCTGTTGTCCTTATAGAAAGAAGAAATTACAGCAGGCACTCACATGGAGAGAATGCCATGTGGAAATGAAGGCAGAGATCAGGGCTTTGCCTCCATCAGGAAAAGAAAAGGCAAAGATCCTCAGTAGCCACCAAACACATCCTGGGCAAAATCTCAGGAGGAGCCTGAGCTGGAGAATGAGGGATTTCTGTTTAAACCATCCAGCAGGTAACACTCGGGCCTGCAGCCCCAGGCAGTGAATACATATCCCCATGCTTTGGCCATGGGGAGCATGAGCAGGGGAGAGCACATGCCTTTTGAATGGGGCTGCTGTCCAGGAACAGAGGTCTACAACATGGCAGCATTGCTATAATGCAGACACAGATTAGGGGAGTAGCCAGACAGGGGTGCTTTCTAATTCTAGATCCGCCCGTTTTTAGTTAAGACTTCATTGCCTGGTCTGTATTTTGGAAATATACTTTGGGGCTGTGGTGAAGAGTCTGCTGCAGATGAACCTCGTCACTGTGCCAGGCTTGCTGTAGCACAGTACTCTGTTATCACTCAGGAATGCTTTAACAGTGTGTTATAGGAAGAAATCCGTGGGTTTGCTCTCCCAGGGTGAAGTACAGCATGTTTCCCACGTGTGTGCATGCATGAGTGTGTGTGTGTCTCTCGTGTAGGCACACACGCACGAGTATTTATCAGAGACAGATGTAGGAAAGACAGAGCTAGGAAAAAGAGATTGAGTTTTTCTTTGAATATGTTTTACAAACAAGAGATATATTTCCTTTTTTAAACAAAGAAATATTTTACCAAATTGCAAATGAGGGGAGAAAGGAGAGAGATTCGGCATTGGATGTACTTGAGAAAGGCACCAGTTGAGCCTCGTTCCAAGCACTTAGGTATATCTGGTTGTATATTTTTATAAATGTAATTTTTGCATTTCTGGTTACCATTTCTGTAAAGCTGTTTTCAGTTCTATGATTACATTTAGTGAAGGGAAACGAGTTGGCAGAAACGGCCTATGACACTGCACTTGTGTCTATGGCTATCCAGGGCCGCCTCTGTGGGTCTCCTGCATCTCTTGACTGTGGTGTCTGGTCTATGGAGTGAGGAGTGAGATTCCACATGCAGAGTGGGGTCAGAACTATTTTCAACTTGTATTAAAGTTGATGTGATTCAGCCGTATAAAGCTATATGGCATTAGTTTTATTTGCTGCACATGGGGCCTCCCCCGCCCCAGCACTGGCTAACACCCACTGGAGAAGGGATCTTTCATATCAGGGTTTAGATTCTCCCATTTAAGAAATGAGGTGGTGTTCCCACCATGTCTGCCTCATGAGGACATGAGATTATGAAGCCTTGATGGTCAGCTTGAAGCTCAGAGAGACTGCGGAGGTCTAGTCCTGACTGCCCTTGATAAGTATACCCTGGAGCCCACAGCCCGGTCTTCCCCCTGAAAGCTGGGAGGAGTCAGCTTGCTGCCTTGCCAAAGTGAAGCTGCAAATTGAAGGCCATGCTAGGCAAACAACCAGAGTGCTGTATTCCACAAGGCATAGGGCGGCTGCCCCCATGTGTTTAGAATTTATTTTATTTCCTAATCCTGTTACCAACAGAAAAGGACCCTAAGGAGTCTCTAATTTTATTACCATCCAGCGCAGTTTATCTGTTGTCTGTGGGCTGGTTGGCCAGATGTCCAGGGCTCTGAGGAAAACCTGGAGGATCTAACCTGACCCAGGAGCGTAAATGCAGAGAGTATCCCTCTCTTGGGGGCTCATGGTGGGGCATACACTTGGGTACTGATTCGGAGATAGCTGAACAGTGGAGAAACAAATGAGGCTTCTATTAAAACTGGGTTGCTGCACTCCTGTATCCTCCAGCAGCTTCCTACAGCCCTCCCTGACCCTCCCTAATCTTCCTGTGCTGTGCACAGGAGGACTGTAGTATCACTCACTGCCAGCAGAGGTCTCACCTGAGTTGCTCTGGGTTGTTATGCAGACCTTCTATGGGCTCCTCCCCCCCACCACAGACTGATTGACTGTGCTCTGTAAATGTTCAGCCTACAGACTTGGATGCCACTCTGAGGCACAGCAAACTGGAGATGGTTAATCACCTGGGAGAGTCAGAGGGGACGGAGTGTACAGTGAATCACAATTCTCTCTCTATGAAGAACACTCATGGATAACAAATGAAGGTCTTTTTAGTCTCCACAAAAGCGTTATTACCTTTTGAAGTTATCAGTGATTAAAATGACTCATGGTTATTTTCTGTCACTTTATTTAATGATGACAAGTTGGATACTTTATATGTATAGATACACATACATACACATATAAAGGCTACATAGCTAGCAGGGAAATGCTGCCTGGCTCAGAAGCCACATAGGAGCATGTAAACAGAAGGGATGCTGTCACCATGAAGGAAAGTCAGGAACTGGGAGGCAGCAAGTCCCTAAAGGCTGTGACAAGTGTCAGGAAAAAAGGAAAGGTGAGCCTGAGACACCGGGGACACTATAAGTCATGGCAGGATGACCTGGGGGTGCTGGTCTACATAGTGTACTTGCTTCCTGCCGACCCTAACTGAAGTAGGTCTCCAGTTCATTACTGTCTAGACTCTGGTTTCTGGAAACATCCAGCTGCTTCCCCACAAAGCAAGCAGGCCCTGTAGAAGTAGCCCTTGCTAACCAGAGCAGGCCTAGTGTAATGTGGAAAGGTGTTTCCTAGTCACTGCTTCTTTTTACATAAAGAATATACTGAGCCACTTTCATCATTAACATTTTAAAGCTGTTAAGTGACAGTGCTTTTATGTCATCCATCATGCCATCACTCCCTGTCTCACACACCTCTGTGGAGTCTGTGCAATACTTTACAATTGAGCTGCTGCCTCTTGTCTGTGACTTCCTCTAGTCCTATTTCTGAAGTCTCATTCCCCTCTCATGGCCCCTGGCCTCCCAGTGTCTCTGCATCCCAGTCACACACCATAGTCCCTCAAGGTCATCACAACGGCACCATGCACCCAGAGTGGTTCTGCTGTGAGTCCATGGTCCTAGACTCCTGCCTTCATTCACCATGAGCCCTCGCTCAGTCTGACTCCGGTTGTCTGTGGTGGTTGCTTGCCATTTTCACCTTGGTTAGGTTAGGAAGCACCCCCTGTAAAGGCATCAAGGGAGGATTAGGGAAGATGATCTCCCAGGATGTGGGCAGTGCCAGTCCATGGATCTGACTGAATAGGAAGAGGAAAAAAGATGGGACCGCTGGGTGTGCGAAAGCTCCATGGTCCTGCTGCCGCAGCTCAACCACTGGACTCATTCCTTCCTCCTCACTGCAGGGTTTACCTTCAGACTGTGAGCCAAATAGACCTTCCTTAAGGACTTTCTTGTCAGTTACTTAAGTTATATTATATGTGTGATAACATATAAAAAGTAAATACTAGTGGGAGACAAATTTGTAGGAATATTAGTCTTTGTTCTCTTGATCAGTGAATGCTTAGAACATAAGATCACATGGCTGAGTAAGACCTTAGGTACGGGCACCTCTTAGGCCTGTCCAACCACTAGAATTGAGGTTGTCTGGAGTCAGCGCCTATCTTCTTGAGTAGCCTGGGGAAGTTTTATTCTGTGCTGTACAAGATCACCATTTGTATTGCTTGCTTGACAGAATGTTACTGTTTCTTCCACTTTTTTGTTTTAATTGCCCAAGTCCTGAGCCACAGTCCTCTCTGACTGGCTGTCCTGATAGATTTTTAAAATGTGGCCTCTTCTTCTTCCCCTTGAGTCAAGGGGAAGCACACCCATAATCAATAATTCTAAAAGGCAAAAGGCATTGTTGTTGTTGTTTTAAATTTAGTTCCTGTCTTAGCTCACTTACATTCCTTCTGGATTCTGAGGTTGTAGGACTTAGCCCTGTGCAGCTTTGGAAGGATCCAGAAATAATCAATACTGGCTCCTGGGGTTTGACAATGTTTCTGCAGTCCCCTTTACTCCTAAATAAAACCACTGTGTGTCGAAGCTAGGCCCAGTGTGGTGTCCCCAATCCCAGTCTGATATCCTTCCAACGTAGGACATCCTCCCCCCCCTTCTTATCTCCCTACCTCCCACAGCACTGTCCCATGCCAGCCCCCCATCAGGCAGCCTTGGAGGACAGTAGGATCATTTCAGACTACAGATGGTTAAAAACCAGACAAATCAGAAAGCCTTCAGTCACACTGTTATCAAAAAGAAGAGAGAAGTATGGGTAGTAAGGCTGTGAAGAAAAGAAAATCCTTGTCCATTGCTGGTGGGGCTGTAGACTTGCAGAATCAATATGGAAAGCAGAAATGTTCCTGGGTATGCATGCTCAAAGGAAAGGAGGTCTGTGTTGTAAAAAAACCTGCAGTCCACATTCATGGCAGCAGTGTTCACTGTGACCAGATATTGAAGCCCCTGGAGTCTCCACGGATGGATGTGAGGATACAGAAAATGTGATAAATGTACATTGGAAGATCCTTCACCCTGTAAAAAAAAAAAGAGGATATTCTACCATTTGCCACAACATGTGTGATCTAAGGACCTTCTACTAAGTGTTATAAGCCAGGCACAAAAGGAAGAACAGCTTGGTCTCACTTGTACGTGAAATCTCAAAAGCAAAAACTAGATGTTCCCTACACAGAGATGATGCTGGAGACAAGGTGACAAGTAAGGCCATGGAGCTCAGGGTAGGAAGAAGATGTAAGGACGGAGAAGTCAACAGGTCTGATGGGTACCGCAAGGACTGAAGTTAATAGTGCTGTCGTAGTAGGGTTTTTGCTATAAAGAGTATAGCTTAGATGTTACACACACACACACATTCGCACATATATGCACACACAATAAAAATGAACACATAAAATTAATAACTATTTACATATATATAAACCATCACACTGTAGACGTTAAACACATACAACTTAAAAGTCAGTTCTTTGCTAACTGTTGAAAAAGCTAAGACATGCAGAACGTACCTCCTGATGGATTCCAATTTCATATATTTATCTCAGTGAAGAGCCAGATGTTCTCATTTCTATTCAGGAAACATGATAATCAGAGACGCGTTTCTAACCACCACACTTTACTCAGGTTACGCTGAAATCTATAGTATACAAAGTGTCTCTGGGACTAATTAATGTTTTTAAATATTTACCTAAAGCACACAGAAATTGTATACATTTCTTGAAAAAAGAAAAACAACCCATGGGCTGGGCAGGCTTTGCAACAGGGGATGTTTTGCTCAGTTCCCTGAGGTGCTCATCCGTCTGTTTTCCCATGTGATCTGGGAGGTTAATGAAGGCACCGTGGGGCCCGTTGTTATTTCTGTGCTATGAATTGATTAGGCAGAGGAGGTACAGTGTAGCAGTGTGTAACAGGCAGGCCAGGCCTGTGTGGCTCTGGCAATAGCCCAACGGACTTTGAAAATAGCATGCTGCATTCTAGTCACTGCCGTGAGGCCATGTGCTGTGTCGTGGGTGCTCCTGACATTGTGCCAGCTCTTCACAGATGCTGGCAGGAGTCCTGGCAATGTGAACACAATATAGACCTTTCTCGGGAGAGTCAAGCTCAGCCCTCGCTGTTTGCTGGTGAAAGTATATCTGTCTAGACTTCATTCATTCACTAAGTGTGGACTGGGTCACTGCCTTGTGCCAGGCACTGGGCTAGGCAGCAGGGATTCAGGTATGGAAAGACACCATCTCTATCCCCGACAGTCTGATAACTCAGTGGGTCAGGGTGGCATATGGGATCCTTGCAGGCTTCATACAGGAATTGGCCTCTGGGCTGTGGCTTGGTTAAAAGGGAGTTGTGTTGATGAGGAGGGAAGAGAGCACAGCAGCCAAGGCCCTGCTGAGAATGGCATACGCAGAGTCATCCGGAATGCCAGTGTGGGTGGAGCCTAAGGTGGACAGGACGTGGCCAGACAGCCTGGCTTCTCATGGCCTGGAATCAGGTCTTTAGAAAGTGGGGAGCATGGTGTCACTGTGATGTCAGGACAGATGAACAGCAAACACCTGCCTCTTGGCTAGATCACACTGTCTGGTTGTCTTGGCAGTCAAAACAGTGTGCTACAACTATTTTCATTCCCCGTAGGTCACACCATTGGAGACAAGACCTGGGCCCAGGGGAAATACCATATGGCCATCAGAAGTCTACAGATGAGGGCAGGACAGTGCACCCATTCACTGCCAGAGCAATGGTGTCCAACACAACCTGGTGGGAACAGCCAGGGGGGAATTTTTCTTTCACGTCTAAGATCCTCCTAAAATTTCCATTCCATATCTTAACACTCTGTTTTCCTCTCTTTTCATACACAGCAAGAAATAAATCACAAATATTTACCAAAGGTACACTTTAAAACAGCTTTTTCTAAAAGCAGCATTTACACTGAGGAAGGTTTCAAGTACAGCTGTGGCTCAGTGGCCTGGGGAAAGGGGCTCGTGCTTGACTCTTGACAGCAGTGTGTCTCACCTCGGCAGGACTGGTGCTCCTGGGCTGATGGTGTGGGCCCCGGTTGGATGGGCCCCAGTTGGACGGGCTGTGGCAGTCTCTGTGATGAGACCATTGTGGCTCTGGGATGAGCTGCCTGAGTGATGGTGGACACAGAAGCATGCCTGGCTGTTGAGCCCATGCACCTGCCGCCGTCCCACTGTGTACATGGGGAGCTCTGCAGAATGATGGGTTTCATCTCAGGGTTTGTTATTTCTGTCTCCTGAGAAGGGTGAAAAGAGGAAAAAACAGAACCATTTCCACAGAAAGCATGTTTGAGAACTTGTCTCTACCCCATGTGCTCTTGCCTGCCTCAGAACATTCCATGCTAATTACACAAGCCGCTGCTGCCGCAGCTTCCTGTTGGTGTCCACAGCTCTGGAAAACATGGAAACTGATGACATCTGTGCCTGCAGCTGCAGTAGAGCTGAAGGGGCCGACTTTAGGTGAGGGCAGTGTGTCCCACAGCACACCAGGCTCAGGCGTGCTGAAGAAACACAGCTCACAGTGGCTTGTAGAGGAACCAGTGTGGCACTAGGACACAGGATGAGAGAAAGCTACGGCATCCACATGATTCTGTGTTGGAAAAGGACTACAGACCCCCGAGGGAGGATCATGGACAGTGACAGGAGGGTCCCTAGAGATCTGGTCCCATGTCTGCATCCAATGACTTGTTTTCCTCTGACATGCGCGCGCGCACACACATACACACACACACACACAAATTGAGATAGGGTCTGTCTACTTAGTCCTTAAGATAGAACTCTGTAGACCAGACTGATCTCAAACTCACAGAGATCCACCTGCCTCTACCTCCCTAGTGATAAGATTAAACTCACACCTGCCATCCTCTGCCACATTTTTAAATTGCCTAAATATATGCAAAATAAAATTTGCCATTTGGAACATCGTTAAGTCTGTAGGGTTGATTCTGCTCAAATGTCCCACCATCACCGTCCTCTTTCCAGAACAGTGGTATGACCCAAGTAGAATGTCATCCTCTGTACTTTCGTCATCCTCTGTACTGGTTCACCTCCATTCTTCCTCCTCAGCCCATGGCAAGCTCTCATCTACTTCTGGCTTATAAACCTGCCTGATTTAGATGGTCCATGTATGTGAAATTATACATTTGTCTCCTCTGTCACTCTGTGGCCATTAGAAGCCCCTGACAAATACTGTCCCCAGCTCCCATCCAGAGACAGCCTGGGGAATCCCTTCACCAATGTCCCATCCAAGGGCCATTTGTGAGTCCCTTCAGCCGGTCATTCGATGTCTGGAGTATCTGATTTAGGGATCTTGTTTCTGATGTCCTTGTATGGTTAGTGTGTGGAAGAGCCTTCTCCCACCACCTATCCCCACACGCAATCCCCTGGCCAAGTAGAAGTAGGTATGCTGGCTCAGAGTAGGGCTATGGCCTGGCCTGTCCATGCCCTGAGAGGCACTGAAGCATAGAGGAGAGGTCTCACCACTACTAGCTGGGAGTTTTTGACTGACATCTTTACAACCTGTAAGCCTTAGCTTCCTCATCTAGAAAATGGGTTTAATAATGTGCACCTCCCAAGCTTGCGTAGACAGAGCTCAAGTATGTAAATGTGTAGAACAGTGCTTATGTACAGGTTTTGTCATAATTATTGCTGTATTTGTAACCTATGCCTCCAAGTTTCATAATGATTAAATGAAATCCCTTATAAATTGTTCATGAAGTGGCTGGCAGGTAATAATTATTGAAGAAAGTGCCAGCTACCCAAATGCATACATGCTATGTGTATTACAAAAAAACCAACACAAGGGGGTGGAGAGATGGCTTAGTGGTTGAGAGCATTGGCTGTTCTTCCAGAGAACTTGGTTTTAATTCCCAGCGCCCACATAGTAGCCTACAGCCATCTTGAACTCCACTTCAGGGGATCCAGTGCCCTCTTCTGGCTCCCACAGGCACCAGGCAAAGGCAGAGCATGCAGGCAGGCAAAGCAGCCTGTGTGCATAAGTTAACAGTCAGTTTGTAAAGCAGCATGGCGCGCTTAGAATGGACTCAGTGGCTGTCCCCAGCTGAGTCAACACTTGCCCAACAGCAGATTGCCCCACCCCACGAAGGGCCCACCGACATTTCTTATCTTCTTTCCAATCGACAGAGAAATGAGGAGTCCCAGGCAGTGGAGACTAGCTCCACTGGTCAGTGCAGAGCTCGTCTTAGGACCATGGCAAAGTCAAATCCAGAAGCACTGGCTGTGAGGAAGGAAGGGGTCGGCTCCCGGCCCAGGCTCCCGGCCCAGGCTCGAACCCCACCCTGTGCTTCATCCCTCCCTTTCCAGGTTTGGAGACAGCGCCTTTCGGAACCAGTCTAGCGAAGTTCCTTCTGAGCCCCGTCCCATCAGAGTTCAGCGTGGCCTTCCTGTTGTGTGGGCTCTACAGCCTCAATCAGAATTAATCCATTTAAAACCCACAGAAGGAAAAGTATCCTGTAGGGAAACCAAGCCTTACCAAACTTGTCTCCGTGTCCTAATTTCAGTTGCCAGCTAAAAGAAACGGCAGAGGTGGTAAAGAGCTCTGAGAAGGGTTACCAAGTTGAAGCTGGAGGGATGGCTTCCCCTGGGGTGGGGGGTGGGGGTGGGGAGACATGCTGACTCAGACTGTGGGGAAAGTATGCATGTGTCGTGTGAGTGTGCTCACTTCTGCATGTCACATGTGTGCACATATGTATTGTAAGCAGGTATGCATGTGTATGTGCCAGGCTGCACTGGAACAGAATGGCTTCCGAGGAACATTCAGAAGGTAAACATGGCATTTCCTCTAGTCCCCTGTTCACTATGATCTGCATGGCCCGGTCTCTTTTGGACTCATGGGGACTTTCTGAACTTATGTGAGCCTAGCCTGAGCTTCCGGCTAAGGTCGAGGGGTTGCCTGTGCTTCTGTGTACTGTAGGAGAGGCTCCGGAGTGAGGGGTTGCTGAAGCTACTCCTGTCTCTCCTCTCACCTCTGCTTTAGCCCTTAGAAGGAACTTTGCTAGATGTCACTCATTGAGCTAGACTCTCACCTGGCCACACCCTTCAACCTGCAAGCCCTTCTCTGAAGCTAATTGAGTTCTTGTACTCCAGGAAACTCCAGGAAAGACGTTTGTCCAAGTTTCTTTTCCTACCAAAGCTGAGTGAGTGGCTTCTGGAAGCACCTGGCTTGTTTCTGTTGTGCTGCTGGCCTACCCTGAGAACCACTGGGCATCCAGTGTACCTGCAGTGAAGGCTGCCACTCCTGGGTGCCTCAGCCATTGTCAGCAGGTCTTTTCTCTGCAAAAGTCGGCAGTGGTCCTGGTGCATGCTTCAGTGAACTGGTAACAAAGACATTTGAGGATTTACCAAGCAGAGCGATCTGTCCCTGAAAATTCTCTGAGTGCTGGGAATCCAAGGGCCAGACCTCAGTTTATCCACCAGAATGATCCATTCCTGAAAGCACTCTGGGTGCTGGGAATCCGGGGGCCAAGCCTCAGGCCTTTCCCACTCACCACTGACTGGCTCTGTCTCGATTAGTGCTGGCTAGTGAAGGAAGGAAGCAAGCCGTCCTCCATCACCAGCTGAGTTACGTGATGTTTCATCCCCTTCCCGGTCTTCTAATACCTTGCACTTCCTCCTCTACTGGGAGCCATCTGAAGCTAAAGGAAGAGAGATTGCACTTGTAGGTGCCTGGGTGTCAGATACTGCATCCCCCACATGACCCTCGTGGATAGAGTGTTGAGTTCTCATGGAGCTGGGGCAGGACACACTTTGACTAGTTCAGAGTCCTCTCTGCTCCTCCTATGCAAACACATGGTCACGTGACCCTGTGTCAACACTGCTGACCTCATCTCTATTTAGCCTATTCCCCAGACACACAGTTGACAGGCACAGTGAAACCAGAGGAGCTCTTATGTAAGAGGACCTGAGTGGGGAGGCCCAGGGAGGTTTGTGAGTACACATTGCTCTGACAAAGGACTTGAGGGAGCTCTCGGGCAGTGTTGGGGAAGGAGAAACACTTCATAGTCAGGGTTGCTGAGGGACCCCCACCATGCACACTTAATTCCTTCTGGGTGGAACAGGTGGTGGGCTTGGGAAGGCTGACCTCAAGATGGGAAGAACTGGCCTCTGCAGGGACCATAAGCCCCCAGACCCAAACCGGGACCCCACAAGATGAGGCTCACGGCCAGCAGGGAGCACTCTCAGTGAGAGCTTTGTCCTTCTGTAGAGGATGGTGAACTTGGTTCAGCAGAAATTTTCCAGGATCTGTAAGTGCCCACCTGTGTCTAAGATGTGGGCTGAGTCTGCCTTCCTCCTGTTGGTCCCTGTTCCAAGCAGGTGAGGCAAGGAGGCCTGGCATGGCCCAACAGAGTCCTGTGCATGAGGCAGACATCTCTTAGCCTTGGACAAGGGCCAGGGGATCTCTGGGGCTTAGTGAGGAACCAGGGAGGAGAGACCAGTATAGGATACTGGCTAGTCAGGGCCTGCTGGTGGCAGGGGGCTTCCAGGGGTCCTGGCCTGGCCGTGCTGGGCATGTGGGCTTGTTTCTTTTCTGCTTCTTTCCAAGGTGTGTACATAGTCCAGATTTCTTCATACTTCTCCCTCTGGTGGAGACCTCAGACAGGAAGCCAGTGTTGAGAACTCTGTCCTTCTAGTGTGCACCCTCCCAGCAAGATGGCTCTGTAAATTCTTTGGGATGCGTGAGGAGCTATCCTTCTTGAGGGGAGCAGCTTGTGTGGTTCTAGGCGCCTCCACAGTGTTCGCTAAGTGCAGACACACGGCCAGCTGGTATGGATGTGGCCGGATGGTGACACTTCCTCCTTGGTCAGCAGTTGTGCATCCTGAACTACCACAGGGAAGATGGTAAAGGACAGTTGGGCCCACAGGGGAAAGGTCTCCCTGCACAGAGAGAGCTCCAAAAAAAAAAAAAAAGGTTGGGAGGCTTGTGACCAGATCTGATGGTGTTTTTGAAAAAACACCTTCCTTGGGCACTGGCTGGTGCTGGTATCTAATCTTAATGCCGATTTTGATCTGGGTTTTAAGTTCCACACTTCACAGTCATTCACACCCTCCTTGTCTGCACTCCTGAGTAGACATCTGACTCCAGCACATGTTGGGGGAGGCTGGGAGAGTCACCAGAGTCTTCTCCGCCTTTGTGGGGGCACCCCAGACACAGCAGAGACTCAGGAGAAGCATCTGGAAAACCCAAAGAGTAGAGTCAGGCAGAGCATTGCTGATGAAGCGCCAAGGAACATATTGCAGTTTAAAAGGAGAAGCGTCTCCCTGGAAACTTGGCACTAGGGAAGTGGGCAAAGAGAGCACATGGTGCCACTGAGATGGTCCCCAGGGATGGGCATCACACCAATAACACCTCAGACCATGATCCTGCAGTCTGAGGACCTGGTCAGGAAAGGGACTCAGGTTGAGGTAGCCATGCAGAGGCCTTATAGATCGTGTTAAGGGAGAGGGAACTGAGTTCTTGGCTGTGACTAGACCATTAGGTTAGGAAAGGGTACTTTCAGGGAAGACTCCTCTACCATAAGATTCCATGTTTCTATACCAAAATGGCTGAAGAAGGAGGTCCAGGGGACAGACTGCTCCCTCCCTGCTTGTTGAGCCCTTCTCCTCACACAGTGGCCCTGAGGGAAGTAAGGTAGGTCAAGCACCATCTCATGAGACCACCCAGAAGAGAAGGAAGGCGGTAGAAAACTGCAATGGCTCCCCCACCCTGTTTCCAGAACTCTGTACCTACAGACACTAAGAAGGAAAAGTAAGGACTGGGCAGAAGTATATCCGGTCAGTGAGCGCCTTGTGTGCTGCTCCTGGGAAACAGCAAATGGTAAGATGCTGCTTGTTGAGACCACCCATATCCCAGTAGTGAACATGTCAGGGAATTTGCTGCCAAGTGTAATCAGGTTTCAAACAAAAGCAAGAAACCAAACCCATAGCACACTCAGCGTACTGGTGACACATCCGATGACAAATGACTGCCGGGGTTCACTGACCAGTGTCCCCTTGAAATTCATTTCTGCAAGCTTCATGGCTTATAAATCCCATCTCAGCCTGGCACCAAGGCTTCAGAACAAGGATCCTCTAGCTGATGAGTCCACTGAACAGGTCTGGGATCGAGACTCCTGGACAGGCAGTGGTTTGGTCACCTGTGGGTTGCAGGGCCCACACCTGTCAGTCAACAGCAGGAAGGGTGTGGGCCTGGCAACCTCGCTGCTTGGGGAACTTGACATGCACCTGTGCTTCTGTGATCTCATCAGACATGTTGAACGCTGCCCGAATTGCCTCATCGCGTCCTCCCAACCTCCTTGTGTACAGTCAAGAAGCCAGGGGCTTGTGTATAGAAGCCAGGGGAGTGGAGAATAACGTTTCTCCAGAGAATCCCCAGGGTCATAAGCAGAGGACCAGAATTTGAATGAGGTCCAAGCTGAAACCAGCTGCCCCTATAGCTTTGCATTCTTGACCCAGTCATGCACTGAGCACAGACGGAGGGGCTATCCCCTCTCCTCACGTCTGCTCCATGCCCATGAGCGGGTTGCTTCTAGGAATCATACGCTTACTCGTACAGAGTAAGGGGATGCAGCAAGTGTTAGTAGAGAATTTGTAAAACATTTCAATTTGTCATATTGCCTATTTTATAGCCATTAAAAAATAATGATGTTGATACTACTATTATAGCCTTCATCTCTAGAAAAACAATTGTAAAAGGGCTGATAAGGTGGCATAGCCGGTAACGTGCATACATACAGACGTGACCACTTGACTTCCATCCTGCAAACATATGAAGATGGAAGGAGAAAACTGCACAGAGCTGTTCTCTTGCCTCTATACAACACACACACACACACATGTATGCATGCAAATACACACATGCATGTACACACACAATACTAAAATGTTTTAATTAAAAAAGGATTAAGGTGACTGGAGAGATGTCTCATTGGTCAAGAGCACTGGCTGCTCTTCTAGAGGACCTGGGTTCAATTTCCAGAACCCACATGGTGGCTCACAGTCATTTGTAACTCCAGTTCCCAGGGATCTGACAAGTTCTCCCAGCCTCCATGGCCACTGCACACACACGGCACACACACATTTGTGCTAAAACGTCCATACACATAAAAATAAATGAATCTTAAAGAACAGCAACAGCAAACACACCCAAACCATCAAACAGAAATTGACTCCTTTTTTCTGAGTAGACCCTGAGCCAGTGGCGGCGGTGGTGGCTCGGTGGTGGCAGCAGCAGCAGCATTCCCTGGGAGCTTGTCAGCCATGGAGCTTCTGAGTGGGAACCTGCATTTCAGTGGGGTCTCAGATGAGCCCACTCCCACAGAGGGTGTCTGGGCAGGACCGCTCTGTGACAGGCTCCTGAAAACAAGCCTGAGTCTAGTCCACAGTGACCAGTATTTGTGTTAGTGTGCTGCCACTGTCTGATACCTTAACCAAACCCACACACAGATGTGCAGTGAGCGGGACAGAGTCTGCTTAGATGGAAGGGGAAGGTGCCCTCAGTTCTCCTAGGTTTAAGAAGTCATGCTTTGCTGAGGCCCTGCTACCTGTACCCTCACATCTGAGTGAGGCAAGTTCTCTGGCTTTTGGATCAGAACTCCCTGTAGTGAAGGGCATTGGTGTGGCTGAGAGTTTAACGAGACACAAGGTCAAATTCCACACATACCCCTATGTATTCCTACCACACACACCCACATTCTGCTCACTGTCCTGGAAAACACCCATCATGTGTCCCTGGCCCTTTCTCTTGTGGCCTCCATGCCGCGGGGCTGTTGGGAGCAGTGAGCCAATTCCAAAGGTAACACTGGCTCAGTGTCTGTCCCCCTTGATAAACATCCCTCTCCTTGGCGTAGATTCAGAGAATGGATAGGATTGGTGTTCTAAGCTAAGACCACTGCATAGGCCAGGCCAAGTGGGGGGGGGGGGGGAGAAGGTACTCACAAGGCCAGTCTGCATCTTCATGGTCACTGGAGTCCCAGAACTCTCTCCAGAATTGAGCCAATCCCTGCTAGTGGTACCCAGACCTCAGTGAGACCTCTTCTGGACCAGTAGTAGGAAGGGCTGACCTAGAGGGCCAGGCCTCTCTGGGACCCTGCCTGCCTAACCTTTGTCCCTGGGCATCGCAAGACTGATGTGGATTCCTCTGCCTCTGCCTTCACCTTGGGGAAGGGAGGCCTCTTAGCTGTCAGCTCACTGACCCAGGATGTCCCCTCTTCTGCAGCCTTCCTGAACTCTGCCTCCAATATCTTCTCACAGTTTCCCCTCCCCCAGTTACATTACCCATTCGAGCCAACAAGTGCCTCTGTGACTCTCCAGACAAACGCCAGTAAGATACGTCCCAGGATCCACCTGACTGCTTGGTTCCATTCACAGCCTCCAGGCGCCAGCCATTGTCTGTTGTTTATCCCAAAGAGATACCCAAGGGACCTTGGAAACTAGTGCTGATGTCAACTGTTCTCACTCTAGCCCTCCTTCTCTATGGGTCACTTCATCCGCCAAATTCCTGAACTTATTCCATATCCTTGACCTTAGATATGCCCCAGGACTCCCTGACTCTACTTCAGTTTTCCTCACTAGAAGCTGGAGACGACAGCTCTCTCCTCACTCGGTCATTTAGATATTAGTGTGAATATTAGTAAGTCAAACAGTCTCATACATAGTAAATGCTCTCTAAGCATTACCCATCATGCCCTTCTCATCCCTGGCCTTTCCCCAGCACCCTCCCTTCAGTCTGGCTCACTCTAGTACATGCTTCCCTGTCCCCCCCTCTAACCTCTCTGACAAGATGCTATCTGCCTCCCCTCTGTCTGTTCCATTCATATCCTCTCCAGTCCAGTATACCCTGCTCCTTGGTATCCGTACTCACTTCTCCCAAAGGTCACTACCACCTCCTGTGCACTGTCAAGTTCTTACTGTGTGTAGCTTTCAACCCTAAGAGACACAGGAGCCAGCTCCAAATGGGGAGGAGCCAGCCAGGCAGAACCAGGAGAGACTACTGATACAGGGAACAGGAACAGGTAGTTCCAGAGAGCCCCGGAGGGTAAGAGCAGGATGTGGCCACCACAGAGGGACCTGTTTCAGTGACTGGAGTAGAGTGTCACTAGGAGCAAGGTTCGTGGCGGGTAATGTGTCTAGGTCAAATAGCCAAGGTGAGGGAAGGGCAGAGGGGGCCCTAGTGGAAGAGCAGAGAGGAAGATGGTGGTAGTGGTAATGAGCAAGGAGGTGCCAGGCGTCAGGTGTGAGGCTGTGGGTGACGTCGGGACAGCTGTGAGAGGTGGAGGATGAGTCCCTGGAAGGACCAGGGAAAGAGGCAGCAAGACTGGGGTACTTGAGGTGAGTGCTGAGGTGCTGGGTGTGATGCTCTTCCGACCAGCGTGTTTGAGTGACAGGCAGGGTGGGCATCCTCATCTCTGCCACACAGTGCCCAGTGTGTGCCCCTCTGGGCTGCCAGTTGGAAGCTATCACTGCTGTATACACTACTCTTATCATCACTGGTGCAAAATGTGCCGTAGAAACAACTCGGAGTAGGATTGATTTTTGGCTCAGTCTCGTGTTGGGGCAGACATGGCAGTTTATTTGGCATGTAGAAACATCTCCTGTCTGGGGTGGCTCCTTCCTGAGGCAGCAGGAGCAGGAGACCTATCAGCAGACCAGAAATCAAAGATCAGGGTCAGAAACCAGTCAGGCTCTACCCCCAGGTGGCCCTTTTCTTCTCGCCAGGCCTTATGCTTTGAAGGTTCCACAGCCTCCCAGAACAGCACCTGCAGCTAGAAACCAAGGGTTCAGCACATGAGACATTTAGGAACATTTCAGACTCAAAGAAAACAGGCCCTGTGACTTTATATCTCTATGGCTGCTCACAAAGATAAACCTCTTTTTAATTAAAATATGAGAGCCAGAAGCCGATGGCCTGGGTGTGGAGGGCACCACTTGGGGAGATAAAGCCTAGAGAAAGGCCTGGCTGTCTGTGAGGAGAGGAGATGGAAGGAAGGCCTGCCGGGGATGCCGGGGATGCCGGGGACGCCTATCTGGATCACAGGTTGGCTGCTGCATGGTTGGAATGGGCAGTGTGGCCTGCAGACCCAGCTAGGTCTCTTCTGAGATCCCTGCAGCAGATAAGGAGCCCAAGGCCTGCGTTAGTATCGACTGCTCCGGTTTCAGTGCAGAGGACAGGTGCCTGGGTTCTCCTAGGCCGCCGTCTTCCTGACTCCACTTCCGTCTACTAATGTCTGAACTCAATAGGAGTCTGGGGTACCTTCTTCAACCTGTGTCAGCCATCTGCTGGGACTCTCCTCACATCCCTGCCCCTCCCAGCCTGCACTGCTGCTATTGGCCCCACCTGCCTGGCTTGCCCTTCCCCTTTCGTAGGTCCTCCTTGTGCAGCTCTTCCACAGTCTAGCTGGACTCAAGAATCTGCCCTGCAGTTGTCTGTAGGATGGGCTGCTGGCCGTCCCCTAACCCTGTCCCTGTTTTCACAGTGCAGCAGGGGTGAGAGAAAGGCCTGTGACTGAGACTATGCCCAGGCAGATGGTTTCCCAGGTGGCATGACCTGCAGCCTGCAGTGTGGAGGGAGCTCCACACCTCCTGAGGAGTGGTCAGAGCCTCAGCGCCTGGATGGGAGGGGAGGCCTCACACTGATGATGTAATTCTTCACGGCTCTGAGAGGACTATGGGTGTGTGGAGGGCTGGGCTGTCTCTTGGCACATCAAGATTCCCCAGGATTCAGCCACCTGTTTCTGTAGCCCACAGAGACTGACTGGTCATAGCCTATACAGCTGTGGGGACCAGACAGCAATGTAGGTTACCTTTAGCATGCCCAAGTCTGGCACAAGAACCATGTCGAAACAGAAACACCCAGATGGCTGGGTGGACAAGGGCTGGTTGCTGAGGTACACACCCCTAGCAAGCTGGGCAGGCAGAGAGAGACATCTGCAGAGTCAGCCCTCCTGTGGCTGACTGTCTGCAGTAGCAGACAAAGCCATTTCTCCTGGACACACTGCTGGGCACCATCTGTGTACCCCTCTGCTCCCAGACCCACCAAAAGTCCCGTGAGATTTATCTTATCCCTGTCCCCAGCCTAGGTCATTGCCCAGCAGGCCACAACCTGAGCAGCACAGTGGCCTACACAGTGACTTTGTCCTGGCAATGGGTGTGTTGTGCTCACCTCTCATGAGGAGTAGCTCATGATACTCCTTAAGTGATGACTTAGCTCCTGCCCTTAGGTGGTACCCAGTGTATCTCAGTGAGAATGGGGGCTTTGGATGTCTCCTGCTGGCTGACACACGCTGCAGCTTCTCTCCTCCTATGGGTCTCCAAGCCCTGACTAGGGAATAAAGGACAGACACTCATCCAGGAAAGCAGGGATCTGGTGGGGTACATGCACACTGGGAGAGCCACAGCTCCCACCCCAGCAACCTGGAACCTCAGTGTGGTTATTAGGTAGAGGGTCGGCTAGTCTGCACACACTGGTCCCTCGTTTGTCCTCAGTCTCCCAAGGAAAGCTTTGCCGTCCCTCTTGAGCCTCACCCAGGTAAGGCTTTGCCACTGTGGGGTGAAGCATTGGCATCTTTGAAATGGCAGTGCCCATGTCACCCGTACACACTCAGGACTTCCCTGACTTGGGGCTTTGTCCGCTCCCTACAGGCCCTCAGCGCTCACATTGCTGTCCAGTGTCCCACTTGTCACTGTCTAGTCACTGGTAACAGACTCCTAGAGTCCAGCCTCCTGGACTCTCCAGGTCCAACTCCTCCACCTGCCATGACACATTTTCTCAGCCCGTTGGCAGCAGCGAAGTCAAGGACCTGGGAGTTCCAGGTACCCCTCCCCCACGTTTCGAGCCAGTGAATGGAGAAGGTACGGTGAGATGAGAGTGAGCCCTGACGGTTTCCCCAGACCCCGTCTGCTGATGGTTCCCCAGACCCCGTCTGCTGACGGTTTCCCCAGACCCCGTCTGCTGACGGTTCCCCCAGACCCCGTCTGCTGATGGTTCCCCAGACCCCGTCTGCTGAGGCGGAGCTCTCGGCACTGTTGAATGCCGCCTTTCTTGGGAATGGAGACGTCAGGATGTAACTATTGGTGAAGAAGGATTTGTTGTGGAATAGGGTAGCCCCTTTTCCTGGGTGACCAGAGATTCCTGCGCACACTGAGATCACCCCTTGAAGGTGGACGTCAGTGTTGGACTGAAGACACCAGCAGAAGCCAGGGCAGCATGGAGGGTGTTCTTCTTCACAGCCTGCAGTGGCAGCTCTGCTCCGCCTTCCTGTACATTCAGCACTGCAGTCACAACTGGCTGGGTGTTGGGTGGGCTGCCTACTCTCCCTACTTTGCTATTAGGGACTAGTCAGCTGATGACCTCAGAGTTCAGGGAAAGTGAAAGGGCTACTTTGCAGGTGGTGGCAGAAGTGAGTCTCTAGAAAGCTTGGCTCTTACAACAGCACCCCAGTGCCCTGCATGACCCTCCCTCCCAAACCGAAGGCCTCAGTGATACGAGTTCAAAACCATGCCACTCCTAACCTGAGTGTGGTCTGCTCTGCCACTGCTGTGTGGATGGCTAGTGGCCCGATCCGTATAATGAGGTATGCTAGCTGCTCCCCCAGCAAGCAGCTGCCTTCTTCCGCCTTCTCTCCAAGAGCTCCTTCCAGGTCTTCTTCTGTGAGGCCCTCTAGTCCTATTACAAATAGCCCAGTGGCACTGGGAACTTTTCTTATCTTTCTAGGCTGAGCCAGGAACACAGAGGTACCATAAGTCTACAGAACGTGCTGGCCAGAGAGGCTGAGCAGAGACTAGTCTTTTGGGAGGAGTTTGACAGGAGGGCTAGCTGCTCCAGATAAGGAAGGCCTCAAAGAGGACTCTGCAGTTTGTGTCTCTTACAGGGTCTGCTGGGTCTCTGTTCCGGTGGAGTCCCTCCTCTCAGGTAGCCTGGTTCTGCTACTAAGGCCTGGCCTACCCATACCCATGGGCCCTTAGCCTAGGAAGCTGAAGACGCAACCTTGCCTCCTGCTATCTTCCATATTAGGAATATGGAGTTTGCCAACTCAGTTACTGGCCTACAAACAGCTGGTATTTGTAACCTACATTTCCTCCAAGGACCTCCAAATAAGGGCGGGTGTGCGTTCTACCCCTTCCAGGGAATGTACCATCAGGAGGAAAGGGCTTGAAGAGGCTTCATTTGTATTTTTCCAACAGGCCTCACTGGCTTCTGGAAGGACTCATTATTTACCATCTGTACAAGGCTTGTTTCTAGTTGAAGACTATTTATTTCCAAAGAGAAGGAAAAACCTAACCCCTCTGTTATAGCGCCCAGGAGACCATGGGGAATGGGGTAAGACCACACAGGGTAGACTGGGTGGGTGTGAGCACCGGCAGCTTGCCCAAGAAACTTTTGGAAGATCAGGACCTGGATTCATACAGGAGACCCAGAACCCTGTGAGGTTTGAGGCTGTATACTGGCCTGATTCAGAGTGGTTCTTAGATCTGCCCCCAGACACAATGACATGAGCTCTCAATGTCCTGGTCCCCGGGCCTCTTGGCTTCAGGTGTGTTGACCAAATTCAGAAATGAGTTTGGAATTCAAGTGCCATTCCTTGAAACATTAGCCTGTGGAATCCGAGGAAGTCAGAGATTAGGGAACTGCAGAGATCAGAAGCCTGTCCCTAACTGACCAAAGACCTCAGTGTCCTAGGAGAAGACGAGAGACCTCAGTGTGTGGGGAGAATAGGAGAAACCTGCCTTCGTGCCGGGTGGGGAGTGCTGGTGCCAGCAGCTCCCACACAAGAGCTCACCTTGCCACATCCTTGCACAGTTCTGTCTCATGACTGTGAAGCTGTCGTGGAGGCTGGTGAAACCAGCCAATCCAAAGTCCTGTGTGCTAGCTTCATTTGGGATAGAGGGAACACTTTGACCAGGGCATAGAGGAGGTCATTTTGTGCTTAGGGAGGTTTCAGTTCCCTTTCAGGCTGTTTCCACTTCAGCAGACATACTGGGAGACCAGCAGACGTACTGGGAGACTTGCATCTCTAGTGTCCTGTCCCTTTTTGTCCATGATATAGCAAAACGTGTTGTTTCCCCAATCTGGCTCGAATGCCTCTGCCTGGTGCCATGCCCGCCTGGTGCCGTGCCCGCCTGGTGCCGTGCCTGCCTGGTGCCGTGCCTGCATGTGCTATGCTGGGTCCTGGGCGTTGTGTTCCTAGGGAGCACCAGGGTTATAGTTTCCACCTGGAAATGTTCTCTCTTCCTCTCCCAGGCCTCCTTTTGGTCACTCTTGATATGAGAGGGAAGGTCTGGGGGCTTCCAAGCAAGGGTATACCCTACACACACCCGACCCCTAGCTGTAAACTCCTTGTTGGAGGGTAAAACCCCCTTCAGCACACCAGAGGCTTATCCATGGTGGATGGATTGCTCAGGATAGTGACTCAGTAGCCTTACCTCAGCCTGCTCCCTGCTGCCACCCAACACCGGAAGCTGCACAGACTCACTCCTACCTTCATAGTCCTTCCTTCCCAAGCTCCTGTCATCTGGGCAGCCTACATGGGGTAGAAGCACCTGAGGACCCTGTCCCTCCCACCAGACCCTGATCTCTTTGGGGTCTTCTGCAAGGGAAGGGAGGAAGCAGTGGGCAGGATGGAGCCTCCGTGGATCTCTCTTCTTCCCTGTCCTGTCCCCACCATCGGAAGAGGCTTGTCACCTGACCCTGAAATTAACCACCTGACAGTAGTAGGGTCAAATGGTAACCTGCTGACATGTTGGTGACCCATCATGGCAGGTTCTGTGGCCTGGAGACCACAGCATCTCTCAGCTTGCTCTCAAAGCTTATCTTTGCCAAGGCTGTTATCAGCAGGCAGGCGCCAGATCAAAACCTGCTCCCGCTCATCTCAAGCCATTCCTGACCAGACTCTAACAATGAGCCTGTGTGCTCCATTGGTTGGTGTCCCACGGGCTTGCTTTTTTCTTACCAAGATCAAGCTGTCGGCTGCCTTCCTGACATGTGAGACCACAAAGAGTGCTTGTCTGTCCCCATACTGGGGTCATGTGTTAGAACTGAGAATGGACCTGGTGCAGATCTTGCATGCTGGGGCTCTGGTTTGCTTTTGACCACAACTTACACGTTACCTGTGTCCTATCCTGTGAGCAGTGTGAGGCATTTTACCTGAGGACCCAGGCTCACTCTGCCTGTCTCAGGTACTGCTGCTGGGCCTTGTCTTTGAGCACAGGTTTAGGGACCCCATCCCCCAAATGCTGCAACACCTAAGGTCTTGATGCTTCCAAGGCTAGAAACCAGAGTGACCAGCACTCTAAGCATGTCAATCACAGGAGGATTTCCAGATGTTTCCTTCCACCTCCAAATGGAAGTATTTGGATAAAAGGTGAAGAAGGATCCCTCCAGTTGTCACACCTCATGAACCTAGATTGACTTTTCCCAATCTGCTGGAGAAATGTCAAAACTGAAGTGGCATCCCCTCTGGATGCCATAGTCCCACATGGCTCCATACAGCTGCCTTCACCCTAACTTGTGGGCATCTGCTGAGAGCTATCACTGGAACCCCAGCGTCCACCTAGCCCCTCAGGAATGCTAGGCTTAGGGTCCTGAGTGAAGCTTGTTCTAAAGGGGAAAGCCTGTTGGGATCAGTCTGAATTTGGCTGCCTGTGACTTTACCATCAGTCATTCAACTCTCTCCTCCCCCAACCCATCCACACCCCACACCCCCACCCCCCGCTGTTGTCATGTCCTCCTCAAGACCATAAAGACAGGGTGGGGAGTTCCACATTGCTGCCGTCTGGAGGATGTGAACTTTGAGCCAAAGGCCTAAGGTTCAGTCTCTGCTTCTGCTTCTCACCAGCTGTGTGACTTTGGACAAGTTACAGTTTCCCCGGGCAGTGTTTTCCTTGCTCTGTGGTGATGGGTCATCTCACAGAGCACAAGATTCCTGGGAGGATCAGCCCCCATTCAGCATGTCATCCAGGACCTCCTATCTCCACAGACCCTCAGTGGCAGTGACAATGATCTCATCAACATGGTCACCCTGAGGTCATAGAAGATGTGAGAACCCGAGACTTGGAGCTAAGGGACCTGGATTCGGGCTCTTGCTGTCCTGTTTGCTGGCGATGTGCTGTAGATTCTGAACCTCAGAATCCCTCTGCTTTTGTTTCTGAGAAACTGAGGGTCATTGTGAAGGCCCGGGGTGGGGGTGGGGGGCGAGTGAATGGGGTAAGCTCATTCATCCCAAACTGGGATAACACTGTTTCCTTTCCCTTCACAGACACACTTTCTGGCAGTTCCGCCATGAGAACCCCAACACCAGAGTTGGGGACCCTCCGCCTGAAGGACTCCCTGGCTTCAACAGTGGAGTAATGCTGCTGAACCTGGAGGCCATGCGCCAGTCTCCACTCTACGGCCATCTGCTGGAGCCTGCGTGGGTACAGCAGCTTGCTGACAAGTACCACTTCCGGGGCCACCTGGGGGACCAGGACTTCTTCACCATGATTGGCATGGAGCACCCTGAACTCTTCCATGTGCTGGACTGCACCTGGAACCGGCAGCTGTGCACCTGGTGGAGGGACCATGGCTACAGCGATGTTTTCCAGGCATACTTTCACTGTGAGGGCCACATCAAGATCTACCATGGCAACTGCAACACGCCTATCCCGGAGGACTAGGCACCAGCTCACCCGCTGTGCCAGTGGGGCTCCCGGGCCTGGGGAAGAAAGAGAGACTCTGCTAGGTGGCCCTTTAGGGGCCAGGTGCTGCAGACCTCCCAGTGGTAGCCTGTCCAGCTGCCATCCAAAGAAGCTCAGCTGAGCCCTGCTGGCGCTCAGGCTGTTCCTCCAGGGCATCCTGAAGGACAGAGGCAGGTGTCTTCCAGTAGGTGGTTGAAGATATGAAAGGAAGGAGAATTGCACCCTTGTCCACATGGAATCAAAACCTTTGTGAAGAACTGGCTTTTGTTAGACCAAATAAGCATTTTGAGCAGCAGGCTCTAATGCTGTGAGCAAACAGGTGGGTGCTGCTATGACCCGCAGTGAGCACGGAATTCATGGGTCAGGGTTTTAACAGGAGCCCAGAGCTTAAGCCTCTGAAGAAATGCCACAATCCCACATCCTTTCCCAGGAGGCTTTGCACCTCCTCCGGATGTTCATGTTCATGGTGCAGGCTTCCAGAGCAGTGTCTCTTTAGATAAGCCTGGGCTATAATAATCCCTCATTATAGTGTTCCCAGCTCTTATCCCACCATATCCCAGAAGCACATCTTCTCTTGTCCATCTGCCTGCTCCAGGTGACCTGACAATACTAAGGAATCAAGTCTATCCTCAAGGAGCACTAGATTCACTCAAGGAGCAGCCTACCAGCTCACAAGTACAACTGGGTAGGCTTGGGAAGGGTTGGCCTCCTGGTCCCATTGTAGTCTCTGGAGAGGAAAAAAAAAAACAAACTCCTAATTTCCACTGCACCATGCAGCCCCTACCCCTTCCCAGAAGTGAGTGCCATTTCTCGGTGTGCTTGGGAAGTCAGCAGCTCACATGAAGTCCCCACAGGCCACGTCTGTACAGTCCAGCTCATGTCCCAGGCAAGAAATGTGAGATTCTTATTGTATATTCTTTCAGTACCACGAGTGACACTAGCTAATAAATAGTCTTTGAGAACACTTGAGTCATGGTGTAAGTTCTCTGGCCACAGTGTTCAGGGCACAGGGCTCTGAATGAGTGGTAGAGTCAATATCAACCAAAGACCTAAAAGGACCAACCGGAAGGCCTGCCTGTGAGTGCCATGGGTGGAACTGCCATGTTTGGTTCTCATTCTCGCTATTGGCAGGTTCGTCTGCTGCCAGGAGCAAGCCCAGATATCTCTGACTCCTTAGCCAGACCTCCCAGTTCCATTCATGCTGGTGAGGTGGGACACACCTTCACTGGCCCTCTGCTGGCCTGGTTCATCTGTCCTAGCTACTTGATTCCCCAGTCATAGCGTCTGGTTATTAGATGCCTGCAGAGTACCAGGCAGTGTCTTAAGGATTTATATGTGCCCTAGATAATACTCATGAAAACCTCAGCAAGTTCATTCCAGCTCTAGAACTGATGTATGAAAACAGAGACATGGACAGGCCCTCTGCCAAGTTGTTTACTGAAGCTTTTTACTGTGCAAACATGTTGGAAATATGCAGATAAATACAGCATACTGCAGTCATATGGTGGAATATATTAGGAATTATTTGAAGGAATATTTAATGCACCAGGAATTATGCTAGTGAGTAAAGAATACACAATATAAGATTGTATTGTATCCTTTTATTTTTTAATTACGTATATGTGTGCATCTATATGTATTTGTGTACAAACAGGTACATACATGAAATGTATGTGTGAAAAGAGAAAGATTTAAGAGCAAGCCTATTCTGTATGTTATTAGTTCAACTCCTTAAAGACCATGTGTCAGCCACATTAGCAAAACAGTAATCTTGATGGGGGTGGGGGGGGGGTTAAAGGACAGGAAGTTTTTTAAACTCACAATAACAGATGAATTTTTCATCAAGAATTAAAGTGTTTCTTGGGCTGGAGAGATAGCTCAGCGGATAAGAGCACTGACTGCTCTTCCAGAGGTCCTGAGTTCAATTCCCAACAACGACATAGTGGCTCACAACCATCTGTAATGGGATCCAACACCTCTTCTGGTGTGTCTGAAGACATCAACAACAGTGTATTTACATACCCTAAATAAATAAACAATTAAAGTGTTTCCAAAGCTACAGTGTCTTCTGTTATTCAACAAAAACAGTTAACCGGCACTCGGCACAGCAGACTCCCACTTACACACATGTATGTGTGCATATGTTATTGTGAGACATCACAAAGTACAACTTTGTGGAGTCAGTTCCCTCTTTCCACCTTTACAAAGCCATTACACCATCTCAGCGACACACACACCCCCAATTTACTTTGAGATCACCCCTCAGGAGTTCCCCCTCCTCTGTCCCAATGGCTTTGACCTAATGCCTGTGGTGTATGGTAGAATCATAGACGATAGGAAACCCACCCAGACTGGCAAAACCACTGTGGATTCCTTCCTTGCCACAAGTGGCTTTTGACAGATGTTGGAGAGCTAGCTTCTGATTGGGATCCTGCTATGATCTGTGTTGTATATACATAGTTAAAATGCTATGCTTCATTTGTTTCACAGACCCTTCACGGTCTAGTACATATCTGTACACATAATTAGAATGGAAATACAGACAGCATTTCTGAGTATAAAAACTTTATCTTTATTTATGTTAATTTCCATATTTTTCTTGATTATTAACTTTACAACACATAACAAATTAATCATTTTAGTTACATTCACTTATTCAATATGTGTGTATATGTATATATGTAATATACACATATATATACACACACACATATATATATATATATATATATATATATATATATATATATATATATA
>NW_021620775.1:1474209-1474872 GCF_004785775.1 Grammomys surdaster
TATATATATATATATATATATATATATATATATATATATATATATATTCACAGTCACACACATACCACATTGCCTTGCGCTACAATGCAGAGATCAGAGAGAACTTGTGGTAGTCAGTTCTTACCTACCATGTGTGTTCCAAGGATGAAGCTTACATTGTTAGCCTTCACTGCAAATGCCTTGACCTGCTGAGCTTCCTCTCCAGCCTGATGTACAGTTTTTAACCACTCTCCCACCTCCTGGGTGGCCATGATTGATGTCTCTGTAGGAGAACAGTCTAGGCTAAGTGGGCTCTGGTCCTCACCTCTCCCATGGTTGTCTCCTTTCTCTAAACAAATGTAATCTAATAATAGCAGCACTAGCCCTGCCTCCATTTCCCACACAATGCCGTCTTTGTGCACACACAAAGTCCACTCCGCATGTGCTGATAGCATTTGGAAAGCTTGCAGGCTTATTGATGAAATTCACTCTTGTATGTGTGTCAAGCCAAATAGACTCCAGCATGCTGCCACCTGCAGCAATGGTAGAGGCAGATTTCTGAGTTCGAGGCCAGCCTGGTCTACAGAGAGAGCTCCAGGACAGCCAGGGCTATACAGAGAAACCCTGCCTCGAAAAAAGAGAGAGAGAGAGAGAGAGAGAGAGAGAGAGAGAGAGAGAGAGAGA
>NW_021620775.1:1474882-1486800 GCF_004785775.1 Grammomys surdaster
AGAGAGAGAGAGAGAGAGAGAGAGAGAGAGAGAGAGAGAGAGAGAGAGAGAGAGAGAGAGAGAGAGAGAAAGAAAGAAAGAAAGAAATTTGAAAAAGCTTATGCCAGGACAGCACTTGGGTTTGTTGAACATGGTCTACACAGGAATTCTGGGATTGCCTAGCCTTGTATGACAAATAAAGAAGCCTAAGAATAGGCTTATGGAGTAAGTAGAAGAAAATTTCATTGAAGTTAAATACGTAGAAAAGGATGTCAATTCAAGTTATATAAGAGAAAGGGGACATATATACCCACAGCAATATTAATCTCCATAGAAGGGAGAATTTAAGCATACATACAATAATAAATTTAGACCTTGACCTCACTATTAAAAATTAATCATGCAAGAACAAGACAGGGAATAGTTAAAGAGACACTGAGCATTGTCTCAATGGATAATAATATGTGTTTAGATTGCTTTAATTACTTTAAATTGTTTTAATTATCAAAATTCATGTGGTTACATTTTTTTTTTGGTGGTTATGATATTAAAACTCCTCTGGGACAGAAGTTAAAATAGAGCAGGCCTAAAAAAAGGAGGCTGCAAAATTGAATCCATCTAAACCTTTGAAGATTTGGGGTTACTGGACCAAAGACATGCTATTTGGGGAGAGAGGCTCTGTATTTGTGTTAATAGGAAAAAAACAAAAGGCTTTGGACCCCTTCCAGAGTGATATGGATCAGACATGAAGGGCAAGACGCTCTGAAGATCTTGGCTACAGAAAACAAATCTAAGAAGATCAAACATGACAGGTAACATGATATGCTGATGGAAACAGCCCTGTAACTGGCTTAGACATAAAAATGTCTCTAGCCAAAACTTCAGCTAAAATTAGACAACAAATCTTGTTGGTTATGAAATCCTTAAAATTCATCCTGTCGTTCTTCACATGGCATAAATAAAGATTTATTACAGTTGGTTATTGATCAGGTTAACTCATGAAAGAGTAGTTGTCTTTCATCTGCTCAAACAAGGAAGCAAATTTCATCCTTAACTGGTCTGTGCACCTTACACAATCCATACAAATATCTTAATGGTACTAAAATTTTGGTTGTAAGATTCATGTATTACAGAATGTACAGCCCTGACAAGATTCATCCAGGGGGATGCTAAAATGACCTGCTGTTCCAGCTCCCTGCCTCCTGACGCTGTTTCTAGAACAGCTTCAAGAATAACTCCTGATTCCCAATGGAGTCAGTTCATCCAGCTTTCAGACAGATCCAGTCAGAACTTCAGTCAATACAGAGACTGGATAACAGATGTTAAAGCTAGCTTTCTTAAGTCTAACCATTTTTCTTTTTAATTTTCCTACCCCTCTCCTATTCGACAGGAAGAAATTGTGAAGAGTCATCATCTGATCCCTTGAGTTTGGGTGTCTGGTTATGATTATTTTACAAATTATAGATAGGTTTTTGTTTTAAGGGATAATTTAGAAATGGTCATTTTGAACAGGGATTCCTCCTGTATATATGGGATGGATTACTAAATTTATTCTTAAACAAAACATTGTATTGCCATAATCTTACATTGGTAGAAATCTTTATACATGATACAAAATTGAAGTTATAATTTCTTACATTGGTACAGAATTTATATATTGATACAGATTTAAGGTTTTTATTGATATAAACCTTTATATATTGCTACAAATTTTGAAATTAATATTGGTACTCTAAGATAGGCATTGTGCCTATACAATTCAGTTAAGAATACAAGGCCTTGACTCAGTTCTTCTACAGCAGCTATTACAAACTGTTTAAGATGATTAAGTAACACAATATACGGGCCAGATAGCAAACCCATGGTTATATTAGATTCTGAAGTTTTTAAAAATATTACAAACTGTTTAAGATGATTAAGTAACACAATATACGGGCCAGATAGCAAACCCATGGTTATATTAGATTCTGAAGTTTTTAAAAATATTATTCAAATAGAAATAGCTAAGATAGCCGGGCGGTGGTGGCGCACGCCTTTAATCCCAGCACTTGGGAGGCAGAGGCAGGTGGATTTCTGAGTTCGAGGCCAGCCTGGTCTACAGAGTGAGTTCCAGGACAGCCAGGACTACACAGAGAAACCCTGTCTCAAAAAACAAAAACAAAAACAATAAAAACAAAAAAAAGAAATAGCTAAGAGTAGTCAAGGTTTAACAGTTCAGATATACTTTATATAGATAGATAGTCTTCAAAAACATCAGAAATCCACAGAGTATGACATTTATAATCATTTCATTATTATTAGATTTTTGACTAAGAGACATGTCTGTCCTGACAGTACCCCCTTCACAGTTCAAAGAAGATATTGTGCATCATAATTTCCATATAGAGTTGTTCCAGTTGTAGCAAGGTAGCCACTAGGCAAGAATTGCCCTAATTCATCTACAGACAAAAAATACTGTCCAGGAAAGGACACACAATGTAGGATAGTCAACAGCTTAGCTCTGACAGTAGAGGGTAAGCTAGTCCTTCATAGTTCCTGCTTCACTTAAGGTCTGTCAGATGGTTCTGGGCCAAATGGCTGAAGACAGATGCTCCAACATTTTGAAGAATAGGGAACTATACAGGTAGTCAGCTGTCTCTATAATTCAGTTTTGGAAACTATGCTTTTGTGCTTCCTATATATTCAAATAATATTTAATTCATTCTCAGATCTCTATATAAAGAGCAGGCCCTTAACAGGACCGACTCCATTTTGTAATAGGAAACTTGTAGAGACAAGTCTTGAAGTGAAGTTGCTTTGAATAAGTATGATAACCAGCTGTGATAAGGTCAGAACCCTGTGATTACCAGACACGAGTGGTTATCTGCCGTGCACATCAGCAATTACACCAAATCAAACATTAAAGAGGAGCCCGATCGGAGCACTTCATCACACATTGGTAGCTATGACTGCTTGATGTGATCCTCCACCAAGCTTTCTCAGCTCTCTGTGGCTGGCTTCTTCACCACAGAATATCTTCAAAAATTCACCCATGCCACAGCATGCGGCAGGGGTTCCTGAAGGAGTCTTTTACTAAGGATGGCTCCGCTGCCCTTTACATCACCCCGCAGAGTCTCTGCCACCAGCCCTGAACACATTCTCCTCACTCTCTACAGCACTTCCCCTGAGGTATTCCCGTGGAGTCTCCACCTCACACACTCACCTGGTCACCTGTGTCGACCTTCCTGTCCTTGTTCCCTAGGGGCCAGGTGAGCAGTTATTTGGGTAGTAGACCCAGGAAGCAAACCAGGACTACGAGGTAGACAGATGCTTCCATTTCTTAAAATTTGTTCATTTAGGAGTAGTGGGGAGATGGCTCAGTGGTAAAGAGCACATGCTGCCAGAGGACCTGAGTTTGATTCCCAGCACCCACATCAAGCAGAAGCGATATGTCGGACTTCTGTGATCTTGCAATTAAAAAAAGAAAATGTATTTGTGTGTGTCCGCGCATGCATGTGTACACACACGCAGGCACTGGAGAGTCCAGTAGAGTTACAGGTGGTTGAGAGCTGCCCAACATGGGTGCCAGGAACAGAACTCAAATCCTCTGAAAGAGCAACCAGTGCTCTTAACTGCTGAGACATTGCCTCAACACCAATACTTTTCATTTTTGACCCAGTAGCCATGGTTGCCTTCCAGTCCCCTTCCACCCTCTCCAGCAGGAGCTCTACTTTGTCTACATGCCTCTGTTTATTTATATGTGTCTCTGTGTATAGACACATGTGGGCCATCACCATACCAGAGACTTCCAAAAGATTCGACTACTCCCCAGCCAGCCCAGGCAAGGACACAGAGGCACAAAGCTGAAGACCGAGTCCCTACAGGGTGACTAGAATGTCTGTGCTTAGACGGTTGGTCTTCTTTTGTTCAGGTAACAGACAGTGGCAGCAGGGTTGATCATCTCCCGAGGCTAAGTGAACGCAGCCTTAGGAAAATGGCTTGCTCGTAGTCACAGGGAGACAGCTTTGTGGCAAACTTGGATCCATCTAACCTTTTAGGGAAATTCTCCTTCACTCTAAGCCGGGAAGCCATGACAGCTTGTCACATTGGTCTTCCTTCTTTCTGGGTTTCTGTGGCTCTCCTACCTTTGTTCCCTGCCCAACATCCCTCTGAAACACCAACCCCCTTCTGTCATCCATGAATGTCCCAGGTAGTGATCTCACAGTCTCCTGGTATCCAAAGCACATGCGTCACAGCCTCCACCGCTCCTTGTACCACACAGTGGGTGGGTATACTTTCACGGAGACAGCTATCTTCCATCCTGCTTTTATGGTCCTTGAATGGTCTGGTCTGTGTGCTCCCCTGGATGTACCTAGGTGCCTGTGTGCCAAGAGCACACCTGTCTCTCCTCCTGCTTTTTATATTGATTCCTCCTGCTCTTCCATGGAGCCCCAGCTGGAAGTGGAAGAAAGCTTATTTGGACCCCAGTTTGTATTTGATACCCCTTTTGTGTCACTTGTCACGTGTGCCTTCTTGCATAAGTCTTATGGGTTTTGTAAGAAGTTGCTATAGTAGGTGATGGTGAACATGTCCTGGGGCTGGAAAGGAGGCTAGCAGCATCCTGTGGTCCTGGGCATGACCGGCAGAAAGTATGGAGACTGAATGGCAGAGAAGAGATGAAGTGGGCCTTGTCTAAACTGGGGTCTTAACCAGAAGTACGCCATGGAAAGGCCACTAGAGGAGTGTGGTAAAGTGGAGCTAGCGGGGTGATCTGTGGAACCCATACTTTTTTTCAAAACCACAAAGAGCCTTATTCTTCAATGCTCTCTCACTGCTGTGCATGGCTGGCGTCTAGCATTGCACAAAAACTGGCAACTCCCTCTGCCCCTCAACCATGGTGCTGACCTTCACTTGGGCACCTTGAAGGCTGAAACAGTGTGTCTGGACCACACTGGGCCATCCATGCTGTGGATGCTCATTAAATGTTTGACCATAAGAATAAGTGGAAACATTAACACACTCTTGGGAGGAGAAACAGCAGCCATGGACTTGTGGAACTCAGCGTGAAGAGCAGATGGCGGCCCGGGGCCAGCTGCCTCAGACGAGCCCAGTGAGGAGAGGAAGAGATAGGAGTGTCTGAGCAACCAGGGAGACTTAGGGCCATGAGTGGAAGAAAGCCCAGGAACCAACACCCATGGCAGGCAAGTTCCCTGGGCATTACTGTGTTCACATTTGTCCTCTCATCAAACTTAACGGGTTTTTTTGTTTTGTTTTGTTTTTGTTTTTTGGTTTGGTTTGGTTTGTTTTTTTTTTTTCATTAAGTGATTGATTTGCTCCTACAATTCCTAGGATCTGACTAGAAGATGTTCTATTATTCCTACCGGGGCAATGGGTGATCCTGAAGTGTAGGCAGAGGGGAGATATACTCAAGGCAGAAGAACCATCCAGGGGTGTCATGTCAAAGGCTGTGGGGTGCCTGCCAGCAGAAAGGAGGTAGAAACCACCAATAGGAAGGAGCTTTGCTGGCTGCAATTACTTCTCCCTGACAATCCCAAGATTCAGAGGTCCAGGCCTATCTGCTCGCCTTTCCTTCACACCAGCCCCGCTGATACCTGGCTCACTTCTGGGAAGGTGACTGGGCTGTCAAGAAAATGCTTCCCACCTCCCACCATGTCTATCTTTCTCCTTTCCACATGGTGACCTTGCTTCCTACAGAAAGCACCATAGAAGACCGCATGGAGAGCTGAGTGGGGACACAGGAAAGAGAGGGTGACTGGGGAGGGGCATCCTCTGGGTCTGTGCTGATGCTGACAATACTGGCAAAGCTGGCAGGAGATGGCCTCATGAAGACACATTGCGTAGGGGCAGTCCTGGTGGCTTGCTATGTGTGCTGGTCAGTTCCCACACGGTCCTCGTTGGCCAAAATCCCGAGAAGAGAGGGATCAACAAAAGAAGCTTTAGAAAGCAAATGAAGGGGAATTATAGCTGATGTTGTCAAAGAGGAAGAAGACTGTGACCTTAGCGAAGTGAACGAGGAGCTGTCACCATGGGGCTGTGACAGCACTGGACAGCACCAGAACACGCAGCCATTTCCTTTCCTTGAAACTAAGAATCTCATCCGTGACTGTGACCGAGCTCTCTCAGGGCTGCCGGCCCGCTTCATCGTTCCACAGTGAGCCGGTCATTCTCAGTGCCCTCCTGCCTTTCAAGCTTCCTGTTCCCTCCCTGGGGTGGGGGTGGGGAGAGAACTTCTCCTGACCCTGCAGTCACAGGATTTCACAATTCACAAACAAGCACTGGTGGGGGCGGGGTCCTTATTTTCATAACCTCATTTTACCTCCCTCACAGCCGTGTCCCTCAGGAAAGGGAAAAAAAAGGATTATCACCATTGCGCACGTAGGGGAAACTGAGGCTCATCATGGTGAAGTTATTTGCTCGCCCTACTTGCACATTGTATGTAGAACTGGCACTAGGCCAGAGGACTTCTGAGTCCCAGCTGTCCTGTCCCTGTAAGAGCCCTGGCATGTGTGCGTGAAGACGCCATGGTAAAGCCTAATGCTTTGCTATTAGTGTAAAAGAATTATAGATACACAGAACGTTTCTTTTGTTTAAATCCAAACAAAAGAACCAAATATTGTCAGGCATAGAAGGATGAACCTTTAACCCTAGCACTCAGGAAGGAGGCAGAAGCTAGCCTGTGAGAATGAGGCCAGCCTGATCTACACTGTAAGTGCCAGGCCAGCAATGACTACATAGTGAGACCCTGTCTCAAAAAATAAAAGTAACTAGAAAAGCAAACATGGATGTCTCTGGGTGTCGCTTTGTCTCCAGCACCCACATCCATGATGGATGCCCTCTGCACGAAGGCAGACACGGTCCTTAGTCAGCAGCTAGCTTATCCTCTCCTGGGAAGAGACAATGAGGAAGGACGTAGACGACCATCTCAGGAAGTGGCAAAGGACACAAAATGCAATTTGACAGACAGTTCTGGAAAGTTTTAGATGGTCTTGTCAGGACTGGCCTTTTAAGGACAGACAATGAGCAGAGACAGCGCTGGCAAGTCTGTGGTGGTGCAGGCAGAAGGGCACAAAAGCAAAGGAAGGAACTCCAACACACTGTGGGGGTGACCACACGCTCAAGCATGCCAGCGTGCTCAAGGCATAGAGAGAAGCGTGGGGTGAGTGATCAGCTCACAGAGAGCTGGGTCCTGGCGGGCAGCTGCAGGAAGGAAGGACCTGGTCACTATGAAGGGGAGATGTCATCAGGGGAGACCAGGTAGCAGGCATTAAACAGTTTAGGTCAAGGTGCTAGGGGCTTGGGTTAGAGGCAGACTTAGGTGGGTGGGAAGAGAAGAGTCAGGAAGTAATCTGGAGGGGAACATCAGGTCAGGCCTTTAAAGATCAGAGCTGTAGGCAGGGTTGGGATGAGCTCCGTGCTGGCTAGATTTGTCAGTTTGACACAAACTATCGTCACCTGAGAAGATGGCACCTCAAATGAAAAAATGTTTCCAGAAGAAGACAGTCTGTATTAAGACTGTCTTAATTAGTGATTGATGGGGGAGGACCCAGCCCATTGTCAGTGGGGCCATCCTTGAGCTGGTGGTCCTGGGTTCTATAAAAAAGCAGGCTGAGCAAGCCATGGGGAGCAAGCCAGTGAGCCGCACCCCTCTACAGTTTCTGCCTCAGCTCCTGTCTCCAGGTTCCTGTTTGAGTTCCTATCCTGACCTCCTTCAGTCACCTGGAAGTACATGCTGAAACAAACCCTTTCCTCCCCAAGTTTTCTTGGTCATGGTGTTTCATCACAGGAATAGGGAAGCCAGACCAAGCAAGAAGCTGGGCACAATATGAACACTAAAGACCTGGCTGTCTCACCCACACTGTCCAGATGGAGGACTGCAGCCAAGCTTTTATCCCGACAGGTATTTTGAAGCACCCTTCTACTTTCTGTAGAAACTGAACTGCTCAGAAAAACCTGTAGTGATTGACATTTGGAGGTCTAAGTGGAAATACCAGTGAACCCCACTGAGCATCTACAAAGAGGCCTACACGTCTCCTGCCATCTGTGCAGCCAGGTTTCCGGTTAGCATTTGGCCATGCTCAAGGTTCATCAGATGCCCAAGGAAAGCCTTCCACACAGAAGACAGGGATCCAAACAGCCAGAGGAGAACTCACTCGAGTGGAATGCACAACGGAAAAGAAAACGTCAAATGAACAGCTTCCTCGAGAAGATTAGAAGGCACTGTATCCAGGAAGGACAAATGGGACCTATAAAGAATAGTCAGACCCACGAAAGGTTCCTGGGAATTAGAAACAGTGGCTAAGATGGGAAATCCCGTGGGCAGAAGACAAGCATGATCGGGTGAGGTATTTAAGGAAACCCTCCTGGCCCCCAAGAAAGCATTCAGAGGGAAGCAAGGTAGAAAGTCAGGCAAGAAAGATGTCCCAAATTCTGTCCAATGGGAGTTCTAGAGAAAGGAACAGGAGAAAATATAACAGTGATTACCAAAGAAATAGTGAGAAGTTTCCAGGACCGGAGGTCCTGCCTTGTCCAGTAAGTGATGACATGCATGAAATCAACATTAGATACAAGACTATAGCGAGGGGATATTGACATCTATCAGAATGCACAAGGAAGGGGAACAGAGACTAGAGACATCTTCAGAGACAGAATTACCCGGATACTGGCTTCCTGTTAGCTATCTCAGGGAAACTTCTGGAGGAAAACAGCTCCCACGAGGAAGGAAAACAAAAGAACGCATGGGGGCCAGGAGGTAGGAGGCCACTGAGGACTGAAGGGGGTGCCCAGGCAGTCAGAACAGCAGCAGAGGCTGGAAAAGGAGGGGGAGGAGGCTGGGCGTGGCAGTCCTGGAAGAGAATAGAACTGGCAAAGTTTAGTGATAAATTCCACCATGCACAACCTTCCGGTGACAGACTTTAAGGGTATGAGTTGACCTAGCCAGATGGTAAGAAAAAGTAAAGCAAACTGAAATCATTAACTCTAGTGAAATAAAATGGAAAGAAAAGATGTTCACTATGAGTGAAAGATATTAATCATATCAATAAAATACTATTATAGATTTTTTAAATTAATTTTTTAAGTTAATGGCTTAGTGGATAAAGGCCTTTGCCACCAAAGTTGATGACCTGTGTTCTAACCCCAGGACCTACATGGTGGAAGTAGAAAACCAACATTGGCAAGTTGCCCCTCTGTTCTCTGCATGTATACATGGCATACATACACAGGCACACACACACACATACACACATTCACACTCACATACACCCAATGCACAATGTACATACATGTACATACACACAGGCACATACACAAATAAATGAATAAATAATATAAAATATCTTATTTCCTATAGTAAGAAATTAATAGGTAATGTACGAAATTCCTCATCAAGGAGCTAGAGAAAAGACTCAGAGGTTAAGTATATGCCACTCCTGCAGAGGACCTGAATTCAGTTCCCAGCACTCACATCAGGTAGATCACAGCTGCTGGGGGAGCTGATGTCCTCTACTGGTCAATGTGAGTACTGCAACTATGTTTCTCCCTCCCTCCCTCCCTTCCTCCCTCCCTTCCTTCCTTCCTCCCTCCTCCCCTCCACTCTCTCCCTCCCTCCCTCCCTCCTCCCCTTCACTTTCTCCCTTCCTCCCTTTCTCTCTCTCCCTCCTTCCCTCCTTCCCTCCCTCCCTCCTCCCCTCCACTTTCTCCCTCTCTTCCTCCTGCCTCTCTCTTTGACTTAAATAAAACAATTTACATTAAATGTTTAGACAAAAGAAGCCACTGGTATTTAAAGTTCCAGGACTGATTAACAATCCTGCAAATAATAAGCAGGCCCAGGCCTCCCAACACACAGATGTGCTGATCTGAGGATGAGAGCCGTGTAGAGGATATGAGAGGAAAGTAACTCAGGCTAAGACTTTCTAAGAAGGCAGGAAGCTTCAGAGCAGAAGGCGCTCACACCTGCTAACACGAACTGCTGAATCAGGAGCCTTGGGTCAGTGTCCTTGGCCTTAACATCTGTCAGCTGGAATAAGCTTGCTTGTTAACCCATCCTCAGATGAGCTTACAATGTAGGATTTCTGCCCAGCCAATGTGCTGCTTACAAAAACATCAGCTATGGAAATCCCCAGTTTAAGCAACAAAACAAAAGCCCTCCCCCAGCATCTGCAGCGTGGACCACTATTCTTGGGTGGACTGATTCAATGCACAGGAACTGAAAGTCTTTGTTTCCAGGATAGATGCTATTTCCTCTGACCTCTGTGCTGACCTTTAGTTAACAGAGAGAAACAAAAGAGGGGGTCAGAAGAGCCCAGAGGACTGTGGTGCAAACAGAGCGAGGGCTCAGTTAACACTGCAGACCCTGCAAAAGTACTAAAATTGAAATTATTTGGGGGCCATGAATGAAATAGAATTTTAATCTGTACCCTTCAGACATAGCTTGCCAGCCTGACCTCTCCACGCAGAGTGGATTTACTTTGGTTGACTGTCATTGTATTATTTGTGGCCTTGCAACTCCTGCCCCCAGTGGAGAAGAGCCTTCTGGTGTGTGGCCTGGGTGTTCTTTTGTCAGGGCCAAATGTGTCTTTCCCAGGGATTTTGTCATCTTTATTAAATACAGCATCATTAAAAATTAAATCTTCAATTAAGTCCCTTCATATCTTTTACCTCTATGGTGCTGGGGCTTGTGCCCTGGGTCTCAGTCATGTTAGCCAAATGTTCTACACTGTGTTGCTTCCTTAGACCTTGCCCTCAGTGTATCTTTAAAGCAAAGATAATATTTGAAACTTACCTATTTTTAATTATTTACTGTAGTTGGTGCTTACCCATGCACTTGAGGTTATAGTTATGTTCCTGTGGTGGTGGTACAGTTGGGGCCAGATGTTTCCAGGTTCTTGGTGTCTTGTTTAAAAAACTGAAAATGCACATGCACACACATGAACACACATGAATAGTAACTAGCAAGCAGAATTTTTGTTCAGAAGCAATGCAGAAGTATAGGCTACATACCCCAGGAAAGAGCAGGCTGAGGGAGTACTCACTAGCACCAGGTGACCATTTGGGGATTTCTTTTATTGGTCTAAGAAGAGGAGGAGGAGTTGGTTGCTAAGGGACAAGGGACAGGTAGTTTCCTGTTTTGACTGACAGGCTTGAGTTATGTAAGCCTTTGTTTACTGTAAATGTCCTTTCCCACAATGCATTTCTTTTTAATAATTTGCACACCCTATTATGCATAGATATTAGGTGCTAAATAAGATTTTTCACCTAAAAGTTCATTTCAAGAACACAGTTTTTTTTGCCGTTCACTCCGCCTCGATCTCAGATATTAGAGGCCACAAACGGCAGTGACTAGTAGGGCTAGGGAACCATCGCTTTGAGGGGCCAGATTGCCTTGGGAGAGGGGCATGCATGCAGCTTGTCCAAGGTTGCTAAGGGCTTTGCTGGAAAAACAATGTATATTGCTTAAGTCAAATGGAGTCTGGTTTGCTAAGCTATCCCTGCGTGTGCCTACCTCAGTGGAAACACTATGTAAAAGTATGTTAGATTACCCAGCCTCTTTTCCCAGTCCCACATTGGTGACACCAGGTTGGTAATTTGAAATTTGGGAGCGTTTACACCACAGAAACCAACAAGTGCCACAAGCTGGGGGGAGCTTTGTGTTTCAGAGAGCGAGTGATTTAGTCTGTACTGGGCACCTAACACAAGGCTTTGCATGTTTCTTGTCCATGTAGAGATAGATGGGTGGGTGGATGGATGGATGGATGGATGGATGGATGGATGGATGGATGGGATGGGTGGATGGATGGATGGATGGATGGGATGGGTGGATGGATGGATGGATGGGATGGATGGGATGGATGGGATGGATGGGATGGATGGACAGATGGATGGGATGGATGGATGGATGGATGGATGATGGATGGATGGGATGGATGGATGGATGGATGGAT
>NW_021620775.1:1487200-1493724 GCF_004785775.1 Grammomys surdaster
TGGATGATGGATGGATGGATGGGATGGATGGATGGATGATGGATGGATGGGTGGATGATGGATGGATGGATGGATGATGGATGGATGGATGGGATGGATGGATGAGATGGATGGATGATGGATGGATGGATAGATGGATGGATGAGTGATGAGTAAATGGGAGGACGGATGGTGGCTTCACTTTCTGACAGTACCTGAAGCCTAAAGACCAAGTTCCCAGGCTGTGAAACTATAGAGCAAGAGTTGAGTAGGATTCTAGCCAGCCCAGCCCTATGTTTGACTGAAAGGCCTATTGATGTTCTGACCCCTGCCTGAGCGTGGAAAGTAGACAGCTTGCATTGAGAGGCTGGCAGTCTCCTTCCTCCATGTTTCTAGGACAATAAAGCATTTCCTACCGAAATGCCTTCTTCTCTATCTCTGCAGGTGAGCAGACCGGACTGCACCCTCAACACTACTCATATTCAGAGCTTTGTGGACAGCTAGGCTAAGTGGGGAACCAGACACAATGCAGCCTAGAAGCTCTCTAAAACGAGATGCAAACGTTGACAGCAGACATGGCCATTAACTTATCAGGCTCTGCCCCTGCTGCAGTAGCAGCTGTTGGGAAGCCCCTGGCACCCGTGTCCAAGCCTTGTGAAGTCAAAAAGATTCTAACCTCAGCTCAGCTTCAGTACTCTGTGGCCTGTCACACATTACTTCACTGTTCTTAACTTCAATTTCACATCTATAAAGTAATGGGATGAGTTAGAGTTATTTTATGAGAGAGGAAAGTAAAATTTTATGGTATAAAAGATTTCTTGGAAGAATGTTTAAGAATTATGTTCACACTGAATCCTGTTCTTGAACACTCTTAATGTTCCATAGTGTGTTAAAGGACTTAATCAGTCACGTGGAAAAGATCATGTTCCTCCTCCTCTTCCTCCTCCTTCTCCTCCTCCCCCTCCTCCTTCTCCTCCTCCTTCCCTCTTTCTCCTCCACTACCTTTTCCTCCTTCTTTGACTACAGAACATTTTAGGACAGCTGCTCCCCAGAAATGGAGCCCTCGTCAGCTTAATCATCCACTCTGTATGGGCTACAAGAGAGTCCTGAGTACATGATGTCAGAGACAGTCACCCTGGGAGTTCTACAGTTGGAGAGCCCTTCAGTGTGGTCCTGGGATATGGTGACATGGCTGAAACCCAGGAGACCATTTACCTGCTGCCGACTACCAGGAACTGCCAGGAGATGAAGCCTTGCTCGAGACAGTCTCCTGGTGCCTTCCAGTGCCCAGAAAGGCTGCAACCAGAGGCCTGATAGCCAGTAGCACTGTGAGATGTCTAAATGTCCATCATGGCCCAAGTCTGAGGCCTAGTGCAGTGTGGACCAAGCTAGAGTCATCTGAAGGAGTGTAGGTACACAGACTGTTGGACTCCCATCTCTAGGTTTACTGGTTCTATGGTCCCAGGTGGGTCTGAAAATGTGTATAACAGGTTCCCAGGTGCTGCTGCTGAGCTAGGAGCTCACTGTGAGACAGATTGTCCTACATTCTGCAGGTGATAAAACATGTGGTGAGGTCACAGGCAGTCAGAGGTCAGCACCACTCAGAGAGAGGCCAGACCTACTGATTAATTAAAGCCCCAGTGGGCAGGGATGAACTGACAGAGATGAATGCATCTGAAACTCTTCCCTGTGGAGGACTGTCTCACCACCTCTCACCTGAGGTGGCATCAGGTGGGACCATTCCGTTTTGAGTGTGAGTATGAATGATTCAGTCCCAAGCCCCTCTGTCCCAAGTCTCTGTCCTTGGCTGTAGGAGCAGCTTTCCAGGCCCCTACTGTGTACTCTAGACACCAGTCATCCTGGGTAAAGACAGAGCCAGGGACTCCTGGCACAGTGGGAAGCAGGGGGAGAACACAGGGAGGAGAGGCTTGGAGGACCAAGGGATGAGGAGATGCCTCTGAAGCTTTCTTGGATCATTTCCTTGCCTTCCTGTCCTCAACAGGCAGGCTCTTCCCAGCCATAGGACCCTTCCTCTCCCTGGAATCCAGGGCCTCAGAGGGAGATGCAGCCGCCAGACCCTGGCAGACCCTCAATTCCTCGGCAGTCGGCACAAGGTTATTGAGGTTTTTAAAGGTTTATTATGTATATGAGTGCTCTGTCATATACATAAACTCCTCTGTTATATACATACACTCCTGCATGCCGGGAGAGGGCATCGAATCCCGTTATAGATGGTCATGAGCCATCATGGTTTCTGAGACTTGAACTCAGGACCTCTGGAAGACTAGCCAATGCTCTTAAGCACTCTCTCCAGCTCTGGAAGAGGGCCTCAATAATGATACTCTCCTCAAGCCGCCCTGTTCCTTTCTCTGCACTTATTTCCACAGCCACAACATGAAGTCCCTAGTTTATGCCCCCTAACATAAGAAAAACACCTCGCATGCCCCACATAGAAAAGTTACAAGCTGCCGGGCAGTGGTGGTGCACGCCTTTAATCCCAGCACTTGGGAGGCAGAGGCAGGCGGATTTCTGAGTGCGAGGCCAGCCTGGTCTACAGAGTGAGTTCCAGGACAGCCAGGACTACACAGAGAAACCCTGTCTCAAAAAAAAAAAAAAAAAAAAAAAAAAAAAAGAAAAAGAAAAAGAAAAAAGAAAAAAGAAAAGTTACAAGCCTCCCGACTGATCCAAGGCTTCTGTGCGGATGAGCAGAGAAGAGAGCTTGCGGGCCTAGCTCTTCCAACCTGAATGTGAATGTGGACTGTTTCTCTTCCCAAAGCTTGGGCATGAAGATGGGGTACGGAGTGGAAGGGGATGGAAGGAAGGACCAAGGATGGCTCTGGAAACTTCCTACAACTGCCAGGGCAGGCCAGCAGGTGGATGGGCGTGCCTTGGGTCTGGGTTGACTGGCCACACTGAGGAGAGGAGGGAGATGTGGGGAGCCCGTGGTGGCTCAGGAGCTCAAGATGGCCTCTGAAGCTCTGCTGGTTTCAAAGGACAGAGCCAAGTGGCTCAGAGACACCTCTCTTCACCCTGTTTACCCCACAGGAAAACCCTGAGACAACCCTTGGAAGTAATAGAGGCAACCCCTTACCCCCATCCCCCATCCCGTCACCCCCACCCCTTCACTCCAAACCCCCACTGCAACCATGAGGGCAAAGGAGCACTGTCATTTTGCCTGTGACTCCTGAGAGCCCCTGGGGTCCCGATGCTTCCCATGAGACTTCTGCAAGCCCCGGGGGCACTTTTGAGAGACCTGTTCCTCACTTGCCCCCTACCCTAGCTTCTCTGGGGAACAGCTGACAGCTTGGATTCTTCATCCAGGTGGAACATTTAGGCAAGGATTTTACCTTGATGTTGAGACCCTTCTCCTTTCATAGGATCAGTGCAAAAGGCATCTGGCTGAGGTGGCCTCTCTTGGTGGTGCTGTATTTAATAACCCAAGGCCACAGCTCTTGTAGGGGAGGGTGTTTGAGTTGGTGTGGTTCCCTGGCAACCCCTTTCCGGGTGGCTTTAGCATCCTTAATGAACTGATCCCCACCAGTGGTTGCCATGTGGTGGGGTGCTAGGTCTCTGGGTCCTTCTGGGCTATCAGCGGCGTACTTTCCTGGCAAGAGGGACTTCCTTCTCAGACCTTTATTCCTCAAACTTTCGGACCCCACCCAGCTGCATTGTTAATTACCTAGGAGGGCCTCTTGTAAAGGCTGTACCTGCCCCAGACTGACGCGTTGGTTTGTGTGGAGCTTGAGTCCAAACACAGAGAGAGGTATGTTTAAAGCTCCTGATTCTGTTGCATAGACATTGTACTGATCTGTGAGCCATGGAGTGGTTGGGGCTGCAGACAGGAGGGTTTCTGGAGTCTCTAAAGAGCTCCCGGCTACAGAGATACTGTGCTTTCCTGGTGAGCAGAGCTGGGTTGGGGAAGAAGTACAGCGAGCTTACTGTTGCTGTCGGATTTTTTTTTTTTTTTTCTGAGGAGGAGGAAATCTGAGAAATCAAGTTCGTGTTCAAAAGCACTTAGATTCTGGAGTCCTGGGAGCTGTCTTTGAGGAAGTTGTGGGCTGAAGTTAATAAAAAAGTAATAAGAGGTCTCTTTCATGTGTGTGATGTGGCTCGCTGTTCCAAGCAGTTCTTTCCCCTCTCAACCTGCATTTTGGAACATTGGGAAGGCAGAGAAAGAATGGGAAGCAAGCAAAGAGGCCAGGGGTAGAAGTGCTACACACACCCCACTGCCTCTGGTTTGTCTCTCTCAGGGTCCCCTGTGGCTACGTAGCCAGTGTCTATTATCCCCACAAAGAGCCTTGTTTAAGACACAAGCAGGGAGAACACTCAAGATGACTTATGATTCTCATTTGTTTTAGGACTATATTGTGGCTGGCTTTATTCTCGTTTGAATAACATAAATACACATCCATCAAGAACAGTGGGAAGGCAGAGGCCCAAGGGACCTGGAATTCTGTCTGGGAGGTAGGAGTGGGAATTTGGTTGGCAAAGTGCGAGCAGAGTGTGTGGGATGTGGGACCGAGCGTGTCGCATACAGGACAGCTTCAATGTGCCATACCACAACAGCCAGAGCCATTCAGGAATCCAGGAGTGCTGGGCTGGGCCAGGTCAGGTACCTGGTCGTCCTGAAAAGGGAGTAGGAGGGCCTTTTATGGATACCCAGAGCATCCTCACTGAAGGGCTGCAGTCAGTGGCTGGCCGGGAAGTTGCTTCAGGAGCCTCTCCTTAAAGCCCAGTTCACCCCTAGGGATGGCACAAACTGCTGGATCTTTGGTGGGAGCTGCCTACCCTTACAGCCCTCCAGATCCACTACTCAAGGCTGGCCTTGCAGTGACCACCACCCAAGATCATGGCACATCACTATAGGCCATGATATACACACTCAGGCCACCGAGTCCTCTAGTCCAGCTTTTTACAGCTCTAGCCAACCCAGGGAGCTTTTGGGACATGAGCATGGTCCCTGCCCTGGAGGTTATGTCCCACGAGACACAAGTCATATATTCTGTGTGACTCTGTGAGGTTCAGACAGGTGACATAGATGCCAGAGGGACACTTGGAGGGCCTGGGTAGGATTGGGGTGGAGATGAACATCATTGGAAGAAACTAGATCAAAGTTGGTGCCTTGAAAAGTCAGCTGGGACCTTCAAGGACCAAGAACAGCACTTTCCTCCAAGAAGCCACCTCCTAAAGGGACCCCTTGCCAAAAGGAAGATAGCCCAAGGGGGACAGAGTCCCCAGCTCTGTTATGGAAGTACCTTCTCCAATCTCAGACAAAGTATGGCATCGTCTGTTCCTCCATTGGCTGTGTGACTGCAGTAAGTTCTCTCTCTGCCTGCCAGGTTGTCTTCCTTTCCTGCTAGGTCTGTGGCTCTGGACTCACCCGTGGCTGGCTCAGGGTTCTGCCTCTTACCATTCCTCCCCGTCCTTTATGGACACAATCACAAACAAGGGTCTGAAGGCTGGTGAGCATATGAGATCAGTCGTATGCCCATCACTGTCAGCTCCTGATGAGCTGCAGGCTCTAGAAGGAAGGATGTAGGCCTCTAGCTGTAATGCTGACTGACCCTGGGCAGATCGCTTTCCTTCTCAGGTCATTCAGCTCCTCATCAAGTTGAAAGAAGCAATGGCTACCATTATTCTTCATGATGTCCTTTGAAGCCAGCACAGAGCTGTCGGGTGAGTGTGGGGATGAGAGCAGCCATCTTGGAGCTAAAGGGGAATCCTTTCCTCACTCTCTGCTGGGATCCTGCAAATCTGGGGCAACGAGGTTTCCTCCTACATAGCAGGAAGCCAAGAGATCATTCTAATTCTCTTCAATCTCTATCATAAAAATTTAAATTGCCACCTAACCCAAGGGCGTGCAGTGAGGCTTGGTGGAGTAACACTGGAGAGTAGTCAGGTCTTGAAGCCACACCCTGGGATGCCTGCCTGGGCTTCTGGGTGGGGTGGGTCCTGGCTTCCCCACCAAGGCTTTGGGCTGCAAAGCTCTCCCTACCCGCCCCACAACCCCCCATCCTGTTGAAGCTCCAAGTCCTGTTGCATGTGCAGAGCCTAGATCCTAACTGGTTCTTTCTGTGCTGTCTACCCTGGTTTGATGCCGTCTGCAAGCCAAGGCTTCCCCCGGGAAGGACCTACCCAAGATCCTCTCTTTCTCTGTAATGCCTATTCATTAGAGAATGTCCGGCAGCAGAGACTCAGTTCAGAAGCAATCGATCCTTCTGGCAAAGAGCTCCAGGCATTAACAGCAAAAGGATTCAGCATGCATCTATTGTGGGGCTCAGCTCTGGAAGAAAGCAGGGTGCCTTAGCAAATGCTGGTGCAGCAGAGCCTCGGCAGGAAGGGGTACAGGTTCATGCCAGCACAGTTCAGATGCAGCCAGTCACCCACTATGGGCCTTCCCTTCATTTCTGGGCGGTTTGTGCAGTCTTCGGGTTGTTTTGCAGAAGTAGTGAGCACAAGAACAATTGTACTTGCTAGCAAAACTCTGTGGGTCGAGTTCCACCCGCCTCAGGGCATGGCTGCTTGGGGAGGTGGACCACCCGCCT
>NW_021620775.1:1493734-1499625 GCF_004785775.1 Grammomys surdaster
CTTGGGGAGGTGGACCACCCGCCTCAGGGCATGGCTGCTTGGGGAGGCGGAAACTGAGGGGAGTTTGATTGCGCTTATCCCAGGCTGGTGTGGGGCAGGTGCTGGGCTGTAGGGAAGGGCTGAGACACCACTCCCAAGTGCCAGAGCTGGTTCGGGATCCTCGGGCCTGCAATGAGGCCAGGGCCACATGGGGTTCTTTGACTCTTAGATATCCAGGCAATGTTGAGAGTCTTGGAAGAGCTGAGAATGGAGTCCTGAAGGCTGAGGACAGCACCTATTGTGACTGGGAGTGCAGAGAGGCCTTCTACGGAAGAATTAAGTTGTGTCTTGATAGTCGAACGCTTTCTTCATGGCTCCCCACAGAGGATCTTGATGAAAGAGACAGTCTATGGTTCTAAAATGTTTATTGACTGTTTATGGTAGAAATGAATGCATACTGTACCACACCCACTACTCAGGATGGACCTGAGATTAAGTGCCTTTTGCAGGGAGGAATGTCTGGGAAGGGAAGCTTATTGATTAAGCCCTCTGGGCCTCTAGATACCTCATTAGCGTGAAGAACTCTGTTCTGGGCTTACATGGCCACAGGTTACATTTCCTTATGTGGGGAAGTGTGGCACATGTTCTAGGCTAACAATATGGCAGGGAGTAGGGAGTCGCCTAAGTCTCAGGTGTGTGCCCACCAAGTCTCTAGGTCTCAACCTTACTAAGCTTCTTGGCATGGTTTTACCATCCCACACAGCCCTAGCTGTGAACATCACCTATGTGGCACTCAGCTGTGGGGCAGCGAACTGTGCCACCAGACAGAAAATCTGGTAAAGTCAAGTGGATTCAGAAATCTCGGATAGTCTCATAATTGAGAATGGTAGACAATTAAATCTACTTCTGACTAGGTTCCTGTCTTAGAAAATGTGACCATGACACCCCATTGAGAGGACTGTGACAATTAGCCCTATAGGGACAACACCTGACATCTTTCCACATGCAAATGAGGCATCCCTAACATCTCAGACCAAGACAATAGAAAGCATCTGCCTTTAGATCCCACCCCACCCCAAAATGTTTACAAGGTCCTATCCACAAGGCATAAAGTGCATGAATTATTTTACCAAAGACCGGCTGAGACTGCCTGTCTTATTGAGCTGTAATACTCCAGGGGAGAGTATTCTTTCTCGAAACTTTCATCACTGGTCCTTGGCCTGGCCCAACTAGCTGGGTGCTTGAGCCTACAACAACCATTCCTGCTCAGTGGCACTGACCCTAGCCCCTAGCTGCCTGAGGTGTCCTGCCTCCTGCCACTGAGTCTGGGGCAGTGGCAGCTGCAGAGGAAGCCTGGCAGCCTCCCTTGCATGGGCTTCCCCTCGGAGTGAGAGATGTAACTCTTTGGCTGCTCCAGCTGGGCGAAAGCCCCACAAGTCCCCCCTGATAGCTCTCAGTATGCAGACTGCAGACTGACACTCAGCTAGCTCAGCCTCCTCTGTGAACACCGTCTATGTGGCTCTCAGCTAGCACAGCCCTGCTGCACCTCACATACTGAGGTGGTGATAGTGCCAGGGACAGCTAGGTTGATTTTGACTGGGGTGCTGTGGACATGTCACCTACAGACAGTTGGGTTTGGTACCTGGGGGAATATCATGTATAAGTAAGTTTGACTATAAGTACTAGAAAAATCCTAAGGAATGTTTTTAAATGAAACACAAGACTATCCCTATGGAAATATCAGAAGGCAGACCAAGTCTTTGTCTCCATGGGTCGGGGACACATGGTTGTCATTTGTCTTCTTTCTTTTCTAAATACAGCTTCATCTCCAAGATTATTTTATGACCCAAATGGCTACTCCAGTTTTAGCCATTACATTTCATTCCAACTATCAGTAAGAGTAAAAAGGAAAGGGAAAGATACATCAATTCCCTTTAAGAAAATATTCCCGGGGCCTGTCAAGATGGCTCAGTCAGTAAAGGTATTTGTCACAGGTAAAGATGTGTGTCACTAAACTGGAAAACCTAAGTTTGATCCCTAGAAACCATACCATAGAAGGAAGAGAATTGACTTCTTTGAGTTGTCCCCTAACCTCCATGCATAGGCTGTAATAGGTGCCTGAATGCACATACATGTGTATACACACACACACACACACACACACACAAACATTTTAAAAGAACATGCCTGAAGTACTGTAGGCATATATTTTTCTCAGCCTACTTTAATAAGGGTTCAACCTCCTCTCTAGCCCACCACCCACCAGAAGTATGTTATTAGAACAGAGGGGAAGTGGACCTGTTTATAAATAGTTCTTTGGGGCGATTCTAATCTTCAATTCTCAGCCTAGTTCATTAGCAAACACCAAACACGAATCAGCAGCTGCAATCCAGTCCACTTGGTAGACACCACACAGGAATCAGCAAGGGCAGTTCAAACTAGAAGAAACCTCGAGGCTAGCCAACCAGCCCAAGTCTGAGGAAGGAGCTGAAACCTAACAAGAAGTTCGTTAGTGAGTTTCTCTCTATGAAGTCACCACAAGCGAAGCCCAGCAATGCAGTGTAAGATGAACCAATACATGTGTGCCATCAGCAAAGACCAGGGAGGTGGAGCAAGGCAAACCACTTCTCAAGCTCCCAGTGTTTATGGGGTCATATTGATATTCTTTTTGAGCATCACAGGTCCTTTCACATGTCTGCTATAGCAAAACATCCTTTCACCTGTGTCTGCTTCAGCAAAACATTCTTTTACGTGTCTGCTTTAACAAAACCTCTTTTTACCTGTATGCCCCAGCAAACCACCATTTGACATAACTGACTTCCCAAAGAAACCAGAAGTTCCCACTTCATGGTACTTATTAATTCCTTAGAACTTACTCACATAGCCACGTCTGCTGAGGGAAATTCTGGGCAGTCAAAGCCTTATTTAGAACGATCATGAGGTCAGCTAACTATTCTATAGGAGACGATCATGAGGTCAGCTAACTATTCTATAGGAGACAGGGAAGACAAATACTGGGTACCAGCAAACAGTGGCTGCCAGTGGTGTGAGTCTGTGGAGAAGGCTCTGCCCTGCATGCAGGGTTAAGAGTTGGGGTGTGGTGTGTGTCTAACCACTAACCACCCTCTTGGAAACCAGCTCATCTGATGGTGGCCCCCAGTGCACAAGGGACATGGGTATATGATGCTGATGCCTTGGACTGGATGGCCTCTGTTCCTTGCTCATCCTCCAATCAGAAGTTGTTCCCGACCTAGGTTTGCTTTTCCCGGGAAGGGTCTGCTTTGTCCAGGGTGCTGGAGAACTGACTCACCCAGTTCTCAAGGCAGATCTCAGTTCCTGATGCTGTCTTTCTCTTTTGTAAAATCCTGAGCCTGCTCCTTGCACTGGGCTATTGGCCACACCCTTGTGAACAACATTTGTGTGTACAGGACACATCTCTCATTCAGACTTTGCTTGAGCTGTGTCCCTGTGAGCAGTGCTGAAATCACCCAACACCTAAAGCTCCCCTCTCCACGAAGGTAGACCTCATAGTAGGTGTTTGCAACCCATTTTGCGTTTAATGCTGTGCTGAAACTCTGGAGGAATAGGAGCCATCTCTATGTCTTCCCCCAGTGAGGACCTAGTCCAGAGCAAGTACCCTTTGGGCATACTCTGAAGGAACACTGATGAACAAAGGTTATCCCAACTCCAGACCTCCCACTGAATGAGAAGTTCAAATCCAAGATGTGTACTCTTGGCACCATGGTGGTGGTTCCAGGGTATGTGGAGGGGTTTGGGAGACTGTGACTCATCTGTGTAATTTGGGATAGATATATTTCAAAACACTAGAAACGGTTCAGCTTACCGTGTTCTGAGGGTGGTCTGGCTTCTGGGGTCTACTCAAAACCAGATGGAGTACAAATTACACAGTCTAGAGGTAAAGTGAATTTGGCTGTCCCTGGGTTTGTACCTTTGCTCCTTGAAAGCAGATCTTAGTTATGGCCAGGTTCCCCCAAACAGTTGGAGGGCCCTCGCCAGTGTGGGAGGTTCCTCTCTTGACAAGGGGCCCTGGGTTGCCGTGTAACCCCTGTCATGGCCCCTAGGAGAGCCTGACTTTTTCTATCACATTTGTGTGAACAGGAAATTCCAGGTTTTTCTGGAGACCATCTTAACTACTCACAGTCTTGCCCTTTGACCTGTCTGGCCTGGCTTCGTCCTAGACGAAAGTAAAGTAAGTAAATATAATTCTGTTTGATCACACACAAAACATTTATCTTTCAGCAAGAAGCTTCCTGAGGAAGCACAGGGAAATTCTTTGGAATGAGAGACTGCTGTGTCAGTGTGGGTGTGCTGTATGGAACCTCAAGGTAAGTCACATGGTGGACCATGCTAGAGCAGGCCCCTGCTGAGACTCAGCTACCATGTGGGCACCCCAGGCCTTACCCTTTTCCCCCAGACCTTACAGGTCTATGCTACCCTCTGGTCCAAGCTTTCTGTAGCTCCCCAAGTTCAGGAGGAAGTGATCATGGCTACTGAGGCCAACAAGTTCCCCTTGTCCAGGAGGCACAATCTTTCTTAGGACTATTGGCCAGTGGATGGGATTGGACAGGGATACCCACATTTGGTGCTGTCTGTGGGGTATGTTTCCTGCCTTCTCAGGAGCTTGAAGTGGGTAGGGGAATGCCAGTCCTCTTCAGGTTTGAAATGAAAACATCATGTCTCTAAGATGCTTGTCACATCTCTTTTATTTCTTTGTCCTTGTCTGGTCTTTAGACTCTAGAGGATAGCAGAGGTCCCAAACATTCTCTTAGGAAGCTCAGGAAACCCCACGGCCTTCTGGGAAAGCATTTACTAGCCAGCTAGTAAGAGTCATGAGTTTCTCTCCTAAGAGCCACATGGCAGACATCTTCCTTGAGGGTCCCTGGGGCACCTTAAGCTCATCACAATGGACACTGGCTGCTCACTGACCCCACTTCTCTTTGCTGCCCCTTCCCCTCAGACTTTCTTCTACTGGGTGTCCAAATTATCCACACCTCACCTGGCTGTCTGGTTGGCTGCTGTCACAAAATTCTTCTAACTTCAATTGTTAAACAATACACATCCATTGCTCACTATTCTAGGTCTGAAGACTTAAGATCTAAGTGTTAGTAGAGTGGCTGTCTGGCAAGGGCTGGCTCCACTCTCATAACCTGTCGCCTCCCAAGGCATCACTTGATCATAGCACGAGAAAAATGAGGATTGGGTCTAACACATGAACTTTGGATTGGCACAGATATTCAGGCCAGAGCTCCTGACCTGAATATCACAATCTGGATATTAGCCAGAGCTCTCCACCATTAGAACAAAATGACAGTGAACTTCAAAAAGGAGAGAAACTGCTTTGGCTTGTGGCTTTGTGGTTCCAGTCAATAAATGAGTGGCCTCGTTATTTAGGGTCTCTGATGGAGCCTCTGGATTGGAGTAGTGGGGAGCACTAGGCATAGCAAACTCCTTACATTATGAGCCAGGAAGCAAACAGTAAGACGAGAAACGGAAGGTGCAGAGGTCCCATAATCCTCCTTGAAGTCACACACAGAGTGACCTAATGATATCCTGTTAGGCCTCACTTCCTAAAGGTTCCACGACCCCTCTCAATAGTGTCACCTTAAGGACATTTTTTTTTAAACACATGGGCCTTTGGGGACACTTATCCAAGTCCTCTGACCAGGCAATTCTCTGATGTTCCAGACACGTTCCTTGTGAAAAGCTATTTGATTTGACACAGTTAAACTGATCCCTTGTCTATCATGCATGCCACCACCCACCCACACTACCCCACCACCCACCCATCCATCCCACCACCCACCCACACCACCCCACCCCACCACCCAACCATCCACCCCACCACCCACTCACACCACCACCCACCCACCCACACCACCACCCACCCACCC
>NW_021620775.1:1504625-1541625 GCF_004785775.1 Grammomys surdaster
CTAGCCCCCATACCTGCGACAGGAGGCAGGTTAGGCTGTGCTGCAGTCAGGAGCTCTCACAAGACTTCCAATCACACTTCACCCCACACAGCAAACATCTGAACCGTTCACAACAAGAAATGCGGACCATAAAATAACGGCCAGCACAAAGAGCAGAGGTCTGGGAGGTGATGAAAGTGGGCAGCATGAGGTCAGCGGGCACAATATACGGTTAGGAAACAGAGTTCATTCAGTGGAGGAGCTTGAAGGACAACTAATATGTGTCCAGTAGGGAGAATAAAGGCAGTAACACTCCCCACGGCCGGACCACATAGATCACCAGGCGTGTCTGCAGCGTCTGTGTCACAGCTGAAACAGTGTTAGGCGAGATGTGGCTTACACATGGTCCCAGAGCTGAGCTCAGCCGTCTGATGCCAGTTTCTGCCTGGGGAGGATCCTTATTTCTATCAGCTTCCTTTTAACCAAGGCAGGGAGAGTGTTCACACACCAGCGGACGTAGCCTTCGGACAGTGCAGATTTACCACTTACAGCGGAAGATAAGCCATTACATGTTTTTTTTTTTGCATTCTGGGAACCAACCACTGGGAATTTCTAGCAGCTATATCTCAAGATACTTGTTGAGATCTCTGAATGAAGAAAAGATATTCAAGAGGAGGATGTGACTGCTCCTAAGTAGAGCAGAAAGCTTACTGTAGGTATGAGGGAGAGCATAGCAAAAGGCAGAGGCATCTGAGTCCAGAGTAAACACGACCCTGAGCCTGCCCTGTGAGGAGAGAGGGGAGGGGAGGCCAGGAGACCAAGAAGGAAGAAGGGTAAAAAAGGTTAAGAAAAAAAGGCGGGATGGGGGAGGGACCAAGTAACCAAAATGGTTGGATTATATAGGGGAGGGCTACCCAGCCATTCGGGGTAGGAGTCAGGGTATGCTAGCCAGGAGGACCCCGTAACAGGTATAGACTGGTGGATGCTGGGAAAACCTGGCAGCTAGGCACCTCTGCTGCTGCTTATCCTGGGTTTGAGACCTAACCGTCTACTTGAGACCTAACGATCTACTTCCCGTTTATCTTCCCACAAAGGTGAGTGGCTCTGGAACTGGACCAGGCTGGAAGTCTGGTAGTTGATGTTGTCATCCTGGTCTTGTAGGAGTGAGTAGTGTGACCTTGGCATCCAGACACATGCCCAAGTGCTGACAGTGCTGCTGCCTGTGAGCATGAGAGCCCAGAGGCGGCCATAAGAAGGGGAGTAGAGCACAGTGTTCCTGTGCACATCCAAACAGACTCCCGCGACACTCACCTCAGGGTGTGCCCAGGCCTCCTCTCAACCCTAAACCAGGGCTGCTGTGTCTGACCAGTAGAGCACGGCAGGAGTAACTCGTCATTCCTGAGTTTAGGTTACACAAAGACAGGGGCTTCATCTTTCCTTTTTCTCCATCTCCCTCCATCATCACTTGCTATGGGGGAACCGTCTTCAAGCAGCCCCGAAGGGGTCTACATGCAGCAGAACTCAGATAACTGCCCACAGCCATCTTATCTGCTAAACCAATCTTAGCCCCAGCAAAGCCTCAGACAACAGCAGCCCCTGCTCATAGCTCAGCTACAATGTCACCAGAGGCCCTGACCAGAATGACCAGCACAACTGGTCCAGGATTCCCACAATTTCAGAAGCTGGATGAGATAAGGGAGTTTTCATTTGTTTGTTTTTATTTTTGTGCACGCTGCTAAATTTGGAGACAGGAGAGGAATTTGTTACTCAGCAGTAGATGTCTCAGGCTATACATTATGCAGTAGTGAAATCAGTGGACTAAGTCTGTGTGTGCTGATAAGGAACCGGTACTGAAATGTGTTGTTAAGAGAAAGTAAATACAAACTGCTGCCTGTGGAAAAAAACAGATATCTTTTAATAATCTAAAACTCCATTACTGGCAGAGAGCGGTGGCAGAGTGGTTAGAGCACTTGCTGCTTTTCCAGAAGACCTGGGTTCCATTTCTAGCATCTCTGATGTGGCAGCTCACTGTCACCTGTAACTCCAGTTCCAGGGATCCAACACCTTCATTATGCCTTCTCAGGCACCAAACAGGCACATGGTACACAGACATACACGCAGGCAAAACTCTCCTGCACGTAAAATAAGCCTTAAAAATAAATATTCAATACACTTTTAAAAATACTGCTTACTATATTCATATGTTTACATACACAAATCTACCTGTGGGAAATAGCTCATTCTGTGGTGCCTGTTGTGGTATTTGATTAATCTGCTCTATACTTCCTGTTGGTGGGCATGCACTTCTCCATACAGCCCCAATGTTCTGTATTCCCAAAAGAAAGACACACACACGTAGCCTTATATTTTAAATACCTTAAAAACTTTGATGTCTCATTGTTCTATTAAGATAGTCACATGACTACAAAGGAAAAGAATGAAATCACATTCATCACTTCTGTGGACAAACAGAGGTTTGGTGAAGCAGACTTTGATGGTGATCACTTAGGGGAGCTGTCTGGGATGAGCACTGGGCAGTGAACTGAAACGAAACCTAACATCTCTATTCCCTCTTGGCAATGTGCTACGTCCACTCAAAGGCATCCACTTTTAAATATAAAAATATTGTGCTAGAAAAAAAAGAGCTGTGTTTATTAATGGAAAGCCTATATTGTAAGACTTACTGTGCTGTGCTCAAGATGGGCATGACTCAGACTTTCAAGAACAAAAACTTTGAAATAGTCTATGTGTTCATAGATAACTAAGTTCAATGTATGTCCACTCTGTAAAATATCCTGAGGCTACTGAAATGCGCAAGATAGGCTTAACAAGTCACAAAACAAAGTGGACAAACAGTTTAAGGTTTTTTAAGAAAAAAAGCTTATTGTTTAATGTCACATAGTACATGATATCATCAATAGACACTGTCCCATTTCCTAATGTTTCGAGAAATGGAAAAGTCTGTAGCTCTGGGGAAGAGGAAAAACATAATATTGAGGGATTAATTACGAGGGGGCCTAGTCTTTAGCCGTGCTGTTGTGATCTGGCAAAATCCTGACAAAGCAGCAGTGAGGTAGATGTAAGAAACATATACACTATTCATGAGCCATTAAAAATTAATCTAGGAATAGCTGCTTCCCCACGCAAAGAGGCACATGACAGAATGAGTGGACACATGGGGATGCTAAGAGCTGCCCCTCTCAACTCTGTCTGGTTGAGCATCAGATTTAGAGTGGCCTTAGAAAATAGCAGCTGGTCCCACCACAGCAGGTGTGTGTGTGTGTGTGGGGGGGTAGTCTGGTGCAATTAGCACTGGCCCTGGCCCTGGCCCTGGCCCTGGCCCTGGTGACTTGGCTAACCAGGCAGTTCCAGTGAACACTCATGGCTGAGAAGCCCTGATGGAGGATGGCAGCACTGAAAGACTCTTGTGATGGAGGGACACAAGGCGCCCTAATAATGTGGTACCCTGGACTGGATGCTAGAACAGACAAGGGATAGTAGTGATGTCCACGTGCAGTCTGTAAGCGCTCTAATGATGTGGTACCCTGGACTGGGTGCTAGAGCAGAAGAGGGATGCTAGTGATGTCCATATGAAGTCTCTCAGCAGCCCGAGTGTGTCTCTGTCCACCTCCTGGCTTGCTGGGTGTATGTGGTCACGGGAGATGGGAACATGGGAAGGAAGCTGGGTGAGGAGAGTGGGACTCTAGAATTCTCCTGTGATCTGAACAGTCCTTTGTGCTTCCTGTTCTATACTGTAAGCAGGAGAGGTGGATGCCTGTCAGCTTAATGCTCAGGGGACTTCTTGCTTCCAGGGTGAGGTAAAAAAATGGAACTTCAATCTGAGGAGGGAGCCCAGACACTCAGCTGCCAGCAGGAAGGAACTCACTGGGCCTCAGCCCGTCCCTTAGGCTGTCTAGTGATGGAAAGTGACTGCAAACCTTGTTCTATAGAGAGTATCCATCTCTGTCAGGATTCTGGTATTTAGTTCTGGGAGCTATCCCTGAAATAGCTGCTTATTCTAGAAAGGGGGGGCATGGGCGCTGAAGAGAAAAGGCCCTAAGGTAGCGGGCAAGACCTTGAGGTTGGTGAAGCTCAGTTCTTGCTCACCCCACAGATGAGGAGGAGGAAGGCTGGAGGCCTGGAAGGCCAGGTATGACCTGCAGGGAACCAGGGTAGAAGTTGAGTCAGTCTTCAAGTTCAGTCTAGGGCTCCTTCTGCTGCTATGGTTTCATAGTTGTGCTTACCAGACAAGTGTTGTTAAGTGTTCGTTATGGGCTGGAGAGACCTCTCCCTTTTTGTGGTTCTGGGGATCAAACCCAGGACATTAGACATGCTAAGCAAACCCCCTCCCAATGTGAGCTGCACCTCAGCCATTTCGATATTTGATTGTATTTTTGAGTCAGGGTCTTACCAAGTTCCTCTGACTGGCTTTGACCTCATACTGTAACACTAATACCCTTGGAGTAGTGATTCCCCCATCTCAGTTTTCACAGTCGCTGCAATTATAGGCTTATGTCCCCATGGCCAGCTCTCCTCTGTTTTGCTGAGGAGTTTCTTGTTTTCCACTCTACATGAGAGACGGGCTCTGGATGCCGGCAGGGTCCAGTCTGCCAGCCGCTGACATTGTTGCCTTCCTGACCTCTGTGCTCACTCTGCCTGGCTCACCTAGTGATGGCTGACCTTCTGAGTTCTTTGGGAGAGCCAAGGCTAGTCTCTTCTCACAAGTGTCAAACTGACACAAAGAACCTTTGTTGCCAGGACATGTCCCTATTAAGTCCAAAGTAGGCTCTAAAATGGTAGTGTTGGTGACAATATCTTAAACAGAAAGACTCTGACCAGGAAACAGAAGGACTGGAATTGGGCAAACAGAAGCCTGATCAGTGTTCTACGGGAATCTTACACGGTAAGTTTCTGTATACCACGGACCTCCCAAAAGTCAATACCCTGGAATCTAGTTCCTGGTTAATCCAATCGGTTTGTAAATAGCTTGAAGACCCCTGCCCTGCTGACGATCATATAACAACAGCTTGCTTTTCTGACGTTTTGGTTCCCTCTGCCCCCTGAGAGATAGCCTCAGCAGTTTAATCCCCAATAAACCTTTCTACCCACAGAGTGGTCCAATTTGGTGGTTTCATTGCATGCTCACTTATATCTGGTGCCAAAAACCGGGCTTCCATGGGCTCTGCCCTCCTAACTTAACCAAACTGCCCTTTGACCCTCCCAGGTAGAGATCATGACTGGTGCTGGTTCCTGCCATCTAACATACCAATTCTAAATTTTAGAAACTGCCTCTCCAGCCAGTTCTCTCTTCCACATGCTCTACCCACTTGTCTCTCCTTGCCCGTTCAGGTAAGTGTCCTCTCAGAGCTGCCTGCCCTGCCTCTCTCTTTGTCCCTCATTGGTTCAATGAAGCCTGCTAGACAAAAGTCACATCGGTGTGTCAGGCAGCCTCCCTATGCCGTCCTGGGTGCCCATCACATTGAAAGGGAAGTCTTTCCACTGTGATTTGAAGCATGGCTCAGAGAAGCCTTTGCCCTTTGGGGACATCCTGGGGCTGGACTCTGCCCCACATCACAGCCCTTCCCTTCCCAAGGCTGCACTCTTATGCTAAGTTTTTTGCTGCCACCTTTCAAGGGCTTCTCCATCCCTACTTCAGATGAACTATGGGCTTTTCCCATTCAAAATTAGACTTACAGGCTTCTCTCATCTGCCTTCTTATATGTTTTTCACTGGGTTATGGCTTGGCTTCAATATAAGCTTGACATTCAGTCTTAATGGCCAGGAAACAGGACATTTGATTTTCAAATCTGCCACAGCACAAGCAACTGAACTGACACTCTGTCCTCTCTAAGCTCTGCCTGTCCTCCTCATCTAGAAACTCCCCTGTGACTGAGCTTTCTTTACTGTCTCGTCCCCACTCAGATCTCTGGGTTCAGTCTTCCAGAGATCCAAATGTCTTTTGGAAATGGGTAATATTGGGGAAATTGTCACGTGTTGTTTTACCCTACTAGAAAGCTGGCTCTGGAGATGGAATGTGGCCTGCCTACTCTAGACCCAAGCATGTTTGCCCGAAACACTATTTCTCAATCTTCCTAATGCTGTGGCCCTTTGATACAGTTCCTCATGTTGTGGTGACTCCTAGCCATAAAATTATTTTTGTTGCTACTTCACTACTGTAATTTGGTTACTGTTATGAATCACAATGTAGATATTTTTGGAGATAGAGGTTTGTCAAAGGGGTTACAAGAACCACTGATCTAAAGGTTTCACCCAAAACCTCTGTTTTGGATCAGGCTGCCCACCTGAGTCTGTGACAGGGAGAAAGAGAACAAAACCCGAACATCCCGGGAAAAGACACTGCTTATCAGTGTCTAAGAGGTAAACTATTTCTAATAGAAGTTACTGATGGCTAGATGTAATCACAGACACTTGGCTCTCTGAATATTATTCCTTTTTCTTGGTTTTGTTTACTATCTTTGGAACTTTTTTGAAATGTAAATGTGGTTTTTTCAAGACTTGTAAAACTATTAGGATGCTGGGGTTTTTTTTTGTTTTTGTTTTGTTTTTTTTTGGTTGTTGTTGTTGTTTTTAAAAACCTATACAATTTCAAGCAAAGTTAATTTAAACCCTGTAACAAAAATGTTTCACTTTGGTGGTTTCATCACTGCCCCTAGTTTATAGTCCCCACGTTGGTATTATGCCTCTCTCCACTGGCCAGAACCTCCCACCCCATTCTGAGTCTGAGGATCCGCTTGGCTCTCTGGGTTGGTGTGGGGAAGAGAAGGTGGGGAAGAAGATTGCATTTAAGCATACAGTGAAAGCCTCTGACTTATCTTGCATAGGGAGAGCAATCCATGCTGCTGGCACAGGATTGGAACAGGGGTGCTCTAGGGAGCCTGAGTGTGGTTCCTAGCTCTGCAGAGAAACCTCCTGTGCTCCTTCCCTCCCTCCTCTACTACTTTTCTCACTCCTCCCTCAGGTGCTCCTTCCCTCACTCCCTCCTGTGCTCCTCCCCTCACTCTTCCCTCAGGTGCTCCTTCCCTCACTCCCTCCTGTGCTCCTCCCTTCATTCCTCCCTCAGGTGCTCCTTCCCTCCCTCCTCCCTCCTGTGCTCTTTCCCTCACACCAGTTTCATTCAGTTTGGGCCATTTTTTTAAAAAAAGTGTTTCAAATGGCTTTCATAAGTAGCCAAGGTGAGAGTCCCCTGAATTGAAGCCAAAGGGAAAGGAACATTGTAACAAATGGGTGGAATTAATTATGTTTGCTAAGTTAAGGTACTGTCTAGAAAATCAAGCAGCTGCTTTGCAGGACTGCACATTGTTAGCCAACTGGATTCAAATTCTATGTAACAAAGGTGCTTGTACTTTCTATTTTGTGCTCTCCGTGGCTACTTCTGTGGAGTGCAGGGAACACTGAGCTATACCTGGATCCCCTGCACAGCCTTTTGGGAGGGGCTATCCCTGTGGAAGAGGCGCCTACTTTAAAGAAAGGGGTTCTGTTGTAGGAATGTAAGTATATTAAAGGCTGAAAGGCTAGCTACACTTCGCACAGTCTGTTTTAGAGCACCAGTTATTTCTGTTCTGGGCCACTTCTTGCATTTCTCTATGATTTGACTCAGTCCATCTCTCCCATGCTAAACAGAAATGAACATGAAATTTGATGACAGACCATGGGAATCATTGCAGTCCCAAAAGAAGACACATGAATGGCCAAAGGTGCATAAAAAATGCTCAGTGTCCCTAATCAGAGAAATTTAGAGATCAGAACCATAATGAGATACTATAATGAAATGCCCAAGACCGGGCACTTTATAAATTGTAGAGGCTTATTTATTACAGTTCTAGAGGTTGTTTGGGTCAAGGTCAGGGGACCTGCATCTTGCTCATGACTTCTAGCTGTATCATTCCATGGGGAAGTTGGAAGGAGAAGAAAGAGCAGGGTAAGGATACTGAACTCATCCTTTCACACTTGTGATGCTGACCCACTCTCACTATAGTGTCATTGTCATTATGAGAGATGGGGAAAGGTGAGGCCGTAGGACGTGATGCAGTGGGAAGAGACGTGGGGCTCTCTCAGGAGGGAATCAGATGGAGGGAGAAGCTGACAAGCCTGTTACACTGTCTCATCACGAGTTCATAGGAAACCTGTCCTCATCCCAGCTAATCTCTGCCTCTAGGTGGGGGGAACAGGTCATCTATTTAGCCTGGAGCTGGGAGTGGGGACTCCCATCCCTACGGCTATGAGAGCCAAGCTTGTGTAGTCAACTGGTTGTGGTATTGTGAAGGAGATATCTGAATCATCGGGAATAAATAACCTTCAGTTTCCATGCTGACCTTGAGACTTTATGATTTTGTAATTCTAAGTGTTGTAAGGAACTTAACAGGAAAATTACTTCCCTTCTATTCGAATGATAGTGTTTTGCCTTTCAGCTTCCTAGAGGGAAAGGACTTTAAAAATGCTGCGCCCTTGGAATAGATGATGCGATTCAGGCGCTCTCATTCCGGGTCAGTTCTCTTAAGCATCCTTGTAATTATGACTGAGCAGATGCTCCATCATGCTGGCTGATAAGTTTGCCGAATTTATCTCTCTCGAGCAGGCGTTGTGGGATGACTGAACACAGAATGTCATTTTGATGCATATTCTTTTTTTGTTTGCTGAACACTTTTTGAGTTTTCTATTATGGAAGTTACACTCTCCCTGTTGACTCTGGGTTATTGAAAGTGCTGTGCTTTTTTTTTTTTTTTTTAAAGATTTGCATTTTGTCCTTACATCTCAGAAGCAGCTTGGTGAACTCAGCAGCAGGAAGGGGAGGAGATGTTCTGGATGGTTCTTCCTCCAAAGGTATCACCGATCTCTACCTGATTGCAGGATGCCCACCTAGGTACTGGGCACACTACATGTTCTAGAATATTAGAGAGGGGACAAGACTGTTCAGTGCAGTGACATTGCTCCATGCTGGCATGCAGCTTAAGATGTCCCAGCCTGGTTCTCAGGGTGGCGTTTTCAGTAAGGCTGTGCATCCTGCAGATCTAGGGCAGTTCTATTTTCTCGCTCCAGCTTCTTCCACCATTAATGACATCCATTTGGGGGCCAGTCAGCAAACATCAGCTTACGAACACGACCTACAGCCCTGATTTTAAGAAATCTTTCTTATAGAAAATCTTCTATCTTGAGCAAGTAGCTCATGACATTGTCCAAACACTCTGAAATATTTCCAGGCAGAGCAAGGCCTCACACTAAAATTCAGCACAACAAGTATGGCTTCATCCCTCCCTCTGCCCGGCATCAGCAGGCTAGAGGAACTGCAGCACTGCAATAGTTCCTCATGTTGGGAAACAAAGGAACAGCATCCTTAAAGCAAAGGGATCCCTGATCCTCCCCACCCCCCAGGTTTTTTTTGGAGGGGGGTTGTTTTTTTGAGACAGGGTTTCTCTGTGTAGCTCTGGCTGTCTTGGAACTCACTCTATAGACCAGGCTGGCCTCGAACTCAGAAATCTGCCTGCCTCTGCCTCCCAAGTGCTGGGATTAAAGACATGTGCCACCACTGCCTCGCAAATGTGTAGCCCAGGCTGGCCTCTAACTCATGAACCTCCTGCTTCTGCCTCTTTCAGCAAATCTTACCAGCGTGCGCCACCGCAACTGGCCCCTGGCCTGTTTAATAAGCAAGTGCCTGTGATTCAGCACAGAAGGACAAAGGCTAAGGAGAAACTTCACTCACTCATGCTTAAGTAGGGAGTCACAGAGAGCTTCTCACTTCTGGTCCAAGTTACTCTTAGCAATGACCATCAGTTATGTTACTCAGGAGGCTATGGCAAGGAGGGTCATGAGTTCAAAGCCTACCTGAGCTAAAGCGGTCAGCCTGGGCAAGTTATTTGAAATTTTTGTCTCAAAAAACAAAAAACAACAACAACAAAAAAATGGGCTGAGGACATGACTCAGTTACAGAGTATTCTCCTAGTACATCCGAAGTTCCCTAGTCCTACAACAAACTAACCAAAAAATAATACTGTCTTGATCTTGTATTTCATCTGAAAATATTGGTATTAAAATTATAATCGACGTATTGTTACTGTTCTTGTCTATTTCTGTAATAGATGTTGAATTTTGATAAGAGACCTATAATCTATAGACTTCTTTAGCCACAACAGAAAAAGAAACGTGTAGTGAAAGAGAGAGGAAAGAATTACAGCAGAATCACACCCTGACTAGAAGGTACTAGGACAGTCAAGAAACCCAACACTTATCTCTGGTTTAGGCCATCGTTAACGGTTCTTCTAGGGAACCGTTAATTTATTCCCAAATGGATATTGAACAGATGGATAGTGGAAGGGTCAGCTTACTTACTGTAGAGCGCAGGGGGAAAACGGACCACAGGAAACATGCTGCACACACCTGGACAGGATGTAACCAAAGAGACCATGCATGAAGAGCTGAGTGTAAGTCTGGAAGAGCGATGATCAGTGTGGGGAGGGACCCAACAGCTATGTCATAGAGCTGAGATGACTGCCTGGGATGAGTGGCTTGTTGTGTGTGTTGGGGGCGTAGCAGTTAGACTGTGAGGGTGCCAACAGCTTCTGCTGCTGTGGTTCTGGCTTTCAGGCCCACTCAGAAACAGGAAACCAGGTCTGTCCTGTCTAAGGAAGAGAGCCAGGGTGAGAACCTGCTTCAGTTGGTGTCCTTAGGGAGTCACACCTTCTGGAAAAGTGTAGGTTAGGAAACAAAAATGAAACAAAACTTCCTGTCTGCTTGCTCAGCAAGACAATAGGAAAGCAGAATTTTCTCTGCTGGGCCCGTGGTGAACCAGGTGTCTTACACAGGTTACGTGTGAATCTGTATAACCCAGTGTGAATCTGTATAACCCAGTGTGAATCTGTATAACCCAGAAGGATGGAGACTCACAAGCCAAAGCCTTCATATAAAATGGGGGGCAGACTGCTTATAATTTTCATTTTCCCCAAGAGTAAAAGTGGTAATCCTTTGCTGAAGGACTACTCTTCTAGGATGAAAGGAATCTCACAGAGTGTGTGAGCCACAGTAGAGAACACTGCCAACCATGTTCAAGAGATGGAGGACCAGCGAACCTGGAAACTGGGGTATGAGAAGGTAGAGAGAGTGTGATCTTGTCTGAATTTAATAAAAGAATGAGCTCATGGATGACACATATATAAGATTGCTCACTAAAACAAAGCAAGGAAAACACGAGGGAAACCTGGACACAGCAACCCATGCCCTTGTTTGGAGGACTGATTAAAAAAAAAAAAAAAAAAACAGAGTGAACCAACAGTGGAGAAACACCCCATGGTCACTAATGGGATGTCTCAGTAATTAAAAATGACTTATATGTTCTTATCCATTTGATCAAAGAAGTGTGTGTGTGTGGTGTATAGAAACAATTTATATAACAATTTGTGTGTATAGTAACACTGAACATTACTTAAAAAATTCATACATGGCGCTGGGTAGGTCATAAGCCTGGGCCAAGAGAGAGCCACTGGGCTTGGCTTGAGTGTTTGAAACTCCAAAGCACATCCTCAGTGACACACTTCTTCCAACCAGGCCACACCTCCTAATACTGCCAGTCCTGGGTGATCAAGCATTCAAATCTTTGAGCCTATGGGAGCCATTTCCACACACAATGAGATACACTTCACATCTACAAGGACGTCTAGAATTAAAAGTCAGGCAGTACATGTTCAGAACATGGACACATAAAAACCAGCTGACGACACGTTGATTGTTACCATAGTCTGAAAAGGAAGACATAGTATTGGAGAGAAATGGGAGAATATTGCCTGGTATACAGTGGATTTTGGGGTGACAAATTTTTACTACAACTGATTGTGGTGAGGATCACACCACTCTACTAATATCGTAAAACCATTGAATTATACCTGTTAAATAGATGAATTTTATTCTATGTGAATTTCTCTCATAGAAACTTTTATCTTATAAATTGACCTGACAGATATGTCCATTGGTTGAATAGTGGTATAAAAGTAACCAATTAACTAATTTCTGATTGAATCTAACACGTGTTTCAGAAGCTCATATAATCTAAGATCTACTTCAGAAGCTCATGCCTAATTCTGTAACATGAGCCAAGAGCCCATAGCTGAGGAGGTCTTAAGCCCAGTGTTGGGGGGAGGAGAACCTACTGCTCTTTATTTGCTAGCTGGGCTTAGTATCAAATGGCCCTTTAAATAGTTATCTTTATACCCATATATTAGTGCACCTCTCAGTCCTCATCATAAAAGTTTCTCTTTGGAGTAGATGGCAATAAATCAGACTCACAATTGGTGAGAGTGTGGAGAGTTAGAGACTGTGGAGTGCTTGACCCTAAAGGAGACACCTACATCACACCCCTTCCCACAAAGCTCAGCGATCACCCCAGCATTTAGAAGGCAGAGGCACAAGAATCTCAGTCAGGTTGAGCCCAGCCTGATCTACATAGTGAATTCCAGTCAGAGATACATAGAGAGAACCTGTCTCAAAAACCCAACCAACCAACCAACCAACCAACCAACCAAAAGGACTGTCAGAGTCAGAGGTTGTGGAAAACTATTACAAAACAGTGTTGGGAACATGACAGCGCCATTGCACACAAGAACTTAAAGCAGATGAGATTATATGCATAAGACCTGTGCAAGATCAAGCCAGACAAAATTCCAGCATGAATCAGGGAGGTACTCGTGAAGTCCCACTCACAGCTGAGAAGTCATTGGTAATTGATTATTGCTGGGAGAAGAAAAGGTCAGTTTTCAGGGACGTGGTCTCAGGTAGGTGTGTCATGTGCCAATGGATGCCCTACACTCATGTGCATATTGACAGCACTATTTGTGGTGGTTTGAATAGCTTTGGCTCCCAGAGACTTGTGTATTTGAGTGCTTGGCCCATGGGGAGTAGTACTATTAGGAGGTGTGGTCTTGTTGGAGTAGATGTGGCCTTGTTGGAGGAAGTGTGTCACTGTGTAGGTGAACTTTGAAGGTTCCTATCTCAAGTTCTGCCCAGTGTGAAACCAGACCTTCCTCCTGGCTGCCTATGGAAGATAGTCTACCTCTGGCTGCCTTTAGATCAAGATGTAGATCTCTGGGCTCCTCCAGCACCGTCTCTGCCTGCATGCTGTCATGCTTCCCATCATGATGATAACCTCTGAAACTGTAAGCCAATCCCAGTTAAAAATTCACCTTTGTAAGAATTTGTTTGGTCGTGTTGTCCCTTCACAGCAATAAAAGCCTAAGACACTACTGGACACAGTGAAAAAGAGTATGTGTGATTGGGAGCGAGAAGTGGTAAAGGGTATGGGAAGGGTTGGAGGAGAGAAACTCATGAGTAGGTTTGCTCAAAACACATGTATACATGTACACAATTTTCTAAATAAAAAATCGTTTTTCAAAATGGCCTAAAAATTAATGACCCAAGTTTATAATTTAAGAAATAGAAAAAGTACAAAGGAGCACATGTAAGAAACAGGAAAAAGAAATTAATAAAGGCAAGGGCATCAATAATGAAGTAGAAATGAGACACAAGAGTGATCTCTGAAAAAAATAATAAAATAGGCTTGCCTGTGGTAAGACTGCTGAAGAAAACATGAGAGGCAGCACAAAGGACTCTCACCTGAAACCTCACCTCACCTCACCTCGGGGTATTGTCAATAACACAAAGAGAGCAAGAAATTATTGAAACAAATTTGTGTTCTGTTATTTGAGAGCTGAGGAGCTTCTCAGCCTTTTGAACATGGATCAGCTTAATGTAGAAAAATACTGAAGGTGTAGAACGAGAATGAACTAGGCCATGGGGAGATGCAGGCAATAGCTGTGGCCTCCTGGGCAGGCTGGATAGAGCAATGAGAGGGACTTGGCAGCCGGAAAACTCTGCTGGACATTGTAGAGGGGTACAGAGGGACAGTGGATGGCTTAGGTGCCACTTTCCCAAGTTCATAGCATTGCTGAAGCAGAGACTTGACAGGCACAACCTCCTTTTCTCTGGCTTGCCCTGCTCCGTGGTCACCACCCAGTGTCCCTAATGGCTCTCCCCTCCAGTGTGTGTTCTGATGTCCTTTTTGTTGAGGATGTTAGTCCAGATGATGTTTCTGGCTCTTTACAACCCCAAAGGCTCATGAGTTTCAATTGTCTTATCTCCTCATAGCTGCAAGAGATTCAGTAGGCATGGAGTCTTTTGTAGTAGTTAGATAGGCGCAGCTCAAGTGTCTGGGAATAATTTCAGGTGGCAGGTTCATGTTGTTTCATGGAATAATGGGTTCCAAGAAGGTTCTCAGAAATCTGTAAGAGGTGAAAGTCAGGATGTCAGCCATGCTGCCAGGAAGTCATCCTGTGAAACTCTTCCTGTAGTTGTGTTATATCTTTATAAAAGCCCATGTGCCAGAAAGAAACAAATCTAGGCAATGTTTGAACTTCTCTCACTATCTAAGCTTGTGTCAGAACACAGGCATCAGTTCACTGGCTGTCCATGTCCTTGTTGAGGCTCAGGACCAAGAGATTATCCATTACGGGCTAAGTATTACCCTTAGTTATCATAAGTGTTTGCTCTACATCTCTGACACAATAGTCACTCAACACTAATCACCTCAGTACCTTTTAAAGAGTTTCAGAAGCCAGGTGTGATGGCTCCCAGTACTCTGGCTCCAAGAACCTGAGAGGCAGAGGCAGGGGCAGAGGCAGGGGCAGGGGCAGGGGCAGGGGCAGGGGCAGGGGCAGGGGCAGAGGCAGAGAGGCAGGCAGCTTTCTGTAAGTTTAAGGCCGAGCTGATGTATATACTGAGTTTGAGCCCTGGCTGGTCTTTATACTAAGTTCTAGGACATCCAGGGCTACATAGCGAGACCCTGTCTCAAAAAATAAATAAATAAATAAAGTTTCAGAAGGATATGGACAAATCTCAGATGTGGCTTTGGACAGAGGTTTTGAGTCTTCTGGGGTTATATCAAGTTCTCAACCCTGAGCAAGTCTTATGGCAAGAAAGACAATCGGGGATTACAGGAGAGTTATTTGAGTGTGAGAGAAGAAAAGGCCACCATGTTCAGGTCTATCTGATAACAAATTGCAGCTAAGTAGACAGAGGGGAACTAATGGTATTAGGGGATGAAAACTAGAGGAAGGAAGAGCTTAGCCGGGGCCCCAGGGGAGGTGGCAGGTGGGACAAGGGAGAGATCCATGTGGCTGACAGGGCTGAACCCCTAACAATGTGAGGACCAATGTGAGAACACCCTTACCTGAGGAGTGACCCCCCTCCATGAGATTGTGAGTGGCCCCTCACAGGTCTCCAGATTCTCCACGATATTCTTGGGACACGAAGGGAGAGAATGGATTTTATGATTTTGACAGTCCATTCCACGATGCAACAACAGCTCTGTTTTCCCTGCTGGAAGGTTCATAGGAAGTGGCCACCCAGACTGGGCTGGCCAGAGGGGCATCTTTAAGTCCCTGTAGTCAACCCTACAAAAACTCCTGCTACAGCTGTGTTTGGGGCAATCTGTCTGGAGTGAAGCATCAGAGTACATAAAACTGCTTTCTGATCCCAGAAGCTCTGAACAGAAGATATCGGGAGACAAGGCTTGGCACCAAGGCCTAGTGGGTTCGATAATTGGACCCATCACAGAGTCTGTTAGCTTGGCTCTGTTTCTTATAAACAGTGCTGTGAGCAAAAAAGCACACTGATAAAGTGTCCCATTCATTTCCTGCTGGAGATCATATCTGAAAGCAGGGTCTGGCCTCCTGGAGATGTAGCTTGTTCTCACTATGCCTTCCTTCCCATTAAGATGCAGAGAGCCATGGGCAAGGAATAGTTTGGTAAGACAAATCCCGTTTTTCATAGATTTTACTTAAGCATATCTCTTAGCATGCATAGCCATCGAATATAAGATATCAGACCAATTTAATACCATATCATTTCCTAGCACACATATTTTGGTGGATCTGAGAGACTATACTTAAAAGTTCAGAATACGTTCAGAGTCGGCGTGAAGGCTTCAGCCAGTAGTTGTAGAATAGCAGCTGATTCAGACCTGGCAGTTGTAAAGCTGCCTGGACTCTTTCACCTGCTGTACTGAGCACTGTAGCCAGGAGACAAGGAGTCTGGGAATCAGAGAGGAAAGAGGGTACATCTTGGCTTTGCCAGCAGCCCTGAGACAAGATAACATTTCATATCAACCAGTCCACAGAAATGATTAATAGGGCTTAATACTGCTTTTGGCTATCTGGCCTATTAGAATCTGTCATTAAGCACAGTTGGCTGTAGAGTCATTCCTTTGCTGGGGCTGTGCCAGGCTGTTGCTGAGCAAATCTGGCTGTGAGTCTGTAAGCTGAAGAGAGCACCAGAGCTAGGAGGTAGGAACTTTGATCCACAGTCCACCATGACTTGAGTTTGGGTATATGAGTGGTTGCTGGCATGGCCATATACTGCCTACAGACAATGGACGGGGCACCCACTGAGAGACAGACACTCTCCCATTCCATTGATTCTCTGAAGCAGTACAAGCAAACAGGAGATTGGCCTGGATTGCAGAGCCCTTGACATTTCCCTGGGAGGCTGGACACAGAAACAAAGGGAAGGATCTCTAAAATAGCAATGCTACTTATGGGATGATCCAACTGTGCTGGCCAGCCTGTCCTCCATCAGTCTTTTGGGGCCAATTGAGGGTGGCTGGTCAGCTCCCAGTTCTCAGTCAGAGCGACTTCTTTGCTCCATCTCCCTCTCTTGGCATTCTTCTTCACCACAGCCTTCACCACAGCTGTCCCCTCCCTGTGACCCCTTGTATCAATGACAGGATGTGCATCTGAGAATGTAGGTGAGTGGCCTTCTGTTTCCTCTGTCCTATGTCCATTAAGGGTAATTCTGAAAGGGAGTACAGGCTCATGTCACCTCTACCTTCACGTCCTTCGCACATGGTAGGGTCAGCAAATGTTTGTTGAATGTGTTAGTTGCTTTTCTGTTGCTGTGAGAAAATACCATGACCAGAAGCAACTTAGGAAAGATGGATTTGTTTTAGCTTACTGCCAGGACACTCTCATACCAAATTCTCCAAAACTGACAGAGGGGCACGGCCCCTGAAAGCTAGACCCCGGCTTCCAGAATTATCAGCAGCCAGGGAAAGGGGATCTTGGAGTGCCAACTAATGTTGGCCACTTCTTTAGTTCTTTTTGAGGATGTACTGGGTACATGTGGCCAGAACAACTTCCCTGCTGTGTCTGAGTGAATGGAGGGCATCCATCTAGAGAGGCTGGCACTGGAGACTGTGAGGCTAGAGAGGTAGCCTGGCTGGGCTACCTGTAGTGAATCCTTCTGGAACCTTATTTCTCTCTTCCTGTTCTGGAATGTCTCCTAGATCACCATTATCTGGCTCCAACATGCTAGGTGTCCTCTCTATTCTAGGCCATCTCTGTCCAACTCTTTGCTGAACCAAAATAGACCGAAACTTTAGCATCTGCAAAAGCTCTTCTATTGTTGAAGCGAATTGTCTTAGGGAATGACAGGGCTTGGAAAGGTGTGGCTTTTACATACCCACTGAGTATACGGATGGGTGGTGTCTTAGTTAGGGTTTTACTGCTGTGAACAGACACCATGACCTAGGCAACTCTTACAAGGACAACATTTAATTGGGGCTGGGTTACAGGTTCAGAGGTTCAGTCCACTATCATCAAGGTAGGAGAATGGCAGCATCCAGGCAGGCATGGTGCAGGAGGAGCTGAGAGTTCTACATCTTCATCTGAAGGTCATTAAAAGAAGTCTGTCTCCCACAAGACTAGGCGTAGGGTCTCAAAGCCCATGCCCACAGTGACACACCTACTCCAACAAGGCCACATCTCCTAATAGTGACACTCCCTGGGCCAAGCATATACAAACCGTCACAGGTGGTAACGTGAAAATCTTACATGTGTCTCAGTAATGTACACCGGGGCTCTACCACCCAGACAAGACTTGGGGCATTCCCACCATCACAGGAGTTTCTACCTCTCACCTGCCCTGACCTCACTGCTTCCTAGATTCTTATTTACACATGCATACATGCATTCATTCAGTCATGCATTCATTCATTCATGCATTCATTAATTCATTCATTCATTCAACCACACATTAGTTGACCTGTTCTTTTAAGGAAAGATTTATTTTACTAATGTGTATGTGTTTGCCTAAGGAGGCCAGAAGGGCACATTGGACTCCTTGGAGCTATAGTTAGAGACTTTTGTGAGCCTTTTGTTGTAGTAGCTGGGATACAAATTCCAGTCTTTAGATAGAGCTGTAAGGGCTCTTAACTTCTGAGACATCTCTCCAGCTGCAAGGTTTGTTATTATTATTATTATTATTATTATTATTATTATTATTATTTGTGTGTGTGTGTTAAGTATACTTGTTAGTAGAGGTATGCAAAGGTGTCTGCATGGGTGCTCACACACATGAGTGTGCACATCTTTGTAGACCTGAAGTTGGTGGTGGGTGTCTGTCCTTGATTGATCTTCACTTCTGGTTTTTGAGAGAAGATCTCTCCCTGAACTTGAAGCTCGGTTTGGCTAGGTAGTTGGCCAGTGAGCCTCCAGGGTCCAACCTGTTTCTGTCCTTACCCATCAATGCTGTGGGCTGTCATTTGGCACCATGGACAGCTTTTTAAGTGGATTCTGAGCATCCAAACTCAGGCCTTGTGCATCAGGTACCTTATGGAGCGAGCTATCCCTGTAACCTCATTTCCAATACAGTTTTGATGAAGCCAGCTGCCCGTGAATTCATGATTTGATTTGATAAATTCATGGGTGGCCAGTTTTCATTTGCACAAATAAGTCTTGTTTTTCAGCCCCTGTCTCACTGTTTGTTCCAAATACTTGTACAAACAAGATACAGAATTAGTCTGCACACAGAGTGGGCCAACTGCGGCTTGGCAAAATGGAGTCACTGAAGGTAAGGCATAGCCTGAAGAGACAATACGGAGTAACTTGGAACAGGCACTGCCTGCTGCCATCAGTTGGTCAGTCCATTCAATGGCTCCCTGAAACATGGGAGTGTTACATTATTTGTATTAAGGGCCTTTCAAAATATAATTGAGACTAGACCATTGAGGATTACTTAGGGGGGCTGTAACATCAGTCGTTGCTCTATTCCAACAAAAGAGAGGACGCCGAGAAGGGAACATGGTCTTTTGAAGCCAGAGGCTGAGATGTAGTGGCACAGCCACAAGCCAAGGAATGCATGCAGATGCAACCCCTGGGAGCCAGAAGAAACCAGGGATGCTTTCCTCCCACAGCTTTAAGGAACACGGCCTGGCAGCATGTGGATTTCTGGTGGTTAGTGTCCAGAGCCATAACGGTAAACGTCCATTGTTGCAAAGTCATCCATTTGTCACTTGTCATGGCAGCCCTGACAAAGGGGTGCAGCGTTTGTTACCTGCCGTCCTGGCTTGTTTTATGTCAACTTGACACAAGCTAGAATCATCAGAGAGGAGGGAACCTCAACTGAAAAAATGCCTCCATAGTATCTGGCTATTAGACATTTTAAAGATGAATGATTGGTGGAGGAGAGTCTAGCCCATTGTAGGTAGTGTCATCCCTAGGCTGGTGATCCTAGGTTCTGTAAGAAAACATGCTGAGCAAGCCAGTAAGCAGCATCCGTCCATGGCCACTGCATCAGTTCCTGCTTCCACGTTCCTGTTTGTGTTCCTGTCGGGACTTCCTTCAATGATGGATTACAATGTGGCAGTGTAAGCTCAATAAACCCTTTCCTCTCCAGCTTGTTTTTGGTCATGGTGTTTCATCATTATAGAAACCCTAACTTGTTTTCTTTTATTGGAGTTTGATGGATAGATGTAGTTTAATTAATGTCTAGTATATCTCTACACTTCATTTGCCAGCTTATGAACTTCTTTACACAGGATCGCTATTTCCCCTCCCCACCCCAGGCTTTTAAAATGTATGAGGCAAGTAGCAGGCAGCTAATGACATGATGTTCGGCACAACAAACTGATGCCAGATGACATCATAATGGGGGTCTGTCACAAGGTCTGTCTTGATTCTTTTCTACAGAGGTGGGGCTGAGTTAGTTCTCTGGGTCTCTGACAAAGATGGTGGACCGTCTTTAATGGGAGCTTGCTCATGGTGCTGAGGAAAAGCATCAAGCAAAAGGAGACTTTGGAATTAATAAGAATGTGTTCTTCAGATTCTGGTTATGATGAGACAACGGGCAAGCCTGGGTCAACTCAACCCTAAGGAAAAGTATAGCCTCCTTCAGATGGGCTGTGCCACCGTGAGAGAGCTGCCTTCGCCCCTAGTGATGGGAGAGAGAGCTCGGGCCAGGGCTGAGGGCAGGAAAATAAACCAATTATTTCACGGTCTAATTTGATAAGAAGGGTTTCTGTTTCTAGGAAGGAGAGTCTCACGTTCTTGTCAGCTACAAGTGTCTTCACCTTCTCTGACTCTCCCTACTCCATCCTTCCACTCACAGCAGCTTTGTCTCTGTGAGGACTGTGGCAGAGGCCACCTCCTCTTGCCTGTGCTGTCATTGTCTGAAAGCCTAGCTCCACCTGGGACAGGGGGAGGGCATCTTGCTGGACTACAAGAGCCTGTTTAGGTTTCAGGCTGATCTCTCGGCAAGCTGAAGGGAGGCTGCACCTCCTTAACCATGCCATCCTTCCCACCACAGCACATGGCCTGAAAAGCCTGCTTAGTAGATGGTCATGTCATTGCCACTGGCAAAACCATACTCTGGAATCAGATTGAGTTGTAAGATGCATAATTCATGATATAACAGTGTGTATGCGTGCGTGCGTATGTGTGTGTGTGTGTGTGTCTGTATAGAACCAAGGAATAGGCTTCATGGAGGTTGCTAGAAGTCTGAGCTTGGAGAAAGATCTCATTTATGCCTGGAGGATTGAGCAAGCCTACCTGGCTGCCGCCTTCTTACCTTCAAAATAATACTTGTGCTTTGAGTTTGTGCCAGCCACTGTAGAGAGTACTAGGGATGTAGTTGCAGACAACACAACACAGATGTTTCTCCTCTTAGGGCATGCATGCTAAAGGTGAGACAGACAATTAACAGATGATTGTATGATAATGGCGACCTGTGAGTTCCGGTGCGTTCCGGTGCGCCACCGTCAGTCACTAACTAGATCCTGTATATATGGCTCTGCCTCTGCCTCAACCCTGCCCAGCTGGCTGGGGATCCCACCACCTCTCTGTCTGCAGCTTCGAGTATTTTTTTTTTAGTGTGTGTGTGTGTGTGTGTGTTTTCAAGACAGAGTTTCTTTGTCCAATAGAGCCCTTCTGTCCTGAACTTGTTTTGTAAACCAGACTGGCCTCAAACTCACAGACATACACACTTGCCTCTGCCTTCCAAGTGTCGGGATTAAAGGCATGCACTACCACGTCCAGATTCGAGAAGTCTTAAACACAGCATTCACACCTTCAACTTTACTCTTCTTTCGCCAGATCACCTTGGCTCTTCTTGCTCCTTTGTTTTTCTGGGTAAAATCTAGAACCAGCTATAGAAAGTCATTTTATAGAATGTGGTGACTTGAATGAGAATGGCCCCCATAGGCTCATAGATTTGACTTGGATCAATCACCAGGCAGTGGTATTCTTTGAAAGGATTAGGAGGTGTGGCCTTGTTGGAGGAAGTATTTTACTGGCAGTGGGCTTTGAGATTTTAAGGGTCCAAACCAAGCCCTTGCTCTTCCTGTCGCCTGTGAATCTGGATGTAGAACTCTCAGCTCCTCCAGCACCGCGTCTTTCTCATAACACCGTGCTTCAGGCCATGATGACAGTAAGTGAAACCTCTGAAACTGTAATCAAAACCTAGGTGGCACGGTCATGGTGTCTCTTCACAGCGATAGGACACTGACTAAGACCAAAGGGAAGTCCAAGGAGCCAATGTTTTTTCATAAATGAAGTACTTTTCATCAAGATACACCCAATGTTAGTTTGGCAGCAGGAGGAGGATGAGTAGGATGAATATTCACTTCTTCATTTGTTGCTGTAATGATCCACCCAGGACACTGAAGTCATGTCTAGCAAGTTTGAGAGAAGAAGGAGCAGCTCCACGTCTGGCTGGATAGGAGAATGTCTCTAGACTCAGAGGCTGTAAAGGCCCTTGCTGTGCTTGGAGACAGCGAGAACCTGGCTCCCTGCTGACAGCAATGGCATACTGCCATGCTCTACCCTGGCTTTTGTCTAGACATGCTGGACATGCACGGGTGGCTGGTCAGTGATGAGCTGGGGATTCGTAGCCAATGCATGGCGAGGGGCTGGTGCTCACAGTTTTTACTTGGGCTCCATAGGGCAGACACAGTTCAGTCACTGGCCATGCCTCATTGCAAGGGGGCGGGGATATGTATATCACCTGTGTCCCTAGAGGATGCACAAACACTACCACTTCTGCCTCACCGGAGCTCTCTCCCTGTGTAAAGACGGAATGGTGTCTAGCCGGATCATCAGGAAGGCTCCACAGAGAAGGGAGCCTGGGGCTAGAAGACCCAAGCTTCTCTCTGAGATGCGCTGGATGCCATTAGTCTATGGCCATACACTTGGTCTGCTCTCTTCCCCTCTACCCCCCCCCCCCCCGTCTGCCCTTCTCATGTATCCCGAGATGCAGGCCATGGAGGTGATCCTACAGACAAGTTCTAGTGGGGTGGGCTCTCCCCTCATTGGGAGGGTCAAGGAGGACATCTCACTCTTATTCATGGCAAAGAAGCCAAGTGGTAGAAGCCTCGCTTTTCTGTGAATGGTGGTGAATGCAGAGACTGGTGGCCGCCCAAGATACTGAGAACAAGGGGGAGCTGAGGGGTTGTCTATAAAGATATGTTTTTAAAACTTTTTATTGGTTCTTTGTGGGTTTCACATCATATACCCCAAAACTACTCATCTCCCTCTCCCCTCATACCCACCCTTTACCCTTGCAACCTCAACAGCTCCATCTGCAGAGAAAAAAAATCTTGTTGTGGAAGCTGTAGAGGGTCACAATGTGTCCCACAGTCTGTCACACTTCTTTGCTTGCACATGCTCATTACAATGACTCGTTGGTCTGGTACGAGGCCTCTGGTTTCTGATACTTTATCAGTAACCTAACAGGGACTCCTCTCCTGAAGTGGAAATTTCTGGTCTCTTTGGAGACTCAGTTGTGCCATGTGATGTTTGTTTTCCTGAAGTAGACCTTTCCTGAAGTAGACCTTTCCTGAAGAGAACGTTTTTGCTAAGAACAGATGTGTTTTTCTAGAAACTGTCTTGTGAAAGGGCCTGTAATGTTTTGCTACAGTGGATGCTCAAGAGAGCATGTGATACTTAGAATATAAATATAACCTTACAGACAGTGAGATGACGCTCTTGCATCAGTTTGCTTTGCAATGCTTTGCTGGTCTTCGTTGGGCTTCGATGATAGTCTTTACTGATCTTTACTTTTCGTGACTTTGTAGAGAGAAATACACGAAAGAGCTTCTGTTGGGATCCCAGCTGCTTCTCGCCACTTCTGCTAACTCATGTGGATATGGCTGAACCTCGTGGTTTCTTCTGGATCAAGCTGCTGCTGCTGGTTTGTGTTTGGTGACACCATTGAACTGGATTGCTGATATCCTGACAATGAAGATTGGAGTCTCCCCAAAGAAAGCCTTCTAAACAGGCCCACAACCTCCACTTCCTATTAACCTTTTCTTTTCCCTACTCTCTGGTAGATGGGCCATTGAAGCATTTAAAGAACCTTTATTAAAGTAGGTTTTGAACAATCTAAGCCTACAATATCCTGTCTATGCCCTGTGTCACAGAGACTTTATAGTTTTGAATCTGTAGGACCAGCTCTTTCATATACTTCATCTATCCATGGGGTAGATGCTGGGGTGGGCCAATTCAAAGCCTTGGATCTGGGCCTGAGAGGCATCTGAACTGATCATCCTGCAGATTCTCTCACTATCATTCCCTTGGGGCTGGCTCACCATCAACCCTGCACTTGCAGGGCTGGTTCTATTATCCTGCCCAGGCAAGGGGCAGGGCCCACTCCCCTGGGTGCTACAGCAGGTAAGGGGCAGGACCAGCTCTCCTGCTCTCATGACCCCAGGAGCAGCTCTCCCACCTGCTGTAGGTGTGGAGGGCTTTGGGGGCCACTTCTAGAAACTTGGCAGGAATTTGACATTGGGCCAGGACACGGAAGTCAGCTCAGGAAGGACTTGATTTTTGGGCTAGAACAAGGAAGTAGGCTTCAGGCAAGAATGTGACTTTGGGCTAGGACAGGGAAGTAGGCTCAGATATCTTGTCATCCTGATAAACTCCTAGAAACAGTGATCACGGGACTTTGTTTATTGCCTTGTTTGTTCCTTAACCTAGTAGTGACCTTATTATTTGCATGTAATTAAAATGATTTAAAAGCAGATTGGGAAAAAAAAAAACCCTTCTTCAGCCTAAGAACAGGCTGGGGTCATGCTATAGTGTTGTCTAATTAATTGTCTTTTCTTTTTAACCATTGCTCCCTCCCAGGAGAACCCGTTGGCTGTCTGAGCTGGCTTGGTTGTGTAGGTGGCAAGGAATGAGGGTGAAGGAAGGTATCTCTCCTTCAATAGGCTGCCTCACAGCTGCAACCCCCAAATCCAGGGCCAGCTCTACTGTGCTTCCCAGCAGGTTTGCAGGGCTATTTTCCTGAGTGCTGTAGCTGGTGATAGACAGGAATCTCTCTTGTTCTCATGACCCCAGGGCTAGGACTCCTGCCTGCCACATGTGGTGAGAGGCAAGAGGGGAGGAGGGTATCTCTTTCTCATCCACACCACCTCACAGGAGATGATAGGGCCAGCTCTCCCATCCTCACATCCCCAGGGCAGGCTCACCCACAACTCCAGAACTGTGTGGCCAACTCTCTTAAGTACTGCAGCTGGCTAGGGGTGGGGTCAGCTCTCCTGCTCTCTTGCCTCCAGGACCAGCTCTTCCATAATGCCCAGGTAAGGGGTGGGACCAGTTCAGACATTGGCATGTCCCCTGGCGGCAGCCCAGACATTGGATGTCCACCTGGCATTTGGTGGCAACAGACCACAGGGCCATGGACCCAAACATAGCCCATTGTGGCAGCACAGGCCAGGACCCCACATAGTCCCAGGTGGCACCACAGGGTACTCATCAGGCTATTGCTCACGACCCTCAAGTCTGCAGTTCGGCTCTCTTCATTTTGCCCACATCCTTCGGTCTCTCTTTCTCTTCTATTTCTCCATGACTTTCTTGCTCCTCTTAGTTCTGCCTGGGGTCTCTGAGTGTCTGGGGTCATCTCAGGAGTGGTCTCAGGAGTGCTAGGCCCAGCTCATGCGTTATGGCTCTGGGCAGGGGTCATCTCAGACATGGTCTGACCTCTCAAGCCTGTGTGGCATCAGATTGGTGGTCATCTCAGGCTAGCTCCCTGTCTGGGTACCATGACACCGGTTTGGTGGTTGCCTCAGGCTCACTCCTTGCCAGGCTCACCCAAGTGGCCCCTTTTTAGGGTCGTATGTCTGGGGCTTACTCCCACCCAGGGCCCATGATCACAGGTGAGGTTCTTCTAGTCCCTGGCTTGCTTCCTATCCTGGAAACCCATGTGGTACTGCCTGAAGGGTCATCTCAGGCTCCCTTTTTTCAGGGACTGTTAGGATACTAATCATTCACAGGTCAGAACACTGAGCCTCTCTCCTCTCTGCCACCTACTGATACACAGGTGACACAGCAGCCACACCTGCAATGCTTCTAGGGCCAGAGGCTATAGAGATATTTACAGCACCTGTTCTAAGGCTAAGTGGACACTGTGGAGAAGGGACAGGGACTTTATAAGATACAGAAGTTAGGGTGAAGACTAAGTTGTCCTCCATTGAACATGAGGTAACCACTGTGATCAAAAATTCACAACTGTGGTACCTGCACTGGGTCCATACATGATTGGCCCAGTGAACATTCCGTCATGGAAGTGGGAGGAGCTTATGGGGCCATACCCCTCACTGCTGAACTATTGGCTCAGATAGATATGGGGGGTGGGGTTTACTGTCTTCAGCTATGTATACACCGAGGATCCTGCCAGGCTCCAATGAACAGATCCAAACTCATGGTCACACAGGTGGTTCTGATTAAACTCAGGGGGTCACGGAACAAAACAGACAGACACCAGTGTGAGAAAGAAGTTTGTAGGGAAGACATGGGGTAGATGGGGTAGGAGGATGGGAGGAGAGGTGGGATGAGTTAATCTGCATCCTGTGCATGTGTGGAATTGCCCAAGAACAAACTTAACATAGTTAAGAAAGAAAGAAAAGAAGAAGAAGGTAGCTTATCCCAAGTATCTCGGGCTACCTGATCTACATAAACGAGCACAAATTTCCCCTCCTCTCACAAGAACAATTGTGGTCATTCTGTGAGTGGAAAATGAACCTTTTACATAATCACATACTCATTGGGGGAAGTGTACTAAAAATCATTCCTCTGTTCGTTGAGTTCAATGCAATTTTTCTGTAGTCCTTTGTAATTACGATGATTTTGCAGTGACAGTATTAAGAGTAAACAGGCCACAACTTCTCAACTATGGTACAAAGTTTGGGAAGTGCCTTGTTAGGCAGGGCAAGGAAAGGGAGGGGACCGGTTGCTGGGGGAAGGCTGATGATGTTTGGGTTCCTTTGCTGACTTCTCTGAAGTAAAGGGGTGCAGGGGCTCTGGGGGATGTGTGAAGGAGTGCAGGGGCTCTGGGGTGGGTATGAAGGGGTGCAGGGGCTCTGGGGTGGGTGTGAGGGGTGCCAGGGGTCTGGGGTGAGTTTGAAGGGGTGCAGGGGCTCTGGGGTTGGTGTGAGGGGTGCAGGGGCTCTGGGGTGGGTGTGAGGGAGTGCAGGGGCTCTGGGGTGGGTGTGAGGGGTGCAGGGACTCTGGGGTGTGTGTAAAGTGGTGCAGGGGCTCTGGGGTGGGTGTGAAGGGGTGCAGGGGCTCTGGGGTGGGTGTGAAGGGGCGCAGGGGCTCTGGGGTGGGTATGAAGGGGTGCAGGGGGCTTTCCCAGCTTTTGTCCTCCTCATCCACCCACCCACCATCTCAGCGGGCATGCCCTCTATGCTTGACCATCTCAGGAGTTCCAGCCACACCGACATCCATCATTCTCTTTGTAAAGTAGGTCATGATGTGCCTGGCCCTCAGGAAGGCTCACCATGGGACAAGGTCTGGGTCTGGAGAAATGGATAAACTGAGTGAACATTCTAGAACTTTTCTTGCTAGATTCTCCCATCCCAGCCTTTTGGTCTTCTAGATGGCTCTGAGGGGATCTCTATTTTTTTTTCTAGAATATTTTAAATGAAAGAGACTGTTTCAAAAGAGCAGATCTGTGGCTAATTTGAACTACCTGTGCCTGCTGCTAGCACAGCTGTTCCTGAGGTCCTTAAATTATTCATAAGGAACAGGACATGGATTGCTGTGGGGTTTGGGGACAGGAAGCCTGCATACATCTGTTTAGGTTATACACTGTGAAATCCTGAGAGGTGTCACTCAACCAGACTTCAGTGTATACCACCCACTCAGACTTAGGCGGGTGGCCCTGCTGTAGATGACTGGACTTGTCTAAACAACAAAGAAGGGGATGCCTCCCCCGCCCCGCCCCCACTGGTGTTAACGGGCTGTATGTATTCCAGCAATGGAGGCATGCTCCACGAATCTGCTGTTTACAGATAATGGTGTTTGGATGGCAACCTGGACCTATCCACTGGGTTTTATAGCCTGAGCAAAGCCATGTGGCTTTCCTGAGGACAAGGGGGATCTCTGTGCTGGGAAATATAAACTGGGGACCTTGAGAGGCAAGAAGTTTTTAGTGGATGTGGAGGCCCCCAGGAGGGAAAGTTGAGAACTGGTACATGAGTCTATGTTCAGAGTTTGTAGACAGAGCTTGATTCCAGACTCAAGCTGGACAGTCTCGTGTAAGCTAGTGATCGGGTGAACTCTTTCACTCAAGATGATGGTATATCGGTTGTACCCTCCCTCCTAGCAGACACTATGCCCGGACTACATCAGCTACTGTTCACAGGAACGCTTTGAAGAAGATGCTTCTAGGATCCTCACTTTAGAGATAAGGAAGCCAATACCTGAGACGGTTGGAACTTAACCAAGATCGCACAGCAAGTGCGCAAGGAGCTGCCCTTCAGACCTTGTGCTGAGACTTGTTATCAAACACTGTGCTCTTTCCCTGAGCCTCAAGGTTATTGGCTGGCAGCTCGTGTTTGAGCTAAAGAACTGATCTGGGAGGAGGAGAGATGGTTTCACAGACCTCTCCACAGACACCCCAATTTAACCATATTTTGATTCCTCAACAGCCATTTCTGTCCCTTTTGCTTCTTTCTACTCCCAGCCTCAGATAAGTTTTCATGTCACATCTTTTCTTTCCAGCTAGAATGGTCTTTACTGGAAGGAGAGAGATTTCTCAAATCCATAGTGGTTTTATATTCATCAATTCTTCCCTTTCGGGCTGCTGTCAAGTTCATTGTCTCCAAGAAATACTCGCTCTGGTCACTCGTCACCCTGTGCTGACTGAGCCCCCCTTTTGGCCCAAATCTTAGGATGCAAACAGGAATGAACCATGGGTCCTACCCTTAAAGAGCTCACAGTCTGACTGGTGAGACGCATCAATGACTAGAACAGTTACAGGATAGACCACATGACCCTTAGAATGAGACCCTCTGGCTTCATATGCAAGTTGGTCCTTTGAAAATTAGGGCTACAAGTCTGGGATGGAGCCTGACTATTAGTTTCCGGGTGCTGCCGGCTGTGTCTGATGCAGAGAAGTATCCTTGGGCGTCTGTGCATTCCTGATGCTCTGACGGATGGGTGCACGGGCCTGGGAGGTTGAGGAGGAGCTCAGGGAGGAATGAGGTCTGGAGAGGATGTCCTGCTGGAAGCCCAGCGGAAATGGACAGACTCCTGGACTGACTTACTCAGGAGAACAGGATGGGTCTGGTTCTATCCCTGGATACATGTTTTGTCCGCTCTGCCTTGATGTGCTCAGAACAAGTCATTTGCTCCTGGGAAATGTGGAAGCTTGGCTCAGAGCTGAGCTAAGAGCCATTCCAGCTTCATGATTCACATCCAAAGCAATAGACCCTGGAGCCTGGGAAGCAGGATGTCCAAGACACGATAGAATTCATATCCATTGGTTCACAAGTGAAGAACGTCCCAAGATGAAGGTCAGAGTGACAGGTGGGTAATCTTCCAAGAACACATAGTCAGTCAGTGCCCAGAGTCCAGGCTCAGTCGCTAAGCCCTTCCCATGAGGCCTTGAGCTTCACTGTTCCAGAAAGCTCCACTCCAATACAATCCGTGGAAACCTCCTCTGTGGAATTGTTGGGCTGGAGTCCTGCCTTTCACGGCCACAAACTGCTTCCAGAATGAGACACACAGGTCACTGCGGAAGAATTCAGAGCCCTTCCACCAGGAAGTAGTAAGATTGAAAATTAATTATTCTCAGTCTGCCAAATTATCCAGGAGGGAAATTACAAAGTCCTAGTAATTAACCATCGGAAGGAGTTCACAGTAAACACTGAGTCAGTCTCTCTCTGTCTCTCTGTCTCTCTGTCTCTCTGTCTCTCTCTCTCCCTCCCTCCCTCCCTTCCTCCCCCTCCCTCTCTCTCTCTCTCTCTCTCTCTCTCTCTCTCTTTCTCTCTCTCTCTTTCTCTCTCTTAGATAGTAAGCTATTGATTCTGAGCAGTTCAGCTTCCCTGGTGTCTTCAGCACAACAAAATGCAGAGAGTCTCCATACAGGGCTCATACAGTCAACCCATGCACGCCCCAGGGGCATACACAAACAGTTTGCACAGTTCCACATGCCCGCACATCCTCTTTGGTCCTCAAACGTGCTCAGGAACAAAGCTCTATCTAATAGCAGGTGTTGGACACAAAGTACTGCTCAGCAAAACTCCAAAGAGCAAGAGCATCATGCTCTGCAAGATGAAACAGAATCCCTCTGAAAAAAGAAGCCCCACCTTTGCCCCCAGAGGATTAACTGGATTTACCTCGTCTGCCATTTGAATTAATACAAGGCATAGTTGGCAGATGGAAGGTTGGAGCTGGAGAGCTATGATGAAGAGTTTCAAATATGTCAACAAGCCTTCATGGACACTGTGATCAGAATGCTTCGGTTAAATAAACAGGTGCAGCAAGACACGCCAATAAGCACAGAGTGTTTCAGATGCTTATTTATCTGAAGATGACCTCCTGGCCTGGCACCCTCGGCCACCAGCCAGCACAGTTCTGTAGAGACAATGGGATTAGAAGGCTCTGCCTGCCCATGTCCAGTTCTTCCAGTGAGTGAACTCAATGTCTTCTGGCCCTCAGAGGGTTCCTTCCCATGAGGTTTCACCCCCATTGCCTTCTCTCCTGCAGATGAGTTCTAGACAGTTGCTGAGCTTCTGAAAGGACGGGGCCGGTCTTCTGAGACCGGAGGCAGAGGAGTTTGCAGACAAAAGTGTTTGCCCTTAAGAAGCCCTCCATCAAAGCTAGGAAGATAGACCTAAGCTCAGGAAACTCCAGTTCTTGAAGGTTGAGAGCTTTTCTGTGCTTCAACTCCACAGAGTCAGAGAAGGCCCAGCTAGATTCAGTGATAATATTGGTGTTCTGATTATGACCCTGAGTGCTCTGGGGAGTGTGTAACCTCTAGAGAAATGGGGGAGGTTTAGCTTAGGGGGATCTTTGGGCCAGATCTTAGAGATATCAAAAGAGACACGGAACAGAGGAGCAAGTGGAAGGGGACATCGTGAACAGGGAGGGTGTCAACATAGAGGTGAACCAATGGCGGGCATGTTGGAGTCAGGGCAAAAGGTGGGTGGATCCTACAAAGCCTTGAACTGCCTGTGGATTGAGGGGTCTTACTATGTCAGAAGGATTAGAAGTTAAGAAAGGTCACTTCATTGAAACCAGCTTTGGCTTGTCTGATTAGCAGGTGCATGGAGGAATGGAGGTACCTGGGGCAGTAATGCCATACTGAGGACTGTGTTCTGTCTTAGCGACTCTGCTGCCGTCCTCTAAGCTCTCAGAGTCCACCAAAGACCACCAGGTGTGAGCTGTGGGTCTTGGTATCATCGGGATGATGTCACCAAACCTTGCTTTCATATTCTGTTGATATCTGCAGATCCTGGGGGCCATAACAAGAGGTTAATGTGCTTCTTAATAGATGTTGGGAATTAGCTCATAATGTTCCAGAGAACTTCATTTTGAATAGCTGAGAACTTTTCTTAGGCCTTTGAACTAGGAGGCATTGACCTTCTAAATACCTGGCTAGTCTTAATCTTGAAACAGATTCCATTTCACTTCTTGCACTGGAAGCTCAGGGGCAAAACAATGGCTCCCTTCTCTCTGAGTGCACCTGCTTCATCATGAGGCTCAGTCTAGTTTCATTTTAGTCTCTCAGTTTGTTTCTTGCTCCTCGTCAGTTTCCCCACTGAAGTTTTTAAAACCTCAAGTAAGCTACCAGGAACCACGCAACCATGGATCAGAGCATTAGAAAAAGTGAAAAACTAAGACATTGGTATTCATGGTGGCTTAAATGAGAACAGCCCCCATAGGTTCCTGGATTTGAATACTTGGTCCCCATTTGGCAGCACTATTTGGGAAAGACTAGGACGTGTGGCTTTCTTGGAGGACGGGTGTCATTGGAGGTGGGTTTTGAGCCCACCCCAATTCCCAATTAGTTCTCTCTGCCTTGTGCTTGTGGATCTAGATGTGAGAGAGCAAGAGTGAGGGAGGGGGAGAGAGGATGGGAAGGGGAAAGAAGAAGGAGAGGGGGAGGGGGAGGGGGAGGGGAGGGGAGGGGAAGGAAGAGGGAGGGTGGAGTTCAAAAGGGTCCCCAGCTGCAGGGCTTGGTGAAATGGCAGAGTTATACAGGACTGAGAAGCTGGGGGAAGCGAACCCCACAGGCTGGAAAGATTTAGGGTAGGGGTTGGGTGAGAAGAGCAGAGAGGAGCCCCAGAAACTGAGGGAGCCTGGAAGCCGGCATGTGCTTTGGTATGCTGATAGGTACCACAGCTAGCCATCTGTCCCCAGTTTCTTTTGGACCTAACAACATCAAAGAAAATGAAAAAGCAGCCTGTTTTCATAAGGTCACTGTGATGTGCACTTTAGACCCTGAGTTGAGCCGTCTGCACTGATGAAGAGTTGACGAGGGGTGGGAAGGGGTGGGGTGGGGACACACACTCTATTTCTTTATCCAAAAGAGGTGCTAGAGAGGGGTACTGCCTAAGATCTTCAGAAATAAAGTGGGGGGGAGTAGTGTAAGAGTGTGTGCTTGTGTGTGGGTGCATGCGTGCGTGTATGTGTGTGTGTGTGTGACAGCTGCTATCCACCACTGACATCCTGGCCAGTGAATCAGCCCTTAGAACTCATCGGGAGACTGTAAACAACAGCAGGTATTATCCATTCTCCAGGGATCCTCCGCTTGAGAAGTAGGAGGGGCAGCACTGGCATAAAGCAATGAATCTTCCCTCCTTCCTTCAGAGCTATCCATTCACTTCAAGGCCAGCAGCCAGCCTTCCAATGGCATGCCCTGGACTCTCTACCTCTGAGACCTCTGGTTCTTGGATTTTATTACGTTGTTCATTTTGATGTGACTGTTTGTGCTGTTGCTGGTGTGGACATAAAACCCTGTGAGTCTCTGCTGGGCTTGAGTATCTAGCCCAGCTCCTCCACTACTGACTGGGCTGGGAGTCCATGCTAATGCAGCTTGGTTGCTCTCACTATGTCCTCTGAGCAGAGAACGTGAAGGTCTGGCTGGGCTCTGGAGATCCTGAAAACACTATTTTGCTTCCTTGAGCTCTTGGCTGACTCACGTCCTGGGGAAGCCTCCAGCTTCAGAGAAGGTATAGAATTATTCACTTTCTGTTTGTGTCCTCCAGGGAAGGGTGAGCTCCTGGAAGACTGGAGAGTGAGGCTGTCACATCACCCCTCACTCACAAATGAGGTCAGTGCCAGGAGACCATACTACTCACCAAACACACTCTGATACAGGAGCAAAGGACTAGGGGAAGTAGTTGAAGCCATTGTTAAGCATCTATTTCACTTCTTTGAATTAGACCTGGTAACATGGTATGGGCTGGGGGTGGAGCTAGGGAAGAACATTTTCCCTTCATTAATCTCCCTGTGTGGATTACTACCAGGCCTGTGGTCTTAGGCTGTCAGGGAAGAGACCATAGACTGAGATCACAGCCTACACTGGGTAGGGAGCTGGGGAGGAGCAGGACATGGTGTAGGGCATGAATCATTTTATACATACGATGATGAGGCAAACAGTTTGCAGTATGTATGCAAGTATTTAAATCTGCGGTTTCATTTCTTGAATTATTATAAAGCAAATGAAATAGAAAGTCGAGGGGCCAAAATGTATATGAAAAGCTTTGCTATTGATAGTGAGGCAAATTGAAACACAAATTAGAGACCATCTCTACTCAACCCAGAACAAAGCAGATGGCAGCCGACAGTGCCTGCCCTGGGGTGGTTGGGACGCTCTCCTGGGCAATTGGTGGAAAAGAAATCAGTAAGAGTTTCCAGTCAGATCCAGCCTGCCAAAGAAGTTTCCAGGGGCTCAAGAGATGGCTCAGTGGTTAAGAGTGCTTGCAGCACATTCAGAGGATCGGGGCTCAGTTCCCAGTACCCATGTCAGGTGGCTTGCAACTGCCTGTAACTCCAACTTCAAGGGATCTGATGCCCTCTTCTGGTCCTCAAAGGGACGTGTTTGCTCATGCTCAGGCAAAACATACACACACACACAGAGACACACACATATACACACAGACACACACAAGAGACACACATACACACATACATACACACACAGAGACACACAAATACACACACAGACACACACACAAATCAAAAAAAAATCCAATCAGGCCAATGGCTCTGCTTTCCTTCCCACCACGGTGGCTGCAGAGAGAAGCAGGATCCCCCACATCAGAAGGATAACAGGGAAATCGCACATGGGAGTTTTGAGTTTGTTTCTGGCTGCTGGGGTCTTCCTGGTTGGTGGAATCTTCACTTGGGGCCATCCAAGTGATCACCCGACAAAGCTCCAGATCTTGCTGGAGACTACTCCTGCCCTACCTGAATAGTGTTTATTATGTTCTTTAGCTAGTTTCTTGGAATTAAAGCACTCCACAGTGAAAGAAGGCAGCTAAGACTTAGGAAGTTAGAGGCACAGCTTGGGACACTTACAACTTACAAGATTTACACATCCCCTTCCCGAGGTTATAAGTGGCAAGTGATTTCAGATGGGCAGTTGTTACTCTTGAGCAGAGCTGCCTACAAGGTGGCCAGGGAATTCCAGGGACGTAGCTTTTGTCAGTTGCCATCCTTGCTAGGATGTGCCTTTTGGCAATGCCACCACTTTGTTTCACCCATCAAACTAATTTTTTTTTTGTCTGCCAGTTGGTGCCTGCATTTGAGGATACAGTTAAGAAATCACTCACCAAAATGGTCACTTTGCAGTTAGAGAGAAGATTGTTTGTTTGTTTGTTTTGTTTTTATTGTGGGTAAGAGAGAAAAAACAACCAGAGGCATCTGGAAGAGCCCAGAGCAGAGAGAAAAGGAAGCAGACATGCCAGCCTTAGGGAAGAAGGGGTGGATGGTTATAAGGAGGGTGAGTAATGGGGGGGAGGGACTGGGAGTTTAAGGCAGAGGAGATATAGAATGAGTTCTTGGGAATAGGAACTGAGGGAGCCTGGAGGCCAGCATGGGCTTTGTTTGGCAAACCACAGGAATATGTCAATGGAGACTCATGTGTCTCTTTCTGGCAGGCAGGAACCCGTTTCACATATTCCTGGGGGATGCTGGCTGTGGACATCTTTAGCAATACTTTTGTGTTAGAGTTTCTTTTGCTGTGAAGAGTTACCATGACCAAGGCAACTCTTTTAAAGGAAACCATTTAATCGGGGCTGGCTTACAGTTTCAGAGGCTTAGTCCATTGTTGTCATGGAGGGGAACAGTGGCATACAGGCAGACCTGGTGCTGGAGAAGGAACTAATCTTCTGCATCTCCATCTGCAGGCAGCAGGAAGTGAAAGTGACTTGAGCTTCTGAGACCTCAAAGCCCACCCCCACAGTGACACACTTCCTCCAACAAGTCCACACCTTCAAATGGTGTCACTCCCATGGGCCAGGCATTCAAACACATGTCTATGGGGGCCATTCCTATTCAAACCACCACACGATATAGTCCAGCTTGAGCTGAGACAAGACTGTCATTTCTGGGCATATACTGACAGTACCCTATCTGGGATGAATACACAGTTGTTCACGTCTTCCAGGAAAAGCTCACCCAAAAATCGATTAAGTTTAAAAATAACTTAAAATCCCAATTCTATGTACCTAAGAGAAGTTTGAAAACATGGACTAGCCACACGCTTGATCTAGGAAGTCCTTGTCTCTAGAGACAGGCTGGGAAGAGCTGGAAAAGAGAACATAGTGGTATCAACCTAATCTGATGCTTTGCTTTAAAAAAATAAAATCTAAATAAACTATGATTTTTATTCTTTTAGTGAATTGCTTTTATTTTACTTTCTTTGTAATTTTCTAGAATCTTTAAATACAATTTTGAGAAACCACAGCTGTTAATCCTGAGATTCGTGAGAGAAAAACCAGCTCCACAAATTTGAGCTAAATGTGAAGCAAGCTTTAAAGTCCAATTCTGAAGCAAGTCCACTCTGGATGGACTCTAATCAGGTCCACTCTCTGGAATCTCAGTGAGTGGCAATGAGTCACATGTTACAGGGGTGTCTAAAGGACAAGGCTACACCTCCACAATATTTCCCATGTGGCTTAGTTATTTCCCAAAAACTCCCACTTCCAGCATTCCAGGAAGTTACTTGGTCCTTGGGCAGATAGAGATTACAGGTTGACTGGCTTTTACACAACATGGGCTGGTGAGATGGCTCAGTGGTAAAGGTGCTTGCAGCCAAGACTGATAACCTGAGTTCAACCCCTGGAACCTACAATGTAGAAGGAGAAAACCAGCCCCTGAGAGTTGTCCTCTGATTTCCACACATGTGTTTCAGCATACATGAATATTGAGAGCATCCGTGTATACACATGTACATAAATGTAAAGCAGAACAACATGTTCATTGCAGAAAATTATAAAATACAGAAAGACATAACGCAGAAATTAAAGATCTCTGTAGTTATTGTGGTACCTTTCCCTGTCTGATGTAATGACACACAGAAAAAGATAAGGGCTGTATGCACTATCGAATTTTGCATTCTGCTTCTGTGGCTCAATAGAATGGTCTAGTTTTCCATCGACAAACGGTTTTGAGCAACTTCCTTTTTATTAGCTGCATAGCCATCCGTCCTGTGGTGATGTCACTGTTGGTCTTGCAGGTTTCCAGTTTTTACTGTTATTTACAACACATTTGTTCTTTATTGTCTGCTTAGGAAGCTGTCCTTGAGCTTGGGGTCACAAAACAAGTGTCCCTGTGTTTTCCATTGGGTCTGCAATGAAGTGGGTTAGGAATGTGAGGGAAATACACTTGTAAGGATAGAGGGCTTAGGGACTAGTTACTTTCTGTAACCTGGAAGGCCCTAATGATGCAGTCCACGGTGAGGCTGCAGGCCTCCCGCAGCCCCTTTATCCATCGGGGCAGACAAGCCTACGTGATGCTGGGACAAGGATGTCAGGCAGTCTTCCTGGTCTATGGAAGACATAGCATTGCTACAAGAAGCATGAGAGGCTGTGCTGCGTTGAAGGCCTGGTCTCTGGTCTGTGGTGCTGCTAAGAGTCTATGGAACCTTTGGAGGTGTGGCCTAGTGGGAAGAAGTTAGGTCACAGGAGGTATGCCCCGTAAAGGGGACATGAGAGCACTCACCCTATCTTTCCTCTCATTGCTTCCCTGTGGCCATAAGTTTACAGGCCTACTATGCCATATCCTGCCACCATGGACTAGCCTTAGAGGCCCAAAAGCAGCAGAGCCAACACACTTGGACGGCATCCTTTGAAACGTGAGCCCCAAATCAAATAAACAGCTGCTGCTTCTTCTTCCTCTTCCTCCTCCTCTTTCTTCTTCTTCTTCTTCTTCTTCTTCTTCTTCTTCTTCTTCTTCTT
>NW_021620775.1:1541635-1547477 GCF_004785775.1 Grammomys surdaster
TCTTCTTCTTCTTCTTCTTCTTCTTCTTCTTCTTCTTCTTCTTCTTCCCTTTCCCCTTCTCCTCCTCTTCCCCTCCTCCTCCCTTCCTCCTCCTCCTTCCCCTCCTCCTCCCTTCCTCCTCCTTCTCTCCCTCCCCTTCTCCTCCTCCTTCTTTTCCTCCTTCTCCTCTTCTTCTTCTCCTTGTACATTGCTTTTCTCAAGATTTGGCCCCAGTGACAGGTTAAATTAAAAATCGAGAGAGCGCCCCCAAAGGGGGCTGCAGGAGGCCTGTGGAGGGAGCCATGGCCCACAGTGGAGCAGCAGGGAAGGTTGAAGAGGTTACTGGGACCTGGGAGAGGTGTCCTTGTTCTGTCTGCTTCCCTTCATTTTGTTTTTATTACCAGCTTTATTGAGGTCTGTTTCACAGATCATAAAACCCAGCTATTTAAAGTGTATAATTCAGTGGTTTTACTAACTTTGCTGGGTGGCGGGAGCCCCCTGCACCACAGAGTTTTAGAGCTTCAGGGTGACCCACATGAACATTTCCAGTTGCCTGCCCCACCCCCACGCCCTCCCCTAGGCACTCACTTACTGGCTCTCTGATTACCGGACTGTAGGTTGCATTCTAAAGGCTGCAAACCTCAGATCAAGGGAACAGCAGGAAAATTGCAAGTCCTGGGTTTGTTTCCTAGTAATAAATAGAGTTTGCTATCCCAAAGGCTGAACAGCCAGGGGCTTTGCACCTACTAGGGACATAGGGGCTCTGCACCTATTAGGGACACAGGGGCTCTGCACCTATTAGGGACACAGGGGCTCTGCACCTATTAGGGACACAGGGGCTCTGCACCTATTAGGGACACAGCTTCTACCTGCGTCAGGTAAAGCATTTCTTTCCTTTGTCTCTTGATAGATGCATTCCTGATTTCCTCCAGCCCCTGACTCATCTAACAGGATGCAGCTGCGGGGACTGGCTTTGAAAACACTAGCTGTTGGTTCTCTGGCTGGGTTCAGGAGTCCCAGCAGGGTCACGCTAAGAACCCAGGGGCCTGCCAGGGAGCTGCAGAGGGTGTGGTGTGATCTTGTTACTTCTGTGACTTCTGCCCAATTTAATCCTAATGATTTTCATGCTCAAAATGAGGGGAACATGGCTGTAGGTGTATCTGTAGGTGTGGCTATAAGTATGTAGGTGTGGCTGCAGGTTTGTCTGGATATCAGAGCATGTGCTATATAAGTTTGAGGCCCTGGGATCAAGCCACAAAATGACAGTGAAACAAGAAGGAGGCACGAGCAGATCACAGGCTCAGCCTGACAGCCTTTATGCACTAGGGCAGGAGATGCTGTATATGATATTCTTCAAGATAATATTTAAAAAAATAACTTTTGCTAGGCTGTGTTGGCACACGCCTTTAATCCCAGCACTTGGGAGGCAGAGACAGGCAGATTTCTGAGTTTGAGGCCAGCCTGGTCTACAGAGTGAGTTCCAGGACAGCCAGGGCTACACAGAGAAATCCTGTCTCGAAAAACAAACAAAACAATACAAAAAAGGAATAAATAAATAAACGAACTTTCAAATAACACAAGGCTAGTGCAGAAAAACTGCACAAAGCTCAAAGTCAGCTCCGAGGCCTCCCTTGCATAGCCCTGGCTGCAGCCCAGGAGACAGGCTTTCTGTCTTTTCACTTCATAGTCTGTCATTTGCAGGATTCTGGTGGTGTAGAAGGCATTTTGGAGCCTTGGGGTGCTGCCTGGCTCTTACTGGTCTGGGCTGCCACTCTGGCTTAACCCGGCTGCTTCTGGGATTTAGACCCAGTTGTTTAACTTGCTCTCTAATTTCCCTTTGACCAGGGGCCAGGCTTGGCCTCTAGGAAGGTCCTTTTGTCTGCCACATCATCTGCTGCGTGAAGACAGGGCCAGCCTAGAGCGATTAACAGCGAGAGCCGCTCTGGAGCGTCTGGGTAGCAGGTTGCAGCACGTCTCAGGGTAATTGAATTTTGTACAGAAGCTATCTCATTAATCATAAATTAATGACTCTTCCAACTGAGGCAATTAAGAAGACCTAGGATTAAAAAGAGTCATATATTCATTTCACATCTGTCTAATTACACTGAAGTTCACAGAGCCTAGGAGAATGTGAAAAATGGGCTTCATTCTTCTCTTTGTACCTGACAATTTTCTCTAGGGTTGGCTTCAGCCCAAAGGAGAATGGGCTTCTGAAATTGTGAATGCCTTTTTGTGACCCACTAGGCCAGAATAAAGGGAAGGAAGGGTCCTGGCTTGGTGAGGAAAGCTTGGGGGAGGGAGGCAGGTAGGCTCAGCCTGAGATGTTGGGTCCTGAGAGCCAAACTTTTGTTAGGGTTAAGGGTCAGAAGCGTGGCAATGGGAGGAAGCTTCTAGGCTATTCCACAGAGCCTGGACGGAGCATCTGAGTCACAGTGTGGGAACAGTGGGGTGAATTAGGCCACAGGCATCTCCTGCCTCCAGGTAGGTATCTTGTCAGGGCACCTGCGTGCTATTCCTCACTCTGGGAATTACACCTGGTCAGTAACATTTTGAATATGAAAGAAATTTCCTTGACTTAACACACAATACACATAAAATAAAAACAAAGGAGTATTTAGTTTACAAAACCTTAATTAAAGCAACTGTCATAGATTTCCCAATCGTGTCTAAAAATATGGGCTTCGTCAAGGGCCTCTAAGGAAGAGAGGGAGGGATCAGATAAGTCTGAATAGAATGTTTGGATGTTCTTTCCAGAAAATGACAACAACTCCAGAGACTGGATAAGACATATAAGTCAAACCATGTATACTGGAGGCTCTGTAAAATTTCATTTAAGCAATAAGGAGAAAAGGTGGTAGGGGTGGAGGCTGGGTAGCAGGGAGAGAGGAGGGTGGGGGAGAGAAGAGGAGAAGAAAAGAAAAAAGAGAGGAAAATGGATTTCAAAATAGAAGAGCTTTAAAGCCATTGCTCCCCAGCAGGCTTTCAGATGGGGCATCACTTGAGCAGCATCCTGGTCCTGTCCCACATGTGAGGGTTCGTCACTGTTCTGTGTCTCCCTGTTAGGCTGAACTTGCCGTTCCAATTGCCATACTGTGGTCTGGGCTTCTCTGCGCCTTTATATGCTGGACTGTCAGCGTTCACTCCCCCGTGACAGAAGGTATAGGAACGAATGAGACCCGCTGTGCCCTTTACTGTACTGCCACCAGTATCCAGAAGATCCAATCCAATGATGCTGAGTTCTATTTACCAGTGACAAGTCTCTCCTGCGAGTGGATCTGTGTGAGTTCAAGACCAACCTAGTCTACAGAGTTCCAGGATAGCCAGGGCTACACAGAAAAACCCTGTCTCAAGAAAACCCAAAATAAATAAATAAATGAATAATAATAATTATTAAAAAAAAGAATATGATCACTGTACTCCTGGAAGGATGATAAATCATCTAACTTAAGGCTATAAGAGTGTGGGAGGTTTCCCAGGACAGGTGACTGACAGAGCTCACAGTGGCAAATCACTCGGTTGGCACTGTTCCCAGTACTTTACAACTGTTAACTCACCCCATGTCTCCTCAACCCCTTAAGTGTTCACTTTGATGGAGGAAGAAACTCCAAGAGATTGTAAAACCTTCCCAAGAACACACATCTAGAACAGAGTGGGATGGGGCTTGATCTGGAACACTGAAGTCACAGTATGTGTGCTAGAGGTGTGGTCCCCTGACTGCCGCCAGCCCCGCCCATTCTCCTGCCATCTCTGACTCCTGGTTTTCTCATTAGGATGTGTCGTCAGTAAGCAGGCTAAAGCACCCTGGCTTTCTGTGGTGTATTAGTTTTCATTGAGTTCATTTTTCATTGCTATAACGAAACACACGCACCAGGTCATGTCTGAAGAAAAAAAGGTTCTTTAACTTACCATTTGGGAAACTAAAGGCTGAAGAAGAGTGGCATCGGTTCCAGTGAGGGCCCTTGATACGGTGGTAGGAACACACAGGGGAAGAAGGAAGCAGTCTCAATCAGAAGCTTAGGGTAGGAGTTGGGGGACAGGGTGGGGATGAGGGAGTAAGGGTGCTGTCTGGGGATGTCTAAGGAGTCGGGGGATGGGGAAATATAATAAAAATATACTATGTGAAACTCTCAAAGCATAAGCAAGCCAAAAACAAACACAAGCAAACAAACCTCAAAAGCTTAGACTCAGGGTTTTATATCAGTTTGATCTTGGATTTCCTAAACATTCCTTATTAGGCCCCTCCTCTTAAAGGTTCCACACCACCTTCCAGTACTTGGTAATCAAGCTCTTAACACCTGAGTGTGTGTGGTGTGAGGTCGGAAGGCAGGGGAAGCAAACAACATCCAAACTGTTTTGCACGGTTCTTGAGTTTGAAATGGAAAGACAGGAAAAGGTGACACAACTCCACTGGACTGTGAGGGGATTCACAGCAGCTTAGGAGGGCAAATCTCTGCCTCAGAAGCCACTGAAGGTCTTTCCTGGTCAGTGAGGTTGTTGGCAGGGTCCAGCTGAGTTAGCAAGTTCTGGCGCTGATTCTTTACTCAGGAGACTGGAGTTGGGATACATCTTGCCTTAACATCGGTGCTTCTCCAAGAATTCCCCTGCCTCACATGCATCCTCTTTAACCTTACTGGGGATGAGGGTAGGATAGGGGAGCAGAGAGAGGCCCTCCTACAGACAGCATCATTAAGCACCCCTCAACCCTCATAAGTGATCTGAAGAAAACAACCTCAACACTTACAGTGAGAAGGCTAGGTTGACTCCATGACAGGCTTCAAATTGGCAGTTAAGGCCAATCTAGGCCTAAATCTCTGTTCCCAAGAACTGGGCAGTTCTAGGCAAGTCCAGGCCTCAGAAGCTGCCCTGCCACCTGGCCTGAGGCAAGGACAGTGGGTCAGCAGCAGTTTCCAGACTTCCTCAGCTACTTCCTCGGTAACAGTTTCCAAACCTCCCCAGCAAGTTTCCAGTCCCTACATCCTGGTACTGGAATGTCCTAGAGATGGACTAAGGTAGAGGTCACCTATCCCAGAATTCTCTGATGTGCTTTAAATCAGGCCTGCAAGCTCACTTGGTTGTCTCTCTATTGGTAATGGGAGACCCCAGCACACTGAATTTCTGCAGAATAAAACATTCTTTGTGTTTACTATTCGAGTCCGAGGTATCATTCTTCAGCGAATCATGGACCCTTACAATAGGTGCCAGGAGAAGGCTTCACAAAGCTGCTTGTAGTTATGCACTTGCCTCTGCGACCAACATCATGTCCAGGCCACACAGTAGGGCAAAGTTTGTTCTCACTGAGCCTTAAGTAGCATTGTATCAAAGGTATGGAGGAGAGCGGCTTTGTCAGTGAGGGGGTATTATTATCAAAGATGGACTAAGACAGCTCCCGAGAGCTCAAAACAATGGGTGTCTACTCCAGATACTGTGTCAGTGCCAGTCACCAGAACAGGACTTCATATAAAGCACTGTTAGAGAAAGTTAGCTGGGTAGCTTAAAAGTTCAGGGAGCGCCCAAAGGCTGACAGGCAATTAGAAGCCGCTATGGATGAGGGAAGAGGAAGGTGTTTCTTCTAGCTCAGACCCATGAACAGAGGGCACCAGCCAGCTGTTGCTGTTGGTGCTTCAAGGATGGGGGAGGGGATAATGGGGGGATTGTAGGGGAGAGATGCAACTGAGACTGTGAGGGGGGAGTGGAAGATGCCACTGAAGCTGCAACGGGGGGGGAGGGGCATATACCACTGAGGCTATGGGGGGTAGGAGATGTCACTGAGGCTATGGGGGGTAGGAGATGTCACTAAGGCTGTGGGGGAGTAGGAGATGCCACTGAGGCTGTGGGGGGGGGGTAGGAGATGTCACTAAGGCTG
>NW_021620775.1:1547877-1602524 GCF_004785775.1 Grammomys surdaster
GATGTCACTGAGGCTGTGGGGGGGTAGGAGATGTCACTGAGGCTGTGGGGGGGTAGGAGATGTCACTGAGGCTGTGGGGGTGGGTAGGAGATGTCACTGAGGCTGTGGGGGGGTAGGAGATGTCACTGAGGCTGTGTGGGGGGGTAGGAGATGTCACTGAGGCTGTGGGGGTGGGGTGGGAGATGCCACTGAAGCTGTCAGGTAAAAAATAATGGCTGGGATGGGACCCCAAGAAACAGGAAGCCTGCAGGAAGGAGACAGGGAGCAAACAGGAAGAAGCAGATCCCGGCTCCCACCTCCTGCCTGGCTGCCTCCCTCTGGCACCCCCTGTTGCAGGGACTAACACAGTCCGCAGTCAAAGAGGGGCTATAGATCCACAATTCTAGAATTAGCCATGAGGAAGTTGGACGTCCTGTTCGGAGCACAAAGTTGGTGACTAAACTGTCTTCATTCCTTACTTCAGACTTCTGGCATGTGTAGCCCCCAGAGAGAGTAGTAGTTCATGGGACAATCCTGAAGTTGAGGTTGGGGACGGGCCCCAGTTACCTGTGTACCCCTCCCAGAGGCTGATACTCTGCCCTGGCAGAATGCTAGTGTGTATGGAGGAAGGAGTGGTGGAAGAAGCCTATTCAGGTAACTCTGTCTCTGAACAGCCTGTGGAGTCCCTGTCCCATATTCCCTTGGGCTGTGATTCCAGGCCCTGTAGACCTGCTTAGGGGCCAGGAAGCAGGTAGTGAACCTTTAGTTTGGGCTACCCAACACAGGTTTGGCTCCACTCAGTGAACAGCCTTAAACTCCCTTCCTGTCTTCACCTAGTTTCTGAGTGAGTCACCAACAAGAATTGTATTCTACCATTTAAGGCACTGTGTGGCATTGGACAAGTCATTAAACCTGAGACTCTGTTTCCTCAGAATGCCTTCTTGGTCCCTTGATTCCTGTGTAAGAAACAGGATGAGACTTTAGGCCACTTTATCTTGGTCCCCGCCACTCCCACCCTTCTTCCGGGAGTGATAATTTCAGCATTGCATGTCATGATTTTGCAAAACAAAACAAAACAAAACAAACCCCTGAAGACCCAGGATGACTGGGACTTGCTGGACAGAGATGGTGGACAGCTGAGGCTGCGACTGGGTCCCTAGGTGTGGAGACAGAGAAAAAAAGAAGAGGGAAGAGGAAGGGGTAGGGCCTCTTCACATCTACCTAAAGCCAGCCAGAACCAGCTGTGCACAAAACCATGGGCTCCTGATGAATTCCAGAGCAAGTGAGCCTTTGAAGAGACCTTAGTCAAGCCTCTTAGCCTCTGGCTATTTCAGGGCCAGAGAGCAGGCACCAGCAGGGATAAGAGATGTGTACCCTGTGAGAAAAGGGATTAGGGTGGCAATGTAAATGGTGGCTCTGAGCTCCTTTGCTGAAGTGTCCATCTATCCACAGTATGGATTTATGGACAAGATGTTGACTGCCTTCCTGGCTAAGCTCAGGTTCTTGCAAGTTGACCCAAGTCTGGTTGTACTTAGAGAATAAGCGGCCAGGTATCTGAGGACCACAGTTAATTTGAGTGAGTGTTAGGAGGGTGTGTGTTCTGTTGGCCTAGACCACCGTGGTGTCACGAGGCGGTGTCTTGGGGACACTGGTGAGGGGAAATCAGATGGACCATTTCCCCGAGGTGAGCATAGGGGATCCGAGCACAAGGCCCTCTGTGTCAGCCAGAGAAGGAATCAGCAGAGTTGGTTACTGGGTCCTGAGGACCAGCAGGAGTTCTTAGGCCCACTTGGCATTGTCCCTGCCACCGAGCACCTGCTTCCTCAGAACTCATTTCATTTTTCCCTGTTGAGTGCAGGTCTTGGGTGAAGAGTGATTTGGGATGTTTTCTTCCTTCCTTTCTTTTCCTTTCTTTCCACATTGCCTTGGAAATGAGCCACTATTGTGGACAGATTCCTGGTGGCTTTTAGAACAGGACCTGGTGGGCTGCGGTGGATATCATTTCTCTGAGGTCCTCGGGACAGTGAGAAGCAGCTTCTCCCACACCTGCCCAGCTTACTCATCTGCATTCTAGTGGTTTGGCTCAGTTTCCCTCCTTTCCTTGCAAGAGGTGGGGTGCTAGCTTGGTAGAGATATCTGAGCCCAGAATGCACTGTCCTAGGGTCCTGACACACAGCAGAAGTGGACCAGCCTTCTCTCCTTCCCTGCTTGATGCTATCCTGTTGCCCCATCTGACTTCAAAGATGGGGCCACAGATTGTTGAAAAGATAACTCAGCTATGTGCTTGCTGTGCCTGAAACCTGACTCTCACCCATGGATTAACCGTTTAAAGACATTCAGAGATGTTCAGTTCAATCATCAGGGTAGAAGGATCAGCATAGGGTCTGAGAAATGAGTACCATGCAGACCTTACAATCGATACTAGCGGGAGGCCATATTGGTCTCCCATGGCTTAAAACAGCAGAAACGTCCTCTCTTAAGGTTCTCGAGCCTAAGAATACATGAAAGTGTCAACAGGGCGACTGTGACTTTGTTCCTTGTCTCTTCCCATTATCTATGGCTGTTGATATTCCTTGGCTTGAGTCTGTGCTGGTTAGTCAACTTGACACAAGCTAGAGTCATCTGAGAAGATGGAAGTCAGCTGAGGAATTGCCTTCATTACATTACCTGTAGGCAAGTCTTTGGGACATTTTCTTGATTGATGCTTCATGTGGGAGGGCCCAGCCTACTGTGGGTGGTACCACCTCTATAGGCAGAAGGTCCTGGGTTATATAAGAAAATAAGCTGAGCAAGCCATGGAGATCAAGCCAGGAAACAGTATTCTTCCATAGCCTCTGCTTCAGTTCCAGCCTCTAGGTTCCTGCCTTGAGCTCTTGCTCCGGTTTCTGTCAATGATGAATGTCTTAGCTAGGGTTTTTATTGCCGTGAAGAGACATCATGATCAAGGCAACTCTTATAAAGGCAAACATGTCATTGTGGCTGGCTTACAGGTTCAGTCCATTATTATCATGGTGGGAAGCATGGCAGCATGCAGGCAGACGTGGTGCTGGAGAGGAGCTGAGAGCTCTACATCCTGCCCTGCAGGCAACAGGGAGAGATACCACACTAAGCCTAGCTTGAGTGTAGGACACTTCGAAGCCTGCCTCCACAGTGACACACTTCCTCCAACAAGGCCACACTTACTCCAACAAGGCCACAGTCTTCCTAATAATGCCACTCCCTATGGGCCAAGGCTTCAAACACAGGAGTCTCTGGGGGCCATTCCTTTTCAAACCACCACAATGAACCATGACTTGGAAGTGTAAGCCAAACCCATATAGCTTTTGGTCATGGTATTTATTATAGCAATTGAAAGCAAACTAGGACATGGTCTCATTTCTTTAACCTTCTGAGACAGCACCACCCCAATTATTTCCTGATTTAGCTTTATTCTACCTCATCTGAGTGTGGTCAGGTCTCCCTTGACCTTACTCGCTAGGCATGAGGACTTCAGAAAAATGTCACCCTACCCCAACCCACTCATCAGATAACCTGAATTACCCTTGTCTCAAGAATTTAAATTCAGTCAGATCTGCAAAGACCCATGTGGCAACTTGTATGGGTTTCAGGATCTAGGATGTCCAATATTTTGTGGAGGTCAAATAGGAATAAGTTGGAAAGTGAGGGGTAGGCTTGATGCGTTTGGTCACTGCCAGGGAGGACTTGATGAGATGCCACTGTTCAGGATGGTGATGCAGACCAAGCTCTTTAAACAGCGAGGGTTACCCCATATGGGATTGGGTAAACGGAATGTGGCAGTCACAACAAAGATGACACCCATGAAAGTTTCTTCAACACACAATGACCAAAAATACATTCAAAAATCAAACTCCTAATGAATCCGAGATGAGTCTGGCAGCCCTGCCCACCCTGCATGGTGTGAGGCTGACCACATAACAAACACTTTGCTCTGTGATGTCATCATACCAGGCGACACCCACAAACGCTGCCTGAAACACCTCATGACATGAGGGAGTTGCCTGTTGAGAACTGCTGTGCTTTTACTGTAGATAGAAAGCATTTTGCTCTCATAGTAATACAATGGCTAACTTACAGAAAACAAAAAATTCAATGTTCCCCCACTGCCATTCTAAAGCATGTAAGTATCAAATTAGTGGACCTTTGCATTGGATTGTTTTCAAAGGTTTAATTTTAAAAGTTGCTCTTTGAGTTTCTGACTTGCATTTAATAAAAACGTATACCTGGCAATGGTAGTGCACACCTTTAATCACAGCACTTTAGAGGCAGGGGCAGGGGCAGGGGCAGGGGCAGGGGCAGGGGCAGGGGCAGGGGCAGGGGCAGGGGCAAGCAGGCAGAGAGGCAAAGGCACAGGCAGATATCTGTGAGTTTGAGGCCAGCCTGATCTACAAAGTGAGTTCCAGGAAAACCAGGGCTGTCACACAGAGAAACTCTATTTCAAAAACAACAAACAACAATAACAACAAACCTACATAAAAACTTGCCCATCGAGTTTTGCCTTGAGAATAGGACAGGATTGCCAAGGGCGTCTGAGATGGCCCTAAACATCTGCCATTTTGTACTATGTATTTATACAAAGCATCATAATAAACATTGGCTATTTTAAAATCAAATTTCCATCCACCCTGGGCTATGTTGAAGATCTATGTCAGTAGCAAACATCCAGTCAAGATTTAATTCTTTAAGTAAAAACAGTCATATCCATCTCACCATAATGTAAGTGGTAAAATTACATGCATGCCAAAGAATCGTTGTAAAATAGTCTTTTTTATGTTCAGTGTTTGGTTGTATACTTATTTTTAAAGACTTATCCAAGTTCACACAATTTCTCAGGGGTCCTGACTGGGAAGAGTTTAAGAAGCCCTGATGTAGAGGAAATCTCGGAATTTAGTATACTTTTTACAGAGTTCATAAGGATTTTGTGCCACTGTAAAGTTGAAGGGAAATCATTAAATCAAGCCCTGGTGTGGGAGATTGCCTGTGTTTTAATTTCTCTGTGTTCTTGAACCACCTACATAGATGGTAATTAGTCAATACTTAATTAGACCTTACTGATCTCTTTGCTCACTTGTGGCTGAGTCCCTGATGTACCAGGGTGTATTTCTGGATGAGACCTGCAGAGAGGAAATTTAGTTATAAAACTTTGTAGGGTGGATTCTGTGGAAGCGAAAACATAACTCTCAGCACAAAGGGGATAAGAGAATATTCCAGAGCCCAGTATGAGATCTCGGCCATGGCTGGGGAACACAGATTTAGGTTATCCCGAATACCATGCTCCATCATGGTAAGTGTCTGAAACTGGGTGTTTTTTTTTTTTTTTTTGAGTAACAGAATGAAGAAAACCATAAATTAGGACAGTTTTCATAAATCTTGGTGGAAACGTTAGGTAAGCAGTCACAGCAGAGTGGAGAGACCTCAGCTATAGGCCTTGGATGTTCTGAGCAGGTCTTAGGCTTTTGGTTGGAGGAAGCTTGTACTCTGTTAATACATCCCTAAAACACTTACCTCTTAGTCACAAAGATGCTTAAGTCAGACACAGACATGGGCAAGGAATGGCTGTTAGAGAAGAGAAGGCAGTCCAAGATCAACTGTAATTAGGCTCTGAACCTGAAACAAATTCCAACCTCTCCACATCAGTGGAGTTCTAATCCATTAACCAGCCCTGAGGAAGGTGCAAGCTCTTTCAAGAATATCTGTACACATCCCTTATACAGTTTTCTATGTCCTTAAGAGTGGAAAATGGATACACACGTGTGCTTGCCTTGTGAGAACATGGTGAGAAGACACCATCCTCAGGCCAAGAGAGGCATCTCACACCCTGCTGATGCCTTGCCCTGGATACTCACTGTCTTAGTTAGGATTTCCATTGCTGTGAACAGACACCATAACCACAACAACTCTTATAAAGAGCAACATTTACTTGGGGCTGGCTTACAGGTTCAGGGGTTCAGTCCATTATCATCATGGTGGGAAACATGACAGTGTCCAGGCAGGCAGAGCACTGGAGGAGCTGAGAGATCTACCTCTTGTTCTGAAGGCAGCTAGAAGACTGGCTTCCAAGCAGCTAGGACAAGGGTCTTAAAGCCCACACCCACAATGACACACTTCCTCCAATAAGGACACACCTCCAAATAGTGCCACTCCCTGAGCCAAGCATATTCAAGCCACCACACCCACTCAGCCTCCTAAGCAGAGAGGTATTGTTTTATCAGCCCTGGAAGATAAATGCACCCAATCCTTCTCTCGTCTATGATCATTCTTCTGGGCTCATTTCATCCACACACTAAATGTCTGTACTAGTTCTTCCAGGGGGTGTCTCTGGGTCTTAAACTGTCTCCATATATCCCCAAAGGTGCTTACTTCGCCTTGCTCTGATACACTTGCGTTCTCTTTCATCATTTCCTCAAAGGGACATGATAAAATAGATAGGCACTTGTTTACAGGGATGCCTGCCCTTTAATGCTGGGCAAACAGAAAGGAAGAAAGCAGTAGTCAGCCTGCAGTCCCCCATAAGCTGTCTTTCTTAATGTGCACAGATGTAAACCACGGATGTGGGGTCCATGCTGGTGGAGGGAACTCTGCCCTTCAGCCCATGGCCACGCTCCCTAAGGTGACCCATGCCTAAGGAGTCCTGCTGATGGACTGTGTGCTTCCTCAGTGCAAGGCCCTTGGCTTCCCTAAGCTGCGGAGAGTCCTCAGGCATCGTTATGGTCAATGCCACCTCTTTCTGGTTCTCTGCTCCTGGGTTTTCTCAGGTGGCTTCATGGGCTCTGTCGTGCCTCTTGATTCTCCATTCTCCTCTTGTTTCGACTCTGTCACCTTTATTTCATGCTTTCTGCCTCACTGTAGCTTTTGATTTTCCCAGCAATTCAGCCTGCTCAGATCTGTCTGCTTCTGTTGTGGACTGGTTATCTGACTTGATCATTAATTTTCAAGAATCAATTGTCATATTGATCACTTCTGTAATTTCCTCTTTAGTACATATGTGTGTGTGTGTGTATGTGCATGTGCACATGTTGTGTATGTATATGTGTGCATGTGTGTATGCATATGTGTGTATGTGTGTGTGCTTGTGTGCATGTATGTGCATGTGTGTATGTGCATGTGTGTATGTGCACTTGAGGTTAGAGGTTGCCACTACGTGTCTTCCTCCATCAGGCTCCATTTTATTTACAAAGACTCTTGGTGAACCCATAACCATGGTTTCACTGCTAGCTAGCTTACCCTGGGAATCCCCTGTCTCCGCCTCCCAAGCCCTGAGATTGCAGGTCTGCAGCTACGCCTGCATGGCTTCAGACCCACTGCTCTGACCACCTCCCTCCCCCACCCCCTCCCGGCTCTTGAGAGTGTGCTGAGCATCCGAACTTCGGTCCCCACCCCCGGCTCTTGAGAGTGTGCTGAGCATCCGAACTTCGGTCCCCACCCCTCCCGGCTCTTGAGGGTGTGCTGAGCATCCGAACTTCGGTCCCCACCCCTCCCGGCTCTTGAGGGTGTGCTGAGCATCCGAACTTCGGTCCCCACCCCTCCCGGCTCTTGAGAGTGTGCTGAGCATCCGAACTTCGGTCCCCACCCTTCCCGGCTCTTGAGGGTGTGCTGAGCATCCGAACTTCGGTCCCCACCCCTCCCGGCTCTTGAGAGTGTGCTGAGCATCTGAACTTCGGTCCCCACCCCCGGCTCTTGAGGGTGTGCTGAGCATCCAAACTTCGCTCCTCACACTTGCACAGCTTCATCCACTGAGCCATCTCCTTCCGAACCTTTTCAAAGTCTTCTATTTTTTTTTTATCTTTTCTGATATGTTTGTTTTTGTTTGGGTTTTTTGTTTGTTTGTTTGTTTTTGGCCTGTCAACATATCCTTGGTTTCACCTCTTTAAAATGTCAAATAGAGCTATTTGTGTCAGTTCACAGTCTCATCCCTGAGGCCCAATGCCTGAAAGAAACAATGCAAGGGAGAGCTACTTACTTAACTCCTGGTTTCAGTGTTCATCCCCAGCCTTTGTTCTGTTGCTTCTGGGCCTGTGGTGAGATGGAACATATTAGCAGGACAGGTGATGCGTAGAGAAGGACGCTGCCCACCTAGTGAGGGAGGGAGGAGAGAGACAGACAGACAGGGGGGAGGGAGAGGAGGAGAGGGAGGAGAGGGAAAAGAGGGAGGAGAGGGAGGAGAGGGAGAACACTACCTAAAGATGTTCCAGCACAGTGACCAGCTTTCCCTGCTAAGGAGACAGGCACAGGAAGGGGGAGTGAATGAGCCAAGGTCACACAGTGGGCAAACAGTGTAACCTAGGACAAGGTTGGACCTGGGTCTCCCCAGTCCCACATTCAAGTCTTCTCTCTAGGCCTTCTTTCCTGAAGTTCTGTGTAGTAGGGGAGGGGGAAGCTAAGGGGACAGCAGTTCTGAACATTTCTCTGGGCCTGATCCTGCAGGGATAGGCACAAGGGGCCAGGGAGAGGTAGGCAAGGGGTGAAGATGGGGAAGGCACAGCCTGCTCTGCTAAGCATCTGACCTACAGAGAGAGAGAGGACTCCTTAGTCCCTTCAGCAAAGCTAGAATGAAGGAACATGAGTTTCCAGGCTCTGAAGGTTGGAAGTGCTGATGCTCCTGAGAGAAGTCACGGGGACCCGGGTCCTTGTACTCACAGATGTGGGCTGCTGTAATAAGCAAGGTAGGGCTGACCTGCAGATAATGGTCAGTCACTCCAAAAGGATCTGAATCATTTGTGCAGGCTGACATATGCTTCCAGTGTAGCGCCTAGGAAGGGGTCTGGCATGAAGTACATTCATGAATTAATCTCCACCAGTCAGGAGCTCACTCAGATGTGGGGGGAAGGGAGTGGAACAAGAAACAGGTCACTATCGTTGACTCTGCTGAGCGTTCTCAGTAGTTTGGTTTCTATCACCATGATAAACACCACGACCAAAGGTAACATGGGGAGGAAAGGATTAATTTCATTTTACAGTCCATCTTGAAGGGAAGTCAGGGCAGGAACTCAAGGCAGGCACTGAAGCAAAGGCCATGGAGGAATGCTGCTTACTGACTTGCTCCCAATGGCTTGTTCGGACTGCGCTCTTACACAACCCAGAACCACCTGCCTATGGGTGGCACCTCCCACCGTGGGTGGGGCCCTCTCACATGAATCATTAATCAAGAAAATGCCCCACAGACTTGCCCATAGCCAATCTGATAGAGGCAGTTTCTCAACTGAGACTTCCCTCTTTCAAGATATCCCTACATTTTGTCAACTTGACAAAACCGAGCCAGCCTGGAAGAAGAAAAAAGGGAGTCCAATTTTAAAAATAAGACATTTCTGTACACATAGGAGACTATTTTTATTCAGTTTTACCACCGTTTTAATTCTCTGTAGACAAAGCACTCTCCTAGAGTCCATGAGGAACCTCTGGTGTTTCCCTGCCTCTAAGTCCATAGCCTGCAGGGCTAGCTTGCCAGAATTGCCCTCCATTAAAGGGCACCTTGGAAAGCAAATGTTGACTGTTCCCAGTGTGGACAGTGGAAGATGGCAAGGGTGGACGCTGGCAAGCTGCTGTGCTTCAGTCTGTCTCCTAAGGTGGCAGGCCTGGCTTGACTACGATCCAGCATCTTGAGATGCTGCACGCATCAGTGGAGACAGGCAGGCCCTTGCCAGAGCTAGCTGTTTTGGTCAATACACCTGTGGCCAGAACTTACCTCAACAGAGCCAAGGGTTTATTACTGAGGAGGAGATCCTCTGCAGAGAGGCAGGAAGCATATTTGTAGGTGGGTGTGATTAGTGATTCTTAGTGCTCCTGGGGGGACAATGGGGCTCTCTTCGTAGTCCACATTTCAACCCCAATTAGCCTGAACAAATCCCACCCAAAATATCAACACCAAGTGAAAACTTCCATCGTAACAGCTGATCTGTGACTACTCATCAAGAAATACACTTTTCTTATAGTCAGTTACCAAAACCCAACACTGCCATTAATGAAGCTGACTGTTTCTGTTGACTATGCCAATAAATAAACCAGACATGTTCAGTGTTTGCTTGGCCTGCTGGACTCTGCATATTGGCTCGGAGTGAATTGGCCGCTTGGTTTTCTGGTAACTGGCATTTGCTGGGGTGACCTGGACTCACCCTTGGGATGGAGACGGAGAGGGATGGTGTTCCTGAGTCAGAGTCCTAGGTGATGAGAGGGACATTGTGCTAGGAAACTGAGGTGTAACTCACCACTGAATGGTCCCGTTGAGCCTCCTCCAGATTCTCCTCTGCTAGCGTGGGAAGTATCTGGCTGACAGACCCCCTCCCCCCAACAACATCCTTGGGTGATATTTGTCTTATCTATTTGTAAACAGCTCAACAAGACAAGTTTGTCTGGGTACTAGGAACAGTCAGGATGTGATGGCGTGTGGGTGGTGGCTGCACCACCTGCTAGGGCAAGCTTATGGGGAAGACTGGAGGCTGGGCTGCTTTGCTGACGTGTGACCTTGGGGCCACCATGGGTATGTGGTAACAGGAGATCCTGGAGAGGGGGTATCCGGTCAGTACTAGCATTGTATCCACTTCCAGGATACAAGAGCTGTATCTTGAACTGATGAAGCAGGCAAGGCTCTGTAGTTCATGCTTCTCTGTACTAGAAACCTTTCCCACCAGGCTTCGTCTAGGCTGTGGCCCCGGTATCTGCAGGGATTCTTTACAACCAGAGCTTTGTTAGGGCTTAGTCAAGACTTTGTGTCTGTTTAGATCTCACAGACTCCCAGTCTCAGGTTGTTGCTGTCTCATTAAAGTCTAACGTTGCTCTTACATTGAGTCAGTTATAAGGAAGGCATTCTCGAGGAAAACAGAGAAATCTGTCGCTACTCAATCTGTCGCTAGCCGTCTTCTGGATTACAATGGCAGAAAGCATGTATGCTACGTATGCTCATTTGAGCCTCCCCCCCCCCCAAAAAAAAATGGCTATTGGATGTTTTGCTCATCACTGAAGTGGACTAAAGAAATGGTCAGAAAGAGAAAGAAGAACAGTTTCCATTTCCCAACTAAGCTATTGCCCAGGGCCAGGCTGCTGAGGATGCCTGGCCATGTCTGTTGGGAAACAGCCAGCATTGACACCACCATCCGGGATGCCGGACACTCATGATTACTGTGTCTGGTGTCCTGGACTAGATGTACTCCTTTGACAGTGTCATAGGCACAAATAATGTTCTGCTGTTTACCTTTCTGGTGGGTCCCAGATGCTGGGCCAGGAAAACATTGGCAGTAACAACTACCATGAAATAGGCAGAGGTATGCCGTGCTTTCTCCCCACAAAAGAACACCTTTGTTGTTGGTTTTGTTTGAGATAGGGTGTCAGATAGCCCCCTTTTATCCAGCTGAGGCTGACCTTGAACTCCTGATCTTCCTGCCAAGTGCTAGGGTAACATGCACTGCATGCCTAGCACCATTTGGGGTTTGTTTTAATTACTTCTTTTCCCTGGATCATGTGAGCTATTCACGTGGGCTGACCTGGGAAGGGACAAAGGACATCCACAGAAATGTACACTGAAAATGTCCAGCATTGAAGTGACAAGAAACAAACTCAGCCTTAAAGACAACTTAACAGAACAGGACAGCAGGTTCTAAGGAGAAAGAAGATATGCAAATGGTTTATCACATTTCACAGGATCACAAACTGTCAGGGAAAACATGGCCACAGTAACAAATCATTCCATATTCACTCTGATATCTATAAGAAGACAACAGGCCACAAGAAGGTTTGGCAGGACTGTGGAGAAACTGGAATCTTCATATATTGCTATATGAAATGTGTAAAACGAAACAGCCATTTTGGAAAACAATTTCTGTTTCAAGGGAATAAGTGGAGTTGTATGACTCTGCTGTTTTAATTCTGAGGCATATATCCAGGTGATGTGAGCATGCTTGTTACTTTGGCTTAAAACTTATATATGAATGTATATTATTCCCAATGGCCAAAAGGTGAAGACAACCCAGATTTTCATCAGCTGAGGAGTAGAAAAACAAAATATAATCTCTCCCTACAGTGGAATATTAGCTGACTAAAAGAAAGAATGAAGAACTGGTACATGCTACAGCCAGATGAATCTTTAAAGCTGCAAAAGGCAACATGTATGATTCAATTTCTATACACTATCTAAGATATGGAAATCTAAAGAGAGGCAGCAGATTAATGGTTTCTTAGGCTGGGAAGAAATATGGGTCTGAATCTGATTCCTAAAATATATAGAATTTATTTTTAAGAGAATAAAAGTATCCTAAAATCAACATGGCAAAATTTGCATATAGCTGTGGATTTACTAAAAATAATCAAACTGTTCACCTTAAAGGGAAGAATTACATAACATATGGACCATAGCCATTATTTTAAATGGGAGAAATTCTTGCTGGTTGCAGAAAAGTAAGGAGGAGAAAAAATACACCTGACTCTACATTTTTATCCTGGCACAGTCCCTCTCATATTTTTCACCCATTTACTCTCCCTAGCATCTTTGTAATATAAATATCTCTTGTTTTTTAATTACTTTTGGCAAAATTTTGGCAAAATACAATTTTTAGTGACTTACAGTGTCTTCACCAAGTGGGTACTTACTGATTCACCCAGGACACTTATTGATGTTGGCTGGCCGTTTCAATCGTCTCTTTGTTTTGATCGTTATAGGCTTTGACGAACATCTTTGTTCAGGGAGGCTATCCAAGATCTTAAGATTGTTCTTTATATGATTCAGTGCTAGGTGATTAGCGGAGAATGTTTACACACTGTGAAGACCCAGAGAGGAACAGGAAGGGGGAGGGAGAGAGGGGGAGGGAGAGAGAAAGAGGAAGAGGGAGAGGGGGAGAGAGGGAGAGGTCGGTTTGCCTGCCAGCATATATTGTGTACTAAGTGTCTGCAGAGGCCAAGAAGAGGGCATTGGATCCCCTGGAGTTGGAGTTACAGGCAGTTGTGAACTGCCATGTGGGTGCTGAGAAGCGAGCCCAGGCCCTCTGCAGGAGCAGCAAGTGATCTTAGCCTCTGAGCTATCTCTAGCCCCAGTATTCTTAATACTTATTGACAACTTGTTCAGCAAAGGAGATTTGCTCTCTTAAAAGATGCCATTTGAGGGACTGGAGATAAGGCTCGGCAATTAAAAGGATGAGAATTTGATTCCCAGCACCCACGTGGTGGCTGACAGCTCTGTAATGCCAGTCTTAGGGGATCTGACGCCCTCTTCTGGCCTCTGTGGGCATTGCACTCAAATGTTGCACACACATGCATGTAGGCAAAACACCAATACACATTTTTTAAAAAGTCGTTTAAGAGGGGGAAAATAGTCTTCTGTTAATTCATTCCTCCCTTAAAAGAAAAAAGAACCCTATATTCTAAACTAGGTTCACATTTTCTATCTTGTGCCTTTTCCTTCTCATTTCTGTTGAAAATGGATTTGTGCTGTAATATATGCAGTCAATACTGGAGGTTTTCCATCTGGGTCCACGAGTTGATTGCTATCTGATAACATTCAAGACAACACATTGAATTCTTTCAAGACATAAATGCAAGCAAATAAAAAGCACAGGAGGTCAGGTGATGCCTGTGTAACTCAGAGGCCAGAAAGCGGCTACATATTGCTAACTGTGCAGGCCTGGCACAGCTGCATAGGAAGTCAACCATGGGAAGGAGAGATGCTACCTAATATATATATTATAGTAGGTGTTGCTCAGGAAAGGAGCACCTCCTAAGAGAGAAAGCAAAGGCACCCTTCAAAGAGGAGGACTTGGTCGGGCACTCACACATACTCCATCCCAGCCCTAGAAGGCTGAAGCAAGAGGCCAGCAAACTCCAGGCCAGCCTGGGATATGTGCTTGCAAGCAGATGTCCATGGGCCCCTGAAGCATTCCATGTAGAGAACTGTCGTTTCAGGGATAAAGCACGGATTGCTGGGCTGGGGCAGCAGTACCGTGATGGGGTGTCGGCCTTTGTCAGGATGGAGACGGTGAAGAGAAACTGCAGCCTCTTCCCTAGCTTCCCTTCCAGGACACACTGTGCCCAGCGCTCCAGACAGGAGAATGACGGATCATCCCCAGGACCCAGAGCAAGAAGATCCCCAAAGGCTCTGGCCTCAGATGCCCCATTCAGAAGTGGCAGAGTCAGATCATCTAAACATAACGCTCCCAGCCTGAAAGCCACAAGCTTTTTTGTGCAACACCCTGAAACAGGGTCAGACTATGAAGACTGTTCACTCCCTATTGGGAAACACACGCCTGCCCTGATGAGAGAATATTAATTTCTAAGGTAATTCCTCTTACTGCCTTATTTTTGCTGTCATAGCTAAAGGGAAACCTCTCCCCCGGCATCTCCTAGTTGCTAACAGGGTGTGTCTGAATCTAAGTTATTGCTTGGTGTGTGTGTGTGTGCCCGTGTGTGTCTCTGTGTCTGTATTTGTGTACGTGTCTGTGTGTGTCTCTGTGTGTATGTGTGTCTATGTGTGTGTGTCTGTCTCTCTCTATATCTAAGTGTCTGTATGTGTCTGTGTGTATGTGTGTCTATGTGTGTGTGTCTGTCTCACTCTGTATCTGTCTATGTATCTGTGTGTGTGTCTCTGTGTGTCTGTGTGTATCTGTGTGTGTGTCTCTGTGTGTCTGTGTGTGTTTTCTTTATGAATCCCACTACTCCATATATATTTTTTTTATTCATTCCAAAATATTTCAGGTCAACAACCTTGCAAATTATGATCACTGAACCCCCTCTTCCTTTTTACAGTCTTTTCTTTTGATTTTGTGCTTTGGTCCCACATTTCAGAGGAGTGTGAATTCCTCAGGGATCAAGCAGTGTTCTTGCCTGTCCTTGACTTTCCAAAAGATTGCAGTGTTTAAAGTTAGTTCAGTTGCTTTTTGTTGTATGAAGGGAACATTCTAGCTCTTTTTCTCCCCAACCCCCAGGAATTGATGGTGACTTTTATCAAACATCTTAGCCCTTCCTGGAAATGTTCATGTTTTACTGATACACTCTGCTGAATAAATTAAAGATATCCCCCCCTGCTCCCCAGTGACCTTTTAAAAGTAGATTGAGTAGATCATGAGAGGCTACAGGCTTTCTGAGGCTTATCTTCGAAATTCCCAGCAGACCTTCCAGGTATACCCCTCATTCCAGAGTCTCTGCAGGCTCCCTCAGGATGGTGAGGTCCCTCTTATCTCTTGCCACTCCAAATGTGACCCCTGGACCAGCAGCTTAAGTCTCACCAGAGAGTTTATTAGAAATGTCGAATATCAGACCCCCTTCAGACCCAGTGAATCAGAATTTGACATTTGACAAGACATCTGTGGTGGTTTGAATAAAAATGGCCCCACAGGCTCATAGGGAGTGGCACTAGTGGGAAGGGTAGTCTTGTTGGAGGAGATGTGGCCTTGTTGGAGGAGGTGTGGCCTTGTTGGAGGAGGTGTGGCCTTGTTGGAGGAGGTGTGGCCTTGTTGGAGGAGGTGTGGCCTTGTTGGAGGAGGTGTGTCACTGAGGAGATAGGATGGACTTTGGGGTCTCAGAAGTTCAAGCCAGGCCTAGTGTCTCTCATTCTCTTCCTGCTGCCTGCAGATTCTGATCTAGAACTCACAGAAACATCTCCAGCACCATGTCTGCTTGCAAGTCATCATGCTTCCCACCATGACTATAGTGAACTAAACCTCTGAACTATAAGGTAGCCCCAATTAAATGTTTTTATAACAGTTGTTGTGGTCATGGTGTCTCTTCACAGCAATAGAAACCCTAAGACAATACTCTCCCAGATGGATTCATGTTCACATTAAAGTTTCACAAACGCCATTCTCACTTAATGATGGGTGAGCTTATCCTGCCATTAGGGCAGCCCTCTAGTTCTACCAACAATGTTGAAAACGATCCCAAGGGTGCTCACATGTGGCCACTCACAAGGACAAAGTCTGAGAGGGAACAGGTCTGGGTGCACACGTGTGAATGAATCCTTGGGCAATCTCTGAGCAATTACCACAGATGATCCGTGCTTCTGTGAGCCAGGCTGTCTGTGTCTGTGCCCCTGAGGTAGTACAGGGTAGAGAGCAGAGAGACAAACAAGAGGAGAGGGTCTGGAGAGACTGGCTTGGTGGTGAGTCAGGTGTCTGCAGCAGGAGCCAGAGACTCAGGATAGTGCATGGCTTCCTGAAGGGGTCGATGCCACAGTTCTCCAGGGACCTCATAGGGAACGAGCAGAGCAGAGAGCACAGCTACCGTCTCAGCCGTGCCTCCCACTCTCACTCTGAGTTCGTGTAAGAGGCATGATACTGAATTTCTTCTCTATAGGATGGAGACGGGATTGCCTTCAAAGAAGCTGGCTCACCTAAAGCATTTTAGATGAGCATTCTGCTCTCCAAGTGAGGTCAGAGACAATTGTTTGAGATAGTGGACAATTCTGACAGCACTGTCAGGGGACCTGAGTGGCACTAACCAGGCACTAACAAGGCAGAATGGAGACAGAGACATAGGTGCAGTGACCCAGCTAAGGAATGGTTCTCTTCGGGGTTTGGGAGGCAATCTTGACCGATGTAGACTAGGAAGAGACTGATACAGAGCCTCTGCTTCTGCCCAACACAGTGCTAAGCTGCAGATGGTCTTGTGCATGGTCTGAGTGTATCCTCCCTCATCTTCAAGGGTTCATGTGCTGGATGCTCAGCCCTTAGTGCGGCATCCAGTGCTGAGAGGTGGCAGAAGTTTTAAAAGTTGAGATCTAGTGAAAAGTGGCTAGGGCATTGGGGGCCACCATCTTGGGAAAGGATTAATGTGATTTTATGGCACCCCAGTTCATTCCTGTGAGAGTGAGTTGCTATAAAAAGGGCAAGCCTGAGAGAGACGCAGATACTTGCACCCAACCAATGGACTGAAGTCAGGGACCCTTTGGATAGATTAGGGAAAGGCTGGAAGAAAGGAGAAGGGCAACCCCATAGGAAGAACAGCAGTCTCAACCAACTGAGACCCCTGAGATCTCTCAGACACTCAGTCACCTACCAGGCAGTATACACCAGCTGGTCTGAGATCCCTACAAATGTACAGCAGAGGACTGCCTGGTCTGTTCTCAGTGAGAGAAGATGCTCCTAACCCTAGAGAGACTTGAGGCTCCAGGGAGTGGGGAGGCCTGGGGGGCACAGGGGGAGAAGAAATGGGATGAGGAACTGTGGGAGGGCAGGGACCGGGAGGGGGTAATGACTGGACTATAATCAAATAAAAGTAATAAAAAATAAAAAGGACAAGCCTAGGCATGGAGGTATAGTTCAGTTTTAGAATGCTTGTCTAATATGTATGAGACCCTAAGGTCATTCCCCAACCCCACAAAAAAATCACTGAGCCAATCAAATCTCACCCCATCTCACCTCTGGATTCCTGTTTTACCTGTGAGCTCTTCTTCACGTGTTCCTGCCATGATGCCATCTGCCGTAAAGTCCTTGTCAGAACCCAAAAGATGAAGCCACCCACTCTTGGACTTTTGACCCATCTGATTGTGGGGTAAATACACTTTTCTTTATGGAGGAAGCACCCAGCCACAGGTGTTTCCTGGGTGATGCTGACATTGCTGGTTCCTGGGTCGTCACTCAGAAAACATGACTTTGCCCTGGCCTTGGTGCAAGCTAGAGACTCTCAACCCTGAGTATGTACTAACTTTACGGGGAAACCCTGGACCAAATGTTTTAAAATGCCCCTCTCATTAAATCCAATGTCCCACCAGGGTTCAAGCTGCTGATTGGGCCTCCACATGGGAAGATGGCAATGGTGGGTGTAGGGATGCAGACTGAATGTGGGAATGGAGAGAGTAAGTGGGGATAGAGATGGGATGTGGAGAAGGAGAAAGTGGGGATGGGGCGATGGGGGTAGAGATGGAGATGGTGGTGTGTGGTGACGGAGATGGAGGATGGGGATGGAGAAGGTATAGGGCATTTCTGCACAGAACCATTTGCCTTTTTCTTTATAATGTGGAGGTATGTTTATATTTTAAAGAATGTGCATACTTTCCAAACGATACATTGCTGCTTCATTAAGGCCCCATTCAGGCCCAGGCTGGTCTTGAACTTATGAACTACACTCCCAGGTAGCTAGCTACGACTGTAGGCCTCCACATTTCCATAGTTTCTATATCGAGTGTCCCCTAGTGGACACCTCTGGGAGGTGATGGAACCTTTGAGAAGCAGAGCCCAGTGGCAGGTGCTTAGGTTACTGGGAGATACCAGGGAAAGAACTGAAAGACTCGGTTTCTTTGTCTTTGCTTTCTGCTTGCTTGGCCATGTGCCCTTGCCGTGACACGTGCTGCCTCATCAGGGTTCGCAGCCACGAGCCCCACTCTTACAGTAGAACTTGGACCCTCTAGAGACATGAGCTGAAACGAAACTTTGGGTTTTGTAAGTTATCTCGGGTCTTTTTTGTTACAGCAGCGTGAAGCTGACTAACACAGACACTAGAGGGTAAAAAGGACCAGCCTTACCTAGCAGCATTGGATACAATTTAAAAAGCAAAACCAATGTCAATATGTTTTTTCAAAATTGTAAGTTTTGTTATCCCCCAGTTAAAGAGAAGATCACATTCGTATCAGAGAAGGATACTATGTAAAATCTATTCAAAACATGCTTTAATGATTAATAAGACATAGAAGCAATTTACTACTTGGAAATGAAGTCTTCTAATATAGAACAAATGCATGAAGGGAGAAAATATTAGAGAAAGGTCAAGAAGACTAAAAATTGGCCAGAAGTTCCAGTATTTATAAAATAATAATTTTACTAGGATTAATTTTAGTGTTTTGAAAGCTAAACATTTGTTTATTGTATGTGTGTATGTTTGTATGTGAGTGGAAGGGTAGTTGTGTAACCCTGGCTGGCCTTAAGCTCACAGAGAGCCACCCACACTCTGACTGAGTTCTGGGATTAAAGGAGTGTGCTACACACCCTGCCACATCCGATTTTGAAATGTGAGTTTTGGGGATTAAACTTGGGCTTTCAGGCTTACAGGCTAGCTTTTGTACCTGCTAAGCCGTCTCCCTGGCCTCAGATTTAGTTTTACCGGGTCATTCTCAAAATAGAAGCACTACTGCACTATTTCTTAAACCAAGGAAAGTAGTAGTCAGTCTTCAGACCACGACGGTCCACAGAGTGTCAACCAGAGTTTGTGTGGACACATTCTGATGGTGTGGCTGAACTCTGGGGGTAAGCACAATAAAGCATAGAGCAGGGAAGGCACAGGAAACAAGATTCAGCCCAGTGTGCAAGTACCCATCAGTTACGCTGGGGGCTGGAAGCCTGCAGTGTAATGTCCTCATATGGGAGTGTGAATGGACTATAGTATAGAATACAGTATTCTACATGTTATCAAACTGTCAGCAGAAGAGTAGCACCCCCGCACCCCTAGACATTTTTGATAGGTAAGAAATGACAAAGTTGCTGTATTAGTTTCCTGTGATTATTGTAACAAATTGCTATAACTTTGGTGCCTTAAAAATATAAAGTTGTTGCATTCTGGAAAATAGAAGATTGAAATTGACATCATCTGCTAAAATGAAGACACTAGCAACGCCACGCTTCCTCCGGGGCTAGCTTCTGTCTACACACATATCCAGGATTGCTTTAGCCCTGCTTGTTTATGCTTATTCATTTATAAGGTTTTTATTTATTATTCTTTTGACACAAGGTCTCATGTATCCCTCTAACTTATTAGGACCTCTAACTTATTAGGTAGCCAAGACTGGCCTTGAACTTCTGATCTTCCTGCCTCCACCTCCATGCGCTGTGATTATAGACATGTGCCACCGTTCTTTGCCAGTGTTCCTTGACTCATGGTTGCATTGCTCTAATCTTTCAAATCTCCCCCCAATCCATGCCATACCATCTTCTTCTCTATGCTAGGGTAAAAAAATACCTACCCGCTTCTCTCTGATAAAGACAACAGTGATTGATTCAGGATACTCCTTCATCTCAAAGATCCTTACCTTAACCCAACAGTTCTCAGCCTGTGGGTCACAGCCCCCAGGGGTGGCATATCAAAGACTTACATCACGACTCCTAACAGTAGAAAATTATGACATAACAGTGAAATGATTTTATGGTTGGAGGTCACCACAGCATGAGGAACTGTATTAAAGGGCCACAGCATTAGGAAGGTTGAGAAGCACTGCTTTAATCCTTCCTGTAGAAATCCACCCCCAACCTCTGCCACATGAGTTGATACTCAGACTCCATAGGTAAGGACACGAATATCTTTTGAAAGTTTTTAGCCGACCAGCCTTGTACCGTTAACAAAAAATAGAATTTGAAGAATCGTTCTAGCAAATCTAAAAGGGACATTTGAAGGAAGATGACATGGGAGACGAGACATAGGGGAGCTGCAGCTGCTCCAGATGTGAAAGGAGCTGAAAGGATGTGATGTCTCCACATCTAGCCAGTGTGTCCATGTCCAGCCCCTGGGACGTGTGGAGATGTACAGTGGAGATTCAATATGGCAATGGGCTTATAGATGACGTCATCTGTGAAGTCTCCGGAAATGCCATTCGACATCAGAAGACCTGAGAAAGCTGAGTCTGAAGGCCTGAACCCCGGGGAAGTTGATGGTATGACTTGCAGTCTGAGGCTCTAAAGCACTGGTGTGTGGGGTCAGGAGATGGGTGTCTCAGCTCATGAAGAGGAAGTCAGTTTGCTCCCACACTTCTGTTCGGTCTGGGCCTCTGCAGAGTGGATGATGCCAGCCGTGCTAATGAGTGTGATCTTTGCTTTGTCCACCAGCTCAAATGCTAAATGTCTTCCGGAAACGCACATTCTCAGCCACAGGCGTCATGGCACAGCCCTGATGGATTCTCCAGCCCAGACATTCAGGCAGACACCGCTCTCCCAGGGCAATGACCACGCGCCATATATAAAGACAGCTTTCACATAACCACACCACCCTCTATGCAAGGACACGACCTGCCACATGGCCAGAAACCTGCACTCCACACCCTCAGCCTCGGCAAACACCACACTGGAGGAGATGAGATTTGTGTTTCTTCTAAAGCATTCTTCTCTGAGTGGCTGTGCGTCTTAGTTCATTTTATGCTGCTGTGAAAAACTACTTGAAGCTGGGTAATTTCCACTTAGCAGAAAAAGCCCTTTTCATGCTTCTAGAGGCTGAGAGGCACAAGGCTGGGAGTCTGGTGTCTCTGGTGCCTTCTTGATGTGTCATCCTATGGCAGAAGATGAGAGATAAAAGGTTAAGAGTGTTAGACTGGGGAGAGCCAGACAGCAAGGAGGGGCTGACGACTCACAACACATCCATTTTCGTCAGTGTGATGGCTCACACCTGTGCCATCCCCGTACTTCCGAGGAGGCAAGAGGATTGCTCAGATCCAAAGCTGATTTTGGCTATAGAGTGAGACCCTGAGTAATACATGTCCTTGTTACTTTGAAAGGTCTCACCTCAAAACACTATTACAGTAGGGACCAGCTTTTCAACGCATGAACATGGGGGAACATGCTCACCACAGCACTGTGTTCTTAATGGAACCCTGAGTTTCACACAATAACATGAGGATGTACTTGTTAAAGTAAGGTTGGTAGTCCCAGGACCCAAGGGCTCATTCCTTTGTCAAGAACTGTGAGCTTGGTCATAGCCCTCAAGGGCAGACCCACAGAGACTTAAGGGACCCAACTAACACAAACATATACTGCTTGTCAACTCACAAGCAAGATTGGTCCTTTAAAGTGACATCATTGGCAGGATGTCACTGGTAGTGGTTTGGCATCTTTCACCTGCTATGCCTTCCTGTGAGTTAGAGGTGGTTCGGTAAACTTAATAAAAGCGTGGGAGACCCAGGAGTATGTGCTGAGATTGACAAAAGCAGGGAGGCTCTGTGATTTCTCTCCTGGCCAGGTTTCTATTGCTGTAGTAAAACACCATGACCAAAAGCAAGAAAGGGTTTACTGGGCTTACACATCCCAGTCACAGCCTGTCACTGAAGAAATCCAAGACAGGAACTCAAGCAGGACAGGAACTGGAGGCAGGAACTGAAGCAGAGGTCATGGAGGAATGCTGCTTATTGGCTTGATCAGCTTGCTTTCTTAATGAATCCAAGACTGCTTGTCACAGTGGGGTGGCCCCTCCCATATCTATCATTAATCAAGAAAGTGTCCCTTCTGGGCTGGAGAGCAGTTGAGAGCACTTGTTGCTCTTGCAGATGACATGAGTTTGGTCACCAGCTCCTAGATGGTAGCTTACAACTGTTGGTAACTAGTTCTGGGGAATCTGACACAAGCGCATACACGGTATGTGTATATACATGCAAGCGAAACACTCATGCACATTTGATTAAACTAAAATTTAGAAGAATTAAACATTCCCACAGTCTTGCCTATAGGCTAATCTGATGAAGTCATTTTCTTCTATTGAAATTCCTTCTTCTCAGATGATTCTGGCTCCTGTCAAATTGACAAACTAAGAAGCACAATCGCACCTCATATTTTTTTAAAAATCTATGAGTTTACTCATATACTTGCTATATGTGATGAAGTAAATGAAATTGGGAGTTTATCTTCCCTGCCCGACCATGGATCCTCTCATCAAGGGCAGTAGGCAGTGAACTAATGTCCCATGTGACATGACCTGGCCCTTCCCTAGGTTGTACCTGGTGTCCTTGCTTAGGTAGTCATGATGGGTGTTCATGTCTAACAGTCCTTGTAAGCCTGGGGACTCCCTGGAGGGTAGAGACCTTATCATTGGGTCCTCCCACTCCAAGAACTAACCCCATAGCCAACATACAGTTCACTAAGCTAGAATTAAATACTAAATAAACACAAGGCAAAGGGACCAGGATCCAGAGGCTGTTCTTGATATCAGGTACAGGCCCTTACTACTCCTTCTTTTCTTTGTCTTCACATTAGTTAATAGTTCCTCCTACAAAGTCTAAAAAATCACTCTGATGAGGGCTTCCACCTTTCCATTGTATTTGACACTCCCTATTTGCTCTGTGGGGTGAACTCTGTGGCCTACTGAGGTAGATCCTAAGCTCAATGTCAAGTGCTTGGCAGGGGAAGGTATAACCCACTCCTAGAGGTGTGAGTTTGCACTTGCCTAACCTAATGGGTGTTCCTTCTTTCTTGCCTCTTTCTTACTGGTCAGTCCTGTTCCCTTTAAACACTTAACCTTGCTCACTCCTGATGACAGAACTTGGGACTAGCCTGAAGACTGGTCCTGGGTCATCTATAGTCATCTTTTTCCTATTAACAAGAGGGACATTGCCTAAAGCTGCCCCTTGGTCTTGTCCTATCTCAAGAGTCATCTTGTTTATTTGTATGTAGCAGGATAGTGAGCCCTTGGAAGTGAATTATAACCGTGGGGGGTGGGGGGGGAATGGCACAGTCTTTAAATCAGAATGACCAAGATCAAACCCAAGTTCTGCCACGTTTTATCTTTGGCAAGTCAACTGACCTCTCTGGACTTTCTTTCTGAGAGAAGTTGAAGACACAATACGCTGCAGAACTCTGAGCAAAGCCTGGGAAGCAGAAGATCTCTGTCAGCAGTGAGCAGGGTCCCACAGGATCCTGGGTTTGTAATAAACTCCTGTGCCCTGCACCTGTGGCTCATCTATTGCCAGATGACACCACTGTCATGTAGGCTTTTCCTCAGCTAGTTGAGGTTCCATGTTTCATGTGCTTCTTCAAGGTAAAGTTAACAGTTTATGGAGAGACATCTTTGTCTATGTGACTTCAAGGAGGTTGTCATCAACTCTGGGGTCAGACTTTTCAGAGATGCAACTGTTTGAAATCATCTCTGTTCTACTTCCAAATAAGATAGTAGGGTAATAGCAGCTTCCAGGTAGGGCAGTGATGGAGAGTCAGACTAAGAAAAGCAGTGCAGTGGATTGTGTTCTCATGCTAATTATGCTACCCAAAAACCTGTTTACAGTGTCCCGCACCCACATAGAACTAAAGGAAGCCTGTTCCAGTTGGTTTTAGACTGGTCAATAAAGTTACCGGAGGCCAATGGTTGGGCAGAGAGACAGAGATGGGGCTTTTAGGATTCCCAGGAAGGGACCAGGGACCGACGAAAGAGGAAGAGGGGATTCCACCATTATGAGGGAATAAGAAACAGAGCATGACAGAAAGGTGCAGGAGGGAGAGACAACTGACATGTAGGTACAGGGGAAAGTGGCTCCAGCAGGGTCCAGGGCAGCAAAGATAAAATATAGATTTAGTAAGCATTAACTCAGGAATATTGGAGGGGAGTGTGTGTTAGCCACGTGGAGCTAGGGAGTGGCCCAACCATTGAGCTGTTTACCATATTTAAGATCTAAGGCTGTGTATGTGTGTCTTTCTTTTGGGAATTCAGAACATTGGGGTGATAGTGAGAAGATGTGTGCACCTGCTGGGAACTATAGGTTAATATATTACCACTTCAAGTAGATTCTCTGCCTGGAAAGGAAAGTCTCTGGGGAGCCACCTAGGGAGAGAAGGAATCCCTGAGGAGAACAGAGGACAGTGATAAGAAGCAGGCAGTGCAGAGTGTTGCCCACTAAACTCACTGACAGCAGGAGGGGAGGCAGGTGTCACTTCCAAATGCAGTTTGTTTTCCCTTGGTGGAGTGGCCCTGGGGCTGAGCCTTCAAAAAGCAGCCTGTGCAATGAGAAGATCCCCAATTCAAACTGAAGAGACATCCAAGACAACAGATCCACAGATTACAAAACAGAAACACGAAAATTCCAAACAACGGGGATCTGCCGGAGGAGACTCGCTCTGTAGTTACTGCCTCTGATGCTGGACTTAAACACATTGAAATGAATAAAATGCCTGAGGACGTTTACTGGTAAAATAATCAGTAAAGTACTGGAGAGATGGCTCAGCGGTTAAGAACACTGACTGCTCTTCCAAAGGTCCTGAGTTCAATTCCTAGCAACCACATGGTGGCTCACAACCATCTGTAATGGGATCTGATGCCCTCTTCTGGTGTGTCTGAAGACAGCTATAGTGCACTCACATACATTAAATAGATAGATAGATAGATAGATAGATAGATAGATAGATAGATAAATAAATAAATAAATCTTTTTGAAAAATGATAAGTAATCTGGGCCAGTGAGCTGTCTCGGTGAACAAGGACACTTGCCTTTGTCAGTCTCCAGGTCCCGAGTGGTGGAAGGAGAGGGCAGACTTCTGCAGACCCCAGAAAAGACATGCCTCACATTCTTCTCCCTCTCCAAAGGACTCTTCCCTCCTCCCACTTCACTATCTGAAGCCAGAAGAGCCTTGAACCTGCAGAGCCGTCAAAACCCTGCCCCTTCACTTTCTGTTTGTCGGTTAAGCAAGGTGACAAAGCCAAACATGGAGAACCAAGAGCCTCTGTTTAAACCTTTGCTTTTATTTTATGTGTACGGTGCTTTACCTGTACTATGTCTGTGCACTCTGTGCATGCAGTGCCCTTGGAAGTCCGCAGAGGGTATCCCCTGAGACGGGAGTCATAGACTTATAAACTACGCTGTAAGTGCCGGGCATTGAACCCAGATGAGAACCAAGATTCTTAAGCCCCCAGTACATCCATGGAAATGAGGTGGGGGAGACAGAGAAGGAGCCCCTTACTGGGACATGTATTACTCATTCCTAAGATTCTGTCTAAATTTCTGAAGTGCCTTTAACAAACAACCTAGGAAAAGATGGACACAGCTCAGATGTGACTCTGGAATAAGGACCTTTCCATTAGCAGCCAAGTGCTGTAAGAAGCCCTAAGAAGGTATCGATAAAATCAAGGGTCCCCATAGATAGAGAACTGGAGTAGCTGGGGTGGGGGTGGGGGCAGAGATCCAAGCAAATAGAGGGAAATCTTAGAGAAAGCATGTGTGTGTGTGTGTGTTTGTGTGTTTGTGTGTGTGTGATGTTTATACACCCAGAACCACTGGGACATGTGGTGGTGGGGCATCTTGGAGAAAGCACAGTTCTGAAACCAGGCCTGGAAAGTGTGGAGAGCTGCTTTGAACTCTAGTACAGTTCAGCTGTGGTAACTGCTCTAATACCACCCTAAGACTCCCATCCCTTCCCTTCTGTATGGACAACAGCCTCCTAGCTGGTCATCTTCCCTCTGACTGGGCCCACATTCCTTTTCATAAATCCCTTTTGTCGTCTTCCCCACCTATCCTAATCGGCTCTGACCATTCCCAGGCCTGCAGGTCTCTATTGCGTTCCATCTCCTTGATGGGAATCATGGAAATGAAGGCAGAGAAAAGGAACTTGATGTGTGCCCATCACAGTGCACATCAGTGAGGAATGTGGGCCTTGGGCATTCAGAGCCAGCAGCCCCACAGAACAGGAAAGATACAGTGGCCCATGACATCAGGGAAGAGAAGGCTGGCCTAGATTAGGATTGCTGGCCTACTCCTCAACTAGGATAACTGTCAGGGAAGCCTCTAATCCTTCCATACCTGGGTAATGTGATTCCTAAGCTTTTTCAGGCCAACCTGCAGGCTGTGTTTAGAGGCATTTGGCAGTTTTGCTAGTGTATTGGGATCTAAACCAAACCACTTTGAATGGGGGAAAGGGAGCGGCAGAACCCAGCCACACCACACACAGACACACATCTGCCACATCTGGGTATAACCTCCAAGCCCTGGGCCTTTTTCTCCGCTTATAGTAAGTCTTGCTCAGGTGTTCTCAAGCTCTTCTCTTCCTGGACTTGCTGTGATTGTAAGAAGGTGGGGAGACATATTGTAGGGGCCTGGGCTGAAGCTCTCTTTTCAGAAGTTAGGTTGGACACAATTTCTAGGCTACTGCCAAGAGCAAGATGGTTAATGAGAGCATCAGGAAGTGTGTGTGTGTGTGTGTGTGTGTGTGTGTGTGTGTGTGTGTGTGTTCGCATATGTCCAGGGCCTGTGGCCTGTGTGGATCGCCCCCATATCTTCCATATTAAACTGTGACACTTCCAGTAGTTACAAATGATAGGCGCCAGGCTGAGCTCCTGTACCAATCCAGAAGGGCAGGGGCGTCTCATGTAGCTTCCTCCTCTACCGTGGTACATCTGTTTGCACATAGGTCACATATTATGTAGAGCAGTATAGCTTCTTCTTCAAGACTCCAAGGACTAATACGAACGGAGACTATTAAAAACTAGTAGCATCAAAGTGCATTGATTAATTATACATGCAACTAATGGAAAATCAGTGGGCAGTACATAGGGAGGTTAGAGATGGTTTGGGGTAAGAATTATGCTGGATATGTAAAATGGATTGCACACATACTAAATGTTTTTTTAAGCAAACATTTGGGATGAAAATGAAAAGTCTTTGTGGGGTGAGAACTGGCTGGTGTCCGGGTGGAAAGCACGCAACGCCATCACACTGTCGTCAGTAGGGCAGTGGTTGCGGGGCAGGAGAGCCAGCCCTGGAGTCACAGGGGACTACAAAGCAGTTCACCAGCAACAGAAGTGCCAGTGAGGGTGGGAGCCAGAGTCCAGCAAGCAGAGGTGCTAATGGCTTAGGTGACTGAGTGTTTGCTAAGCGAGTCCTGTCCACTGTTTTGAGTCATCTCATACAACCCTTTCAGTGAGGCAGTATGACTGGCATGGCCATTCCTACTTATAGACGAAGAAACTGGTGCTCAGAACACTGAAATCGAGCCAGCAAGGTGGCTCAGCAGGTAAAGGCCACCAAGACTGACAACCTGAGTTCTGTCCCTGGGATCCACATGGTGGAAGGAGAGAACTGACTCCCACAGGTTGTCCTCTGACCTCCACATATGTACTGTGGCACACATTCACACACATGTGCACACACACAGACATGTACACATGCACACACACAGAGACACAGACACACATAAAGATACATACACACACGGACACACACAGACAGACACATTGAGAGAGACAGAGACACACACAGAGATATATACAAACACATACACACATCCATAAAGACATACAGACACATACAGATGCACACATATGCACACACAGAGACACAGACACACATAAAGATACACACACACAGACACATAGAGAGAGACACAGATATACACACATACAGACAGAGAGATATACAGATATGGACACAGACACACACTAGTCTAACACTTTTAAAGAGAGAGAGAGAGACAGAGAGAGAGACAGAGAGAGAGACAGAGAGACAGAGACAGAGAAAGCACGCTAAAATAATTGGCTAACCTTTAGGTAGCTGAATGTAGTCAGGCAGATTATGCATGGCCGCTGACTCTGCAGCCCACGTGACTGCTCTGTGTGCGGCCCTAGGTCAGCATAAAAGCACGTTGTCTTTGGTGGGGCTCCATACTGTATCCCTTGTAGAGGTGAAGAGTTTTGCTTTTTGGTTTTCTTTTGGCAGGTGGCAGGGATACATTGGTAATGTGTATTCACTGACCCCTGTGTCCTCAAATAATGGCTATTTCTATTTATAGGAACAAATATGACTAGACCTGCTTGAGAGATGTTTACCCTCGACCTCTGCTGCCAAAATCTAGGGAGTGTCCTCAATCCAGAGGATGCCCCTTCATGGAAGCCACCACTAAAGCCAGACCAACGACTTTCAGCAAATACCCTCGGGTGCGCAGAATGGGTCCTTGCATGTGTATTCTACAATTCTAGCAGTCCTCAGACATTCTCCTCTTGGCAAGCAGCAGTGATGGGCTGGTACTGAGGACCATGTGCAGAACCCGATGCATCCATACACAGCCAGCAAGAAGGAGCCTGCTCAATATGCTCTCTAACTGCTGCCTGAAGTATGCAGTTAGACAAGACTAGTGCCGGGTTTTCTCACCCTATGTTTAGAAATTTTGCCTAAGCCGTGTGACTCCAGTCATAACTTATTGAGAAGCAGGCCCAGTGCCCACGTGACCGTTCCTTGTTTTGCCTCACGCAGGCTTCTCAAGACAAATGATCTTTCCGGGATCTGCTAACTGCTGTAACAAAGACCCCAGCTTTTAGATGCTTAACGCAGTGACAGGCTCTTTGTTACAGCCCAGTGCATGTAGGGTATGGGGGCTTTTCCAGGCACAGACAGGGGCTCCTGCTATCGTGTGGCTTCCCCTTTTCCTAGGGTCCTGTGAAGGCTTTGAAAGGGATCGTGGTGGCTTAGGGATCAGCTTGGAAATGTTGCAACTGTTTATGACCCATTGAACTGATATCCCGGAGGCCGAGGCGCAATGGTGCCATAGTAGTCATGTTCTATGACATTATATGCCTCCCTCCACTGCCTATTACAGCCCACATGCTGAAGCCATAAATTCAGAACCTCAGAATGTGGCTGCATGTGGAGACAAGGGCATCAGAACAGCTGATTAATTTGAATGAAGTTATCGGGGCAGGTCCTAATCCAGTGTGACTGGTACCCTAACAAGAATAGACCCAGACAGCCAAGAGATGCTAGGGACTTTCACACAGAGAAGAAGACCATTTGAGAACAGTACAAAGACAGCTGTCATGAACACTCTATATCAGAAACACAGACAGATGTGTTTTGTGTCATTTTGCACTGTCACAATTGATCGAGCAATAAATTCATGAGCCATGTTGGCTTCATTGGCTGCAACTTGCCAACTAGTTCTGGTTCCCCTTGAGAGCTGCCCATTGACAATCATAGGTTCTTTGATTCTAATCTCAACTGCTAATATTAATTCTTATATTACACATTCCACATCTTGCAGTCATTAGAGTTCTTTCGGTAACCATTATAGAGTGGCTACAAAAGGGTTAAAGAAGACATCAGAGTGTAAAGAGTTCCAAAGGCCTTACAAGAGATAGGCAGAGAGCGAGCGTGTAGAGTATAGATGCAGTCACTGCAAGTGGTTAGACAGGATATACTGAGACAGGATATAGCTCTTAGAGGGCTGTTACTCTCCAAGACTCTAACCCACGCTGTTGGGTTGCAGGGTTTAGGCAACTTCAGGATTAAGTCAGACTGCAGAGGAACAGTGGTGGTCATGGTATGGAGGTACAGGACTGGAAGACCATAGAAGGGAGACCAAGTCCAAGAACAGATGGGTGGATGAAGAGAGAGTATTTGAGGAGGCTGCGTCAAGCAGTGGGATACAACTGAGCCAACCACCTAGGGTCAGTTGGCAGTTCCCTGCCTGTCGATGCCTTGATACACACACTAGAGAGCCCACTGTTGGCATTTTCGTAGTGTTAATATTCTCTTCTTCGTGGGGTCCAGATTGGATATCAAACCCTTCATGAGTCTGGACTGTTTGAGAAGTTCCTGGGCCTGATTTTGTTGTTAAGGTTTTAATTACATGTGTGTGGTGACATGTGTCCAGTGTACTTGAGAAGTTTCTATGTGATATCTTCTTACTTTCAAATCAAGTTGTTTGTCAGCCTGTGACTCAGGTGGTGCCTGGAAGTTGGTGGCAACTACATGCACAATGACACACAGTCATCTTCCCTCTGCATACACACTCAAAACAGAGCCAACTGCCCCTTGTAAAATGGAGTCACCAAAGGCCACGGCCCAGCCTGAAGACCATTGTTCTATACATTATGGAGTAACCATGATCAAGGCATGCCTCATTTCCACGGTGGCCACCTACAAGCCAGTTCCTTTCACCTTGGCTCTCTGCCCTCCCAATCTGAGAAACAAATGTCTATGGTATAACACACCCAGGCTGTAATGTTTTGTTTATCAGCCTGACTAATACAATACTTACAGTGGGAACTTAGAATAGATGAGGTTAGCCATCTCTGACACAGCTCACCCATGTGTTCCCTCCCTCTTCCCTGTCCCCTTCTCAGGGAAGATAAGCATAGCACTCTAGCCTTGAACTCAGCCTTTAGGATCTTAGGGTAAGTTGGATGATCCACAGCTTCAAACACAGACTTCCAGTCTATTTTCTTCTAGCCAATTCCATGTTCCAGTAACTGCATATAGAATTTTCTCCTGAGTCATAATTCTCAACCCTGTTTGAGCTGGGTTAGCTCTCCAGTGCTGTTCTTTTTCAACTTAACGATGGCTACCTTGCAGCTCAATGGCTTTGTAGAAATGTGTAGTCCTGGAAATGATTTTTTTTTGTCTTAGGACTAACTCACTGTGCTTAGCTAAGAAGAAAGATTCACTGCACACAATCTTTTTAGTAAGTCTGTGAAAGAAACTTCCATTGTGTGGGGCCTCTGGGATTTGTAGATCGTCACAATAGTTAGTAGACAATTAGTTACTCATACAGGGCTCCATTGTATATGGAGAGGTAAAAAACCAAGCCCAAAGGAGGAAGTGCATCTTAAGAGGGATCCTTTGTTCCACTTGCTTCAGGACCAGGTTCCCCAATTCTATTCCATTTCCCTCTAGCAAACTGACCAGTACGATTTCAATACTTGCTGAATGCAGTCTGCAGGCAGCACCCAAGGCTGACATTCTTGGTTTCTCTTTTCCTCCTCTTCCCTTAGGCATGGATGTCTTCCAGGTTCACAAGCAGTGCTGGGATGAAATTCCCAGGCATAGCACAGATCCCTGGTTACCTATTTTGCTGCCTCTCCCCTCTAGCCTGCTTTATATGGTCATTGCTTTAAAGAGAGTTTTCCGCTCCAGTGCGGGGTTGGAGATGGGGGGTGGTCTTGCATTACTCAAGAAAAGAAAATGCTGAAAGAAACAGCCGTTAAAGCTCAGTGAACATAACAATTAATACAAAATTAAAACTCTGTCTTCCTCATGTTACGGTGTACTACTGATTGGCTTAGAGAGGAAGATGGCCTGAGTAAGAGCTCTGCTCTGCCTTGTCACTCAAAGGCCCAGGTTCCTTCCTTCGATTGGGTGCATCCAGAGTTGCCTAAAGCACTGGGCTCCCTTGCGATTTGGGCATTGTAAGATTTTAGGGCATCCTGGCTGCTTGCTAGGGCTTGTCTGCCGATAAGAACCCTTCTTATGGATCTAGTGAGTGATTTTAAAATTCAGTCCACTCAGCTTAGGAAGAAATGGGGACACATATATCCATGTAGGAACCCACCCCCAACCCCTGTATAGCCTTGCTTCCTCCATACTGCTGATGGTATGGACACAGGGATATCTCTCCATTCACCCTTTTTTTATTTCCCTCTCAGTACTTTAATGCTGTGAACATCAAACTGTAGCAGAGGCAAGTGTGAAAAGCACATCCGTCATTCCCTCACGGAGCCCTGTATTACAGCAAGCCTAGCTTTATAGTCCACCATCAAGTGTGGCTCGCCCATCACTTTGTGATGGGTAGTTAAGAACATCCTCACAACCAATGGTCTCATCGTTGTCCCTCAAAATGTCCAGTGAGGGGTTTGAGCTCAGAAGAAATGGATGACACTGCACCTGCCGCACTGCCTTGAACTCCATCTGTAACTTCAGGGGAGCAAACAGACCCTGGATGTTCATCTTGTCCTGGTTGAGATGGAATTTGTTTTTTCTGATAATCCAAGAGGGTGACTGGGCAAAAGTTCATTTTTCACACAAGAAAACCCTTTCTGGAGAAGATTATGACTCTCGAAAGGCCCACTGGCTGAGAGCTCCGTAACTGGAATCGGGTCCTTCTGCTGGAGTTCATCCTAGAAACGGCTCTGTGAAAAACCTCTGAACCTGCTATAGCCGGCCAAGCTGCTCACTTCTGTTTCCGGGTCAGTTCTCCCTTTAATGGAGCCGTCCTTGCTTCTGCTATAGGTGCTCCCTGCTGGTAGCCTCTGCCTTTCAGCTCTCTCAGACGCAATCACTTTCTCGAAGATGAAATCCTTCCTGAAGTGGCCCACACTCAGTGACACAGCAAAACCCAGCTAGTTTGACCCAGTCAGGATAGCTATGGCCCTGATGGGAGTTTAGCCAATGCTATTACAGGGTTTCTCCACATTTTCCCTGTCTTTTCTGACTTCCCCCTTCTTCTCACTACTCTTACTCCAAGGCCACTCACTAAAAAACCTCGACACAGACTCTGCTTCCTCACAGAGCCTACCCTGCCCCATGGGTAAATATCATGAATATTTCAGTAGCAGTTCTGTTCCAATATTAGACTATCCCCCACCCAGTGCTGCTGTGGTTTTAGTGCTTAAATACACAATATGCTCATTCAAATGTATTTTAAATGAATATTTATTTAAATTTACTTGTATACTGGTTACTCTCCCTGGCCAGACCATAACCTCTTCAAATATAGGAGGTCATCTACATTGTCACCTTCTCTGCGTCACTAGTTCCTCACGAAGTGCCTGACACTCCACTGTTACTGTGTATTCAGCACCTGTGTAAATAAGATGAACAGTTGGAGAACAGTAAGAAAAAAACCTTCCCCTACCACAGGCCAGGCCAGCACTTTTATGGAGGAAACTCGATGTCAATGGTATCGAGGTATGAGCATTGAGTGACTAATCTGAGATGGTATTTGCTAAATAGGTATTCGTGTTTCTTAGATGATGGTCGTTTGAGATAGCCAGTGGCAATATTGAGGAATAATGCCTGCTCTGGCCACCATGTTCTCTTTAGAGTCACTATGCTGAGTTGAAAGAATTCTATTGGATGGAGAAGGTTAGAAGTGTGTGGTGAGTGAGAAGCTAACCTTCAACCTATTTCCTGAGCACCACTGGAGGTGGGGCCTGGCAGGAAGGACTGGCGAAGAGAATGGGCTCCCTGGGATGCTCATGGGAAAGCAGAGGAGACAAAACAAATTCATCATGAAAAATTAAACACGTTTGGAACAGGAAAGGAGACTGAACAAATACATATGGCAAACGCTACTGTAGGTGGCCTCTGAGGCCAGAAATAAACCCGACAGAGGGCCTCAGCTCTGTGTCAGAGCACTCTGTCATCCATTTGGGTTTCTGAGTTGTGGACATGCAGAGAAGGATATCAAAAGGGAGGGGGTTACATAAAGGCTTCAGAGGGGCTAGAAAGAAATATAATGGGTGATGGATGCAAGTCTGAAAAACCAAGAGACGTGAGAAAATCAATAAAAGGAATTCTATAAAGTGGGAGAGAAGCACGGGGTGGGGGGAGGAGGGAGGGAGGTAACGGCAAGGAGGAAAGGAGAAGGAGAGTGGGGTGAACTGCTGAGCACATAGTAGGCCCTCTCTGTTTTCAGATTGCCATTGTTCCCCACATGTCCCCTAGCTTCATTTTGAGTGCCAAAAGATGCCAGGAGCCCTCCTTGCCTCCACATAGCCTGAGGTCCCCTGAGAGCCCTCCGGTAGCAGTGACTCTCTGGCATGAGGCTTACATGGGGAGCCGGGTCCACTCTGAGATGGCGACCTTCTCTGTTCTCCTTCATTCCCACCTTTCATTACCTATGCTGCCCTGCATCTGGCAACCCTGACCTATCCACCAGGGAACCAAGGAACCCATTTCTATCTCTTCTGCAAATGGCGGACAGTGTCATCTCACTTGACTGGGGACAGAATCTGACAGAGGCAAAACTCAATGTAGAGTGTAGGGGGAAGGGCAGAAGGATGCAAACATAGCTCTTCAAATGAAAAAAAAAAAAACAGCAAGATAAGACTTCTTATTGGGGGTTGGAAATTTGTTCTCTGGTAACTCTCAAAATAACACACACTTAAATGAGAAAAATAAAATTATACAGGTATTCTTCCGAGAGAAATGAGCACAAAAGCCAAAAATTAATTGACCTGAGACCTTGGATAATGTAAAAACAATTTAATGAGAGTTTGCTAAGTGCCTTTTTCAGTTAAATGGGATAGAGTCAGAGTCAAATCAGGAGACTCCATTCTACCTACAGGAGTCACCTTGAATAGCTGGTTCCCTCCTCAACTGCAGCATCTCTGCTTCTCAGAAGAGAAGGAGGGCTGGTCAACACATTGTTCCCAGAGTCACCAGGCGGCTGGACTGAGAGGATGCTCACTCCAGCTGAAGCTCAGCATACGTGTCCTCATTCTGGTGGTTCTCAGCTGCTGGTTCATTAGCTTGAGTGCTTCATCAACCCACAACCAAGCTGTCCTCTGACCTCCACACACATGCTGTGTGGCACATGTGTGTGCATGTGAATATATACACGCACATACACACATGCACACACATACATGTACACGTGCATGCACACTAATGCACACACATGTACACATGCATACAATGCATGCACGCACACATGCACATACACTCACGCATACACATATGCATATGCATACACAGAATCACAATTTGTTTAAATCTAAAAAGCAAAACACCCTTAGCATAGGCTCAAGCATTAGGGTTAAGAGAAAGATGCTGAGGGAAAAAAAAGACACACCTAAGTGTGGGTACGTGCTCCCTAAGAGACAACAGGAGGCAGTAAGACAGGCCTGTGAATAGCAATGGGCTCCTCAAAGGAGGAGTTTAAGTAACTGCCTCAGCATTAGTTATGCATATACTATTTTGGTGACTCTCAAGTTACATCTCAAAAGATTTCTAAGAAACCCCTTTCCTATCTTTTAATAAATTGAAGGGGCTCTGAAGATGCCTGGGGTGGGATTATAGTTTGATAAGGTGAATTTTGACTGCACAGTGGAGTTAGCACACATCTTCCTGTGAGGTTTCTGGTGAGATGGCTAGAAATTCTACAGCTCTGAAGGGAGACAGGGGTTAAGTAATTGGTACTAGAATTTTTTTTAAAAAGATTTTTTTATTTGCTTTAAATATATGAGTGCACTGTAGCTATCTTCAGACACACCAGAAGAGGGCATCAGATTCCATCACAGATGGTTGTGAGCCACCATGTGGTTGCTGGGAATTGAACTCAGGACTTCTGAAAGAACAGTCAGTACTCTTAATTGCTGAGACATTCCCCTGGCCTCAATACTACAATTCTTGCTCCTCTATTGGCAAAGGCTCCAGCCAGATTCCTGGGTGAGGGGATCATCCTGTCTTCCCCAAATCTCCCCACCTCAGTCTTATTTGTGAGATTCCCAGAAAATACCCAGGAAGAAAATGAGGCCATACTTGAAGTCCTGTATACTAGGGCCTTAATCCTGGTTTGTTGTTATTTTACCTCCCTTATTTGAAAATATTTTTGTTTAAAAGAAATTTTGCCTCTGTGTCCAGGAACCTTCCCAGTAAATGTCAATTGTGCTGGAATTCTTGATTCTCAGCTGGCAACAGACATTATCCAGCCTGCAGCGAGGGCACCCCAGACCCTCCTCCCACCATTTCCCTGTTCATCCCTCCTCAGTATTAACTTTCAAAGTTAGTCCAGACTCCCAAAAGAGTGCCCTCACTTTGGATGTCAGGCAGAAAGTGCAGGCTCCCTAGCCATCGCTGAATGACTAGACCACCAAAATCTCTTCACAGCTTTGGCAGTTCACTAGAACAAGTGTGGAGCTCAGGATACGCCACAGGGTCAGCAGTCACCTATAGAGCATTGTTAGATTACTTGGGAAATTTGGGCTTAAAGAGAGACAGAAAGGGCAGAAAGAAGGGAGCATCCGACCTCATATAGACAGGACCATGTCCACAGCAAGGAGCATCTGGCCACCCGTGTGTATGGATGCAAAAATGTCTGCAGAAGTAGATGGGGCATTACCAGTTTGTTATAGGGGAGGAAATTACTACCACACCATAGCCATATTACCTCCTTTCTGGAGCATCTCTGCCTGGCCATAAGAAGAGCTGAGAAATGTAGTCTTGTAGCAGGAAACTATCAAGCACCCAGAACAGGCTTGCCTGGCAGGTGGGGAGTGTACGTGTGTGAGCATGTGCGTGTGCGTGAGTGTGTTTGTGTGTGTGCGTGTGTTCATGCAGGGTGGTACAGAAATTCCATGGCTTCCACACCTTCTCCGGACACAACATCTCCGCAGATCTCCTCTACAGCCTTGTCTCTTAGGATAGGGCTGCCTCTGACCTTTTAAGATTTCATTCACTCTGGAGACCAGTCTTTCCTGGGAAGCTAAACAGGGCTTCCTTCACTGAGCCATCTCATTAGCATGAGCTCTGATGAGGTTTAAAAAGTCATTATGCTTAACAAAGCATTCCTTATCGCGCGGGAAATTCCAAGGTGCCGGCAACTAGGGCTTTTTATTAAGCCATACAGATAGACTCGGTGGAAGCCAAAGGTGAGTCAGCTATGCTGAAAGCCCAGTGGCTCTCCTCTCAAGGCACAGGGAAGGGTGGAGAAGGCTGGAGAGTGGCCATGAAAGTCCAGCAGGAAATGTCCGGAACATCTTGTATCACAAGCATCCTCCTATGGGGGACTTAGATGCCTCCACCTTCCTAGAGGCCAGATGAGGGAGGAAAGAGATCACTGCAGCAGACTGGAAGAAAGATTTCACAATTCCAGCACATCAGGGAGGCATGGCTCCTGCTACCCAACCTGAATGCCATGGAGGCCACACAGCTGCGTGAGGGGAGACTCTTGAGTTGGCCTCTGGTCCCAACCTTCCTCCCACTCTAACTGATGGGTAGGCTGGTGCTGTTTGTCTGAATGCCCATGCTTTGGTTTTTCTGTAGCCCGTGGCTCTTTAGTTCCCGCTTGGAGCTGCTATTTCTAAGCCCCTTCCAGGGCCAGCCTCTTGCAGGCCCGCAGGAGCATCCCAAGGTCAAAAAACCAGCTTTCAGCTTGCTACCCTGGATCTCATTTCCCAGTCTGCTCCTAACCTGTGCTGCAGAGAACCCCAGCTCCCACTGAGACAGGATAGAAAGGGAAAACTATGGGGACTTGCAAAGGGAAAGTAGCCATTACCTCAGAGTCTGATTGAAGCCTCTCACCAGCTGAGAATCAAGAATTCCAACACAGTTAACTTTTGTTTAAACTGTCCAGGAAAAAAACAACAGTTTTCAACTCCAAGGAGTAAGAGAACTGATCCAGGAGCAAAAGTATGTGTGACTGTGGCTCAGAAACACAGAGCTGGCGTTACCACAGGCTCCATGGTCCAATGTGGAACAGTTTCATGTAGTTTTTATGGTAACAGTACAAAGAAAATTATAAATTTTAAAGTAAGCAGAGCTCAGGGGATAAATCTCAGCTACTGGCTTTGGATGTTATCTGATAGCATTCTTAGCCAGTGTTTGGTGGAGAATAGAGTTCTGTCCAAGTTCTTACATTTCAAAGGTTTTGTTGTTAGGTGACCAGGACTAGCAGGATGTAAAGTCTGGCACAGCTGGGTTACAGAATGGCTATTTACAAGGGTGATTATCACATAAATTGTAATTAGGCTTGAAACTGCAAGGGCCCAACCTCTCCACCTCTTTGAAGTTTTAATTAGCTAAACAGCCAACATAGCCGGCTTCTTTCCAGGAATTCTCATTCACAAGGCCTTAAACGTTCAGAAACGGGCTGTGGACCAACAATTTTTTCCAGGAATCTCATGAGAAACCCTATTTACAGTAAAAGATCCATCCCTAAATGTCCATGCAACCCAAGTGGCTCCCAGCTTTAGATGGTCAGATTATAATCCCATCCGAAGCACAGCTAGAGCCACCCTATAATCTCACTTAGCAACAAGAGAAGGAAAAGGAAAGTTTCTCCCTCTCTCTCTCTCTCTCTCTCTCTCTCTCTCTCTCTCTCTCTCTCTCTCTCTCTCCCATGCTTAAAATTCTTTTAACTTAGCTTTCCTAGTGATGGAAGACGCTAGGAAGGCTGCCATGGAAGAAGACGTCAATGAATCAATGGCTTCCTGCAGCCAACATTGCTTGTTATGTACATATAAAACTGACAGTGCTGACAGGATACTCTGACTTGGACAATAGTGGCATGAATGCTGGGGAGGTAACAACTGCCCCTGAGTTGGATTTAAGGCCTGTTCCACAGGAAGGAATTCGAACTGGATACCATTATTCTGGTCAAAACTCTTTGTCTCAAAAATTGCAGGCCCTATGGAGGAACCCATTGCTAAGTGGATAAACTTGTTTCCCTGAATGGACACTGAAGTGGAAACTTTCCTTGGAAACTCAGTTATGTCAAATGGTGTTTTTCTGAGGCATACAGGTGAAAGGATGTTTTGCTATAGCAGACACGTGAGTGAAAGGACTTGTGAAGAAGGAATATAAATCTGATCCCACAGACAGTGGGAGCTCCAGTATTGGTTTGCTTTGCTCTGCCTTGCTCTTCTTCGCTGGCTGCACACATGTATTGGTTTGCCTTCCATTGCTCTGTTGAGCTGTGCCTGTGGTGACATCATAGGAAGAAAGTCACCAAAGAACTTCTCGTGAGGTTCCTGTGGCTTCTTGCCGCTTCCAAGGTGGACTTGGGCCAGTTGGTGAGCGTTCTGGATTGAACTGACCTGCTGATTCCTGTGTGGTGTCTGCTGAATGGACTGGCTGCAGCTGCTGATTCATAGAGTGGACTGCTGATATCCTAACAACGAAGATTGGAATCACCCCAAAGAATTATTTCTAAACAGGTTCACTTCTCCCGTATCCTAATAACCTTCCTTTTCCACTATCTCTGGTGGGTGGTGGACTAGAGGAGAGGTTGAATCCTTATTAAAATAGGTGGAGGAAAATATACAGCTGCAGGGCATATCATCAACTACCTTCTAAATATTTACATTTATAAACATAATGCTGCCATCAACCTCAGACAGAGAAGCTTCTCTCCATAGTGGTCAACAATTGCCTGGCCAAAGTGCTGAGAGTGACTACTGGAGGCTCATCCTTAACTGAGAAATCTATATCAAACACCTTTCTACTACCACGAGGCTCAGAACATTGCAGAATGGGAGAAAGAAGGTAAGAGCCAGAGGGTGGTGAGGAAAGAGCCAGAGGGTGGTGAGGAGGACTGTGAAATGCTGACACTGGGGCACAGTGTGGCCATTGCTCCCATGAATTCGCTGTAGGTATAGATTCCTGCACAAGACCTGGGCAAGATCCGGCTAACTAGGTCAGTCACCATTCCAGCAAGCAGTGCTAATGGTATAAGTGGGTTATTAAAAAGAAAGGCTGAGACAGGGGATGTTAGGTGTCCCTGGGGGTGAGGTGGCACAGGGATGGGACAGGGACGCATAAAGATACAGTGTTTGTATCTATGAAATCATCAAAGAATAAATAAAATATTCTCTATTAAAATATCTTCTAATATGCTACAGTTTTTCTTTGAGAAATTCACAGTCATGTATGTGTACATCTTTTTCCTCTTTTCCTGAGTGCCTTTCTATTTTCTTAGTTTGTTTTCTTTGAGGCAGAGTCTCACTGTTCAGTTCTGGCTGGCCTGGAACTCCCTCTGTAGATTAGCCTGGGCTCAGACTCACAGAGATCCTCCTGCCTCTGCCTTCCAAGAGCAGAGATTAAAGGAGTAACCATCACATTCACCCTTTCTAGTTTCAATAAACTCCAATTCTGCTTCATACTGGTTCATCCTAAAATTCTTTTCTGCTTTGAAACTGAACATCCAGTTTTACCTGGGCTGAGGTTCCTAAAAGCACCTGCAGGCTGCAGCAGGTGACATAGGGCTGTCTCTGTCCCTACCATTACTGCCACCAGCATTTCCTCCACTACAGATTCCTTGCCGGCCTCTACTTGCCAACACCTGGTTTCTCTTCCCCACTCGCCCCTTCAAGACATCCCCCTTCCTTTCTGACAGGTCCCAGATGTCCGTCTGCGTAATTCTGACAATGACCTGGCCCTCTATTCATTTCCTTTCCATGTGCTTTCCCAGAAGATCTTTATAATGTTCCTACTATGCCCAGCCTCTCCATGGAGAACAGAAGGAAATGGGCCTCCTGACCTATCATAGAGCTTCCAATCAGCCCAGCCAGGGGACATAAAATAATCAAATAGCCACACAGAGAACTGTACGTTTTGTCAGGGACAAGCGCTGATGAGGAGTGGAACCTGTGGCCCAGAGAGTATAAAACTAGAGAACTGTCTGAGTCACCCAAGGTAGGGACAACTCCTCCAAGAAAGTGTCACTGAGCTGGCAGCTGAGGAGGAGCAGGACAGGTTAATCCAGGGAAGAGGTGAAGGAAGGGTATTTCACATAGAGGGCATGGCGTGTGGGTAAGCCTGCTATCAACACCCCCCACTACTGTCTTCCTCCTGAACCGGTCACTGGGATCTCTTTGAGGCCATAGCTGCTCCTGGTTCTAAGTTCAGCCCAGGGACAGTTCTTCTAGGAACTCAAGAAACTCTTAAGTTGTGTTACATTGAATTATTCTGAATCCCAGTCTCTGGCCAGGAAACAGGCAGCCAGATAAGCCTTCATTCCTCCCCTGAGCTTGGGCACAGGGCGCAGGGCACAGGGTGTTTTTTACTAGCTGCCTACACCACAAGCCACACTCAGGTGTGTGAGGCTCTGGCCTCTGAGTCACCTCCGGTGCCAATGTGAACTCACAACAGTAAGTGCCCGAGGTGTTACAAGAGGGGCTGAGGGCAGCGGCCAGAGCATATAGCGCTTTCTAGACTTTGCCCTTGCAAACAGTAACCAGAGGACGCAATCTGGTCTGGCCACCCACACATCAGAGCAACTTCAGCTTTTCGAAGTCCTCTGATCCTGACAGGCAAAATCCTCACCTCAGGACTACAGGGTCAGAGACAGAGCCCAGAGTCCCAGGACACCGGGGAGGCTCTGAGTCCCCAAGTCAAGTCAGAATCATTCAGGTTATAGGCATTTAGGCTTCGTGTTTGGCAAGACATCTGTCTGCTAAAAAGGTCTGCTCCAAAGCATCATGGGGGTGGGGTGGGGGCTCAAATAATCACATTATCTATGTATCCTAAGTGTGGGAAGGAAGGGAGCAGGTTGGGTCTGTCTTTCCTCATTCTGGGGATAGCAGGAGGTACAATTGTCCTAAAACCTGGGCCAGATGTGCTGTGGTCCAGGTTCCTCACACTGAAAGGAAAGTATTGGGAGGAGATGGAGGAAGAATACAGCCTTGTAGACCCTGCAGGCTTGTCCCCCTAAATGCTCGGCCCATGTCACCTGACTAGTAGCCAATAGCCCAGGTTTCTAACTAAGACAAGAATATATGGGAGCCCAACTGGGGTAGCCTCAAGCCTCCTCTTCTCTCTGATTACCTCCCAGAGAACCCCAAGTTTATTTCAAAGCTACAGGAATGAGCACCACTAACTGTAAACTGTCTCAGGCACTTACCCATCATTCTGGCTTCTGCCCCATTCCTAGAGTATTCCAGACTCTGCTCACGCACCCTGGCATCTCTGCTCCTCTCAGCGCCTCCCAGATCCCAGTTCTCTACAGTATCCTTGGGTCTCTCTGAGATTGACAGTGATGCAGTCACACGGCTGAGGAGCCTGCCTTACTCCTAGCCAGATTTGTGGCTACATTTCCACTAATGGTCTCAGTCTCTCTGGATTCACCTGAGTATCGGAAGTGGGTCCCCATCTGTCCTTCCTGTCCCAGTTCTGAGAAGCAGTGAACAGCTGGGTGAGCAGCAAAAGCTTGGCCTGGTGGGTCCATCAGCATTCAGCAAACTGTGAGTTACGGTGTCAGAAATGTCACCGTGCTGTCCCAGAGTCTTTATCTCACAGAGGAGGCAGAGGTCTCCTTGTCTCCAGAAGAGCAGAGTTGGGATGAGGGGGTGACTTCTGGGCTGTCAGCATCCCCAGTGATTATGAATCCCTAGAAAGAGTGCACTGAGGTCACTGTTCAGAGGAAAATGTATAAGCTCCAGCAAGGCTGACTCTTGGCAGCCGCTGTGGCTGGAGAAGCGAAGGGCATTTATCAAGAGGGAGGCAGCTGCGAGGAGCTTGTTTATGGCTGCTTCTCCCAAGAGACAGCACTTCTAAGCTGCCTCCTTCAGCTTCTGTTGCTTTCTGGCTTGCCTTGGGATGTCCCCATTCTGGACAAATGCTGTCCCTCAAACCCCTCTCCTGGTCTGGAGGGAGAACAGTCTGAGGGTGATGACATCAAGGAGAGGGGGACTGTGGGTGGTCCACAGCAGGGGAGGATGCTGCTCTGTGAGCCACACTTCCCCTGGGGACATGGGTCTTCTCCATTTATAAAACTATTCTTCTCTACCACAATCCAGGGCAGGTAAGTAATGAGGGTACCTGTGACAGTCACAGCTCTGCCCTGCCACTACCACGTTCAGGTACCAGATATTAATGATCCATTGTTCTTCCTGACCTTACAGTAAGATGGTTTCTGGTCTCATTCTCATTTAAAACTGGGAGAATCTGAGGCAAAGAAATATTGAATAACTTGACTAAGATCATACAGATTAAAAAGCATGATTTGAGTTCAGGCCCGTCCATCTCAAAGCTGCTGTCTCTGATACCATCCACAAACAGCTAGGAATCCGTAAGTGACCCGTGAAGAAGCCACCTTCCCCTTCTAGAAAACTGAGCAAGCAACTAGAGAGGATCATCTTAGGACAGGAGTGTAGAAAGGCTCTGTGGGGACAGGCACCAGACCGGCAGGTGCTGGGTCTTCCTGTGGGCTGTGTTGACCTGGTGACACTGGATGGTGAATCCATTATCAGAGTCACAAAGCCTTGGCTTGTTCTACAAATGATGTCATCTCTGGCAGTGGGTCTGCCTCCTTGTCTCCAGGACTCAGTGTTCAGTTCCAGAGAAGCAAGTAGATTAGGCAATGGAAAAGACAGTGCAGTTTTCCTTAGCACCTCTAAGTGAAGGGTGGAACTGTGGATAAAACTCAGCCTGCTGAGTCCTTACCAAATATCCGCTGCTTCGTCCAGCTTTTTGCTCCCAACCCGGCCTGATGGCTCTCTTCCCGGTTTCTCAATCACACACTTTGGATTCCTCATAAATTCCTGCGCAGAATTCACAGAACAAACAGCCAGTGGGTCATTAGGCAAAGCCTCGGACCGGATCCCTTATCGCCCTCCTGCTTGTGAGAGCCACGCTTGTTTTGTTTGGGTTTTTAATGTGTTCCAGCTTGGGTGGACCAACAGGAACAGGGTGGCTGACTCACAGGTTTTCTATGTGGTTGCTTGATTGGAGCAACAAAGACCAGTTTCTGGAAGGTTCCATATCTCTGTATGGGAGGGATATTTAGGCTGGAAGTGATCCCCAAGCAATGTGGGCTTTGCCCTTTGTTGATGGTGGAGTCTTCCTGGCTCTGTGCCCAACAAGTTGCGTCTCTTCATGGGTAGAGAAATCATTATCTCTCTGGGATGGGGGGAGGCAGCTCTTCTGTGCTCCCACAGCAGAACCTGAGCTGCTCCAACAGAGGCTCCCTTGGAGATAAATCATAACTGAAGAACCAAGACCCTGCCAGGGGCTCGGCAATAACTCCTCGACTCCTGCCACTTGCTTTACAGACCGGAAGCAGCTCCTCTAGGATTAGGTCATCAGGGGCAGTTCTACTCCTAATGACCTTGCTGGTTAGCACTGACTGAGTCTTAGACTCCAGGAGCTCCAATAGTGTGTGTGTTTCAGCGTCTCATTGAATTCATCCCACTCTTAGCCATTGGTGTGACAGGCACTACTCATCTAATGCATGAAGTGACTGCAGTGACAAGACCGGGAACAGTGAGTCCAAAGTCATAGCACCTGATTAACGACAGAATCAGATCTGAACCCAGCTTCCTTTTGAACCCATCGATGCTGGTTAGATTTTTGACAATATGACATAAGTTAGAGTCATCTAGAAGAGAGGAAACAACCAAACAATTAACCACCACCACCAACAACAACAAAAACCACACACAGTTAAGAATGTGCTTCCATCAGATTGCCCTGAATGTAGGTTAGCAGGCATTTAAAAACATTATTTTTAGATGTATGAGTGTCCATCCATTCACTACACACATACAGTACCCTTGGAAGCCACAAGAGGTTGTGTTGGATCCCTCTACCGGCTTTACCCTCATCCCACCCTTACCCACACTCTGGACTGGAGTTACAGATGGTTGTGAACCACCATGTGGGTGCTGGTTATTGAACCAGGATCCTCTGCAAGGAAGAGCAGTGCTCTGAACCGCTGAGCCATCTTTGCAGCCCTGACATTTTCTTGGTGAATGATTGATGTGGAATGGCCCAGCCCACTGTGGGTGGTGCCACCCTGGTAGGTGGTCCTGGGTTGTATAAGAAAGCAGTCTGAGCAAACTAGGAGGTAGCCCTTTTGCTTTGGCTCCTGCTTCCAGGTTCCCTTGATGCTGGATTGTAAGCCAAATAAACCTCCTCCTCCACAAGGTGCTTTTGATCTTGTGTTTATCACAGCAACAGAAAGCTCACCAGGACATTGACTTTTCAGGGACACTACTGATCTTTGAAGTGCTGTGTCTGCCTTCAGAGACCATACAAGTGTTTTTCTTGTGGAAGAGATTGACTGAGGACCAGCCAGCCAGATGGCTTGGCAGCTAACAGTGCTTGCTGCCAAATCTGACGACCTGAGTTCCTTCCTGAAACTTACATTGTGAGAGTCAGAGAGAACTGACTCTTAAGAGTTTGTCATCTGACCTTCACACATGCATTGTGACAACACAGTCACAATACACACACACACAGCACTCACATACACAACACATGCATACACAACACACATACACACAAAACACAGACATATAACACATATATACAACACGCATACACAATACACATACACAACACACACATACACACATAAACACACATATATATGCATACATACACACAAAGAAAGAGAGAATAAACTTAAAAACCTTTTAAAGGGACTGGGGAGATGGCTCAGCGGTTAAGAGCACTGACTGCTCTTCCAGAGGTCCTGAGTTCAATTCCCAGCAACCACATGGTGGCTCACAACCATCTGTAATGAGATCTGATGCCCTCTTCTGGTGTCTCTGAAGAGAGCTACAGTGTACTCATATACATAAAATAAACAAATCTTTAAAAAAAGCTTTTAAAAAAGAAGAATTTGATTGTCATTCAGATGCACAACAAGCTTGGAATCCATGTAAAATTCTGAGGATGAGTTTATGTAAATCAAATAGATCTTAGGACAGACACCAGGTTTAACTGCAAGTCAGTTTGCCCAGCTGTTCACCTTTGTATGATCACAGCAGACTGGAGGACACTTGGTATTCTCAAGAGGGCAATGTGTTCCACTTCCCAATCTATATGATCCCCAGATACGATCATGAGATGTTGGAGATGTCCAATATTTGTTTGGCATGCACAGCACTCCAGAAAGGTCTTTGTAGAATTTGGAACGGAGGATACCACTTATCTGGAAAAGAAATTAGCATGAGCTTCTTTAGAACATAGAAAGGACTGGAGGGATAACTTGAGTACTGGCTGGTTTTCTGGAGGACTGGAGTTTAATTCCAAGAACCCACATGGTAGCTCACAACTGTCTGTAATTCTAGTTGCAGTGAACCCAATTCCCTCTTCTGGCCTCTGTGGACACTAGACATGCACATGGTACACAGATATACACGCAGTCAAAACACCTATATATAGAGATAAATAAAATAAAGTTTAAAATATCAGAAAGAACTCATTGTGGTTATTTAAAACTAATTTTCTCTATGGTTAAGCCTTTTGCTAACTCAGTGTCCTGATGTAAGACTTGTCTGTGAGAACTAGTCTGTTGCGCAGCAGTTGGGGGGACTTTAAGGTTTGAAGTGTTGCCTTAAGTAGGCTTTAGAGATCCCTAGGCACTCACCTGTCAACACTTCCGTGATGCCTCCTTCCCTGTCCCTGGAAAGGCAAGTGGAGTCATTGTGTCTGGGTCCCCTTGATTCTCCAACACATCTTCTCCTTGGAAGGAGACAGTTTGCTAAATTATCCTTCACAGTTCTCTGAAGTCAGGTTGGCCTCTACCAGCTCTCTGCTTTCCTATTGCTCACGATGAGGCTGCCTCCCAGAAGACAGAGTCAGCAGAGGGTAGGAAACAGAATTGCCCTTTGCCTTCTTAGTGTCTCAGAAGGAGCTTTCCACAGGACCGTTATGCAACTTCATGTACAGAGCTGGTGCTACTGGACTCAGACCACATGCTTGGTCATGCCTTGTTTTTTTTCTTTTTTTTTTTGTTGGTTTTTTTTTTATAATGTGCAAACACTTTGGATGCATGTGCGTATGTGCACTACACATGTGCATGGTGCCTGAGGAGGCCAGAAGAGGGTTCCAGATCTTTTAGAACTGAACTTAGGAGAGCTGTAAGCTGCCTTGTAGGTACTTAGAGTGGAACCTGTGTCCCTGCAAGAGCAGCAAGTGCTTACAAAACTACAATTCATGGCTCAAATGGCACTTGTTTTTAGTGGTTGTTTCATTGTCCTGGGAATCTAACCTTTAGTGTTAGTGCATATTCCAGGTAAGTGCTTTACCAATGAGTTTTAACCTCAGCCTCCTTCTGGGTTTTTATTTTGACACAAGGTCTTATTAATTTGTCTAGGCTGGTCTTGAACTTGCAATCTTCCTGCTTCATTCCTCTGAATAGCTGAGTATACAGGCTTGGCTCATTCTGGCAGTTTTGATATAAGTCTCAAATTGCTGATCAAAAGATTACATCAGCACCAATGTCCTCTAAGAGTCGCTCTATGTAGGGTCTCCGCCTCATGTGCTTGTCAGCACAAGGTAGTACCAGGCTTGCCAACCAGGAAGGTGGAAAAGGTGTTATGTGTGTACGTTTGCATTTCTTAACAAATAACAAGAAATACTGGTGAGGATGTGAACAAAAAGAAACCAGTGTACACTGCTGTTTGGAATGGAAGCTAGTCAAGCCATTGTGGAGATCAGTGTTGAAGTGTCTCCAAAAACTAAAAATGGGTCTGCCATATGACCTAGTCAAAGCACCCCTGAATAGTTAGGGTGCTAACCCACAGGACATGTCAGCATGTCACAAAGGCACTTGCATATCACTACTCACAATGGCTGTGTTGTGCAAACAATCTAGGTGTCTAACAGAAGAGGAATGGAGAAAGAAAATCTAGTTGACAATGGAATTTTCAGCCATAAAGAACAAAATTATGCTTTCTGCAGGAAAGGGGAAGCAACTGGGAAACTGGGCGAATCAAGCGTCTCAGGAAGACAGGTATTGTATGTTTACTTTTATTTGTGGGTACAAGGTTTTACATAAAAATCATATATACATGATATGACATAAGTACATGAAATTATATATATATTTGACATAAAGTGTAAGTAAAACTGCCTACAGGGACAATGGGACCAATGGGAGGGAGAGAAGAGGGAAAGGAGGGGAGAAAGCAAAGGAGCCGTATTAGTTTGCTTCTTATTGCTGCACAAACAAACAAACAAAGCCACCATGACCAAAGCAATTGGGGGAGGAAAGGTTTTGCTTTGACTTATGGTTTCAGAAGAGCAAGAGTCCATGATGGTGGGATAAAATCATGGTGGTGAGCTGAGACCTCACGTCTTGAACGTGGACACAAAGCACAGAGTCAGCAAGCTAGGAACAGTGTAAGGCTTTAAGGTCTCCACCCCACCTCCAGGGATGTTCTTCCTCCTGCCCACCTCCAGGGATGTCCTTCCTCCTGCCCATCTTCACTGATGTCCTTCCTCCTGCCCACCTTCAGGGATGTCCTTCCTCCTGCCCACCTCCAGGGATGTCCTTCCTCCTGCCCACCTCCAGGGATGTCCTTCCTCCTGCCCATCTTCACTGATGTCCTTCCTCCTGCCCACCTCCAGGGATGTCCTTCCTCCTGCCCACCTCCAGGGATGTCCTTCCTCCTGCCCACCTCCAGGGATGTCCTTCCTCCTGCCCACCTCCAGGGATGTCTTTCATCCTGCCCATCTTCATTGATGTCCTTCCTCTTGCCTACCTCCAGGGATGTCCTTTCTCCTGCCCACCTCCAAGGATGCACTTCTGTTGTGGAAATATTTTAACACTGCGATACCTAATCTTACTTGTTCTTAATCAGCTGCCATCTTCCCGAGTAGCCTAGGCCTGAGAATATGCCAGCTGCCCTGCCACCCACGAGATGCCAGAGTGGGAGATGACTCTGCCAATCTTCCATGCTGTCTCCACAAGGCTGGGCTGAGCCCAGAGTAGAAATGAGACTCTAAAGCTTAAAAATTAACCAAAGGTTTTATAAGTTTGGTAATGCTCAAATTAACAAGATGCCTACACAATTGGAGGTGTTTCCCAATTAACTAACCTAGATATAAGTTGTTACCTAGGACTGCTTTCGATCCATGTGTGGTTCTCCATTGCTCCTACATCTCTGCTTTCTAGCTCCTCCTATTCCTTCCTCTTCTTCCTCTCCTTACTCCTCCCACCTTAGCTCCTCCCAACTTGTGGGGAATATATGCTGCTATATACTTCCTCCTGCCCAGGTCCAAGGATACCCTTCCTCCTGCCCACCTCCAGGGATGCACTTCCTCCTGCCCACCTCCAGGGATATACTTCCTCCTGCCCACCTCCAGGGATGCACTTCCTCCTGCCCACCTCCAGGGATGTCCTTCCTTCTGCCCACCTCCAGGGATGCACTTCCTCCTGCCCACCTCCAGGGATATACTTCCTCCTGCCCACCTCCAGAGATGCACTTTCTCTAGCTACACCTCTCAAGCCTCCCTAAACAGCACCACCAACTGGGGACCAAGTATTCAATGGCCTGAGACTATGGAGGACATCTCATTCAAACCCCCGAGGCGGGTATTTTCAACATACGATAAACACTTGCTTCAAAAAATAAAAAAATACATTATTTTTAGAAAGCAATTGGCTTGGCATGGTGGTGCACACCTTTAATCTCAGCACTTGGGAGGCAGAAGCAGATGGATCTCTCTGTGTTTGAGGCCAGCCTGGTCTACAGAGTGAGTTCCAAGATAAGACAGGCATATACAGAGAAACCCTGTCCCAAAAATCAAAATCAAAAATAAATAGATTTGCATTTCTTTAGTTAGGAGTATGGTTGACTGTCTTCTTACATGTTTATTTTTGTTTGTTTTGTTCTGTTTTTGTTTTCCTAAGCTGAGAATCAAACCCAGAGCCTCAGACATGGAGGCAAGCTCTCTACCAACTGGGGCACACCTTCAGCTCCTGTCTTTACTTTCCTCTGGATTCTTTCCCTTCGCCCATATCTTTGTGTACCTGTATATTGTTGCAGTCATAAAAAAAAAAACCTCTTAATCTATGGTTTTGATAGACAAATACCCCCCAATTTATGGGATTACCTTCCAATAAGCTCATACTAATTTGAAAATGACCTATGCTGATGATGTAATTAGTATACCCACATGATAGCTAAACATCATTATCAGATATCTGCTATCCCCCCCCCCCGCCCCATTCCTTGCTTGCCTTGGGGCTTTAGCTCACTTTAGCTGCCCAGCCACACAGGGGCAGAGAGTTTTGATTTATTTATCTACCAAGCACACTGCTATGTTCTGCATGGCTTGAGTCCAGCACCTTGGATAACAGTGTGGAGAGGGTGAAGAAAGGATAAATACACCTACCTACACATGTTCAGTGAAGCCAGGGATCCGATGGGTTTCTCTACTGCTACAATTGGCATAGCACAGAGGGAGGGGTTACCTAGTCCTGTAGGGAGTAGTCTCTGGCTCTAAAAATCTGCAAGAGTGAGCCAGAGTTGTCACTGCACACAGTGATCAGCCATCCATAAACACTCAAGCTCAGACTCCCAAGGAAAGCTTTGCCCATTTCTCCTGAGTGTGGCCCCTATGTGTCTTAGAGCCAGTGACAAGCCACGCCCACATCAAAATACACATTCACTCTGCCATGAGTGTTCACCATACAAGTATCCACCGAGCTTCTGGGTGGCAGTGGCTTCTAGGCACTCCTTGTCCCTGAGTCCATTCTCAGGTCTCTAAATGAATCCATCATGTCTTGGTGTGAATTGGAGTTATCTAAGTCCTGTGTTAGATAACTTCAGATTGCACCCTGCTCCCAACAAATTTATTTTCCATCCATGTATTTCTGTGTTAAACTCTTCACTGTTGTGGCACAGTCAAGCAGAAGCAATTTAAAGGACAAAGGGTTTTACTTAGGTTCATGGCTTCAGATGTTTCAGCCTACTGTCCTTGGCCCTGTTGATTCTGGGCCAGCCAAACACCCTGGCGGCAGAAGCACAAGGCCAAGGCCACTCAGCAGAGTGTCTTAGATGGGGTTCTACTGCTGGGATAAAGACCAAGTCCCAAAGCAGCCCATCTCAGTCACAGTTCATCACCGAGGGAAGCCAAAGCAGAAACTTAAGGCAGGAAATCTGTAGGCAGGAGAGACCATGGAGGAGTGCTGTTCACTGACTTTCTCAGACTGCTTTCATATACAGCTCAGGACACCTTCCCCGGAGTGGTGCCACCTACTGTGAGCTGGGTCCTCCCACATCCATCACTAATCAAGAAAATGCCCTAAAGCCTTGCCTACTGGCCAATCCTATGGAGGAGGCATTCTCTCTGTTAAGATTCCCTCTTCCCAGATGGCCTTAGCTTGAGTAAATTGGAAAAAAAAAAAAAAGAAGAAAATAAAAAATAGGAAAAGACTGGATTCAGGCAGTCTTGAATTGTCAAAGGGACACCCTCAATGACCTACTTCCTCCAGTGAGACCACACCTCCAAAAGTTTCCATCACATCCCATAATACCATCAGCAGCAGGGAATTAGGCATTCAGCACAAGAACCTTGGGGACACCATAGTTGTTGTGTTTATAAAAAGATAGAGGGGGGATACGTTCTGTAGAAGTGTAGTCAGGTATGAGGGAAGGGGGTGGCTCACCAGACCCATGCCAAGGCATCCCTTCCCCCAAGGGACCAGCCACATAACGGCATAGTATATAGTTTATTAAGGGCATGGGGAGAGGAACTAAGAGGGTAGTAGAGGCAGAGAAAGGGAGGGAGGGAGGGAGAGAGAGACAGAGAGAAACAGAAAGGAGTGGAGGCTGGCTATGAGCATGTGGAGAGAGGGGTTGGGGAGAGAGAGAGAGAGAGAGAGAGAGGAAGGAAGCAAAGAAAGAGCAAGAGAGCAAGGGGGGAACAAGCAGCCCCTTTTATAGTGAGTCAGGCATACCTGCCTGTTGCTAGGTAACTGTGGGGCGGAGCATACCTGGCTGTTGCCAGGTAACTGTGGGGAGGAGCTTAGACAGAATGCTAACAATAGTCACTATAACAATGCCACAGTGAGACTAAGCATTCTCAGACAATCTGCTAAGATCCAGTTGTTTTCTGCCCCTTTAAAGAAAGTACTTCTCTTCAGTTGACATGGTGTGCTCATAGCTATTTCTGGGGTTGTAGGTAGTAGCATTGAAGGCTGTATACATAACAGATAGTGATTCGCTAGGGCCCCTAGAGAACCTAACAGCTCCACCATTTATCAAAATTTTGCCACTGAGAATCTTCAAAATCTCCTCCACTGGCACTGTCTAGAAAGCAGAGAGAGAAGAAAGGCCGCAGAGGCAGGAACCACCAAAATTTCAGTAGTATATAGGGAAGAGCTTCTGGAGGAGGGGCAGCTCAGCTCCTCATCTGGAAAGTTCAGGGTAGAGGATGGGTTATGCCGTGTAGGGACTGAGGGATTCGGGAAGAACCTGGAGGGCCAGGTCCACTTTGGAATGTTAAATATACGCCTCAGCTGTTTGTTCTGGGAGTGAATGCCAACACCATCACTTTCCCTAAAGAGATCATCAGTATTCTGTGCTTCTTGCAGACATCCATTCACTCATGGTGAACGTTGTACCATGCTAAGAGGAGCACAAGATGGTATGAGTCCCAAACCGGCATGTTGGATGACATTCTCAGAATGGACCTCTGCTGGGAACTTGAGGCTGGTACTAGAAAATCTCCTTCTTGGGAGAAATGACCTTTGATCGCCTTGTCTTTCTGAGTCAATACTTACGGTAGATCTAGCCTGGGTCTGCCAGTCGCTTGAGCCCTTTCCACAGCCTTCCCAGCAAAAGGCACTCGGAGCGTACCACAGATATGCCAAGGTCAGGAATTTCAACACTGCCCAAGGTGCCCTGGTAAGTGGCATATTATGGGAAACTGGGTTTCTGCTCTGCTCCTGAGTATTCTGGGTCTGCAGAATGTGAATCTGCTGGAGGTTTCCTCCTATAGCAGATCTGCAGAGACTGATTGTCCTTTTCATTCATTGTGTCCACCATAGAAGTCCCAGGGTTCACCCCACCCTGATCTCCGCCCAAAGTCATGCGCTCTCCACATGCGCCTTTTCCAGGACTCTGCTTCTCAGCTCACTGACCATGTGCCACTGGATAGCAAAGCATATTAAAACCCCGCCTGACTAGATCCCATTAATCAACTACGCGTGGGAGAGAGTGTGAGAGATTCCTGGCAGAAACCTGGTCCTCTCCCTGTTAACGACTTCAGAGAACTGAATACATTTTGGAATAGCTAGAGATGAGTTTGAAAGGCGCTAAACGTCGTTTTCCAGAAGCCTCAAATGTGTCTCTTTTCTTTGCTTTGGCATTTTTGAGGATTCTCCAAATGGCATTGCTGGAATAAATAAATGAATAAACAAACAAACAAAACTCCATGAAAAACACTTGAAAGTTGTAGCAGGCAGTAAAGCTATGACATCTGCATCGTTGATTAGAATTTGCACGGGAAGATAGCTGCCAGCAGCGTGTAAAAGCTTTTGCTTTGCCTTTGGTTTCTCCTTGTGTCCCACTTCGAATAATTTCCGCTTACATCCTTCTGTCCCGGGGCCTTCAAGACTGGTAAATAAGCAGACCCCAGGGATCGCCAAGGAGCCAGCAACATCCGGGAAACTCCAGCAGGGAGGTTCTGCGCAACCCTCCCCCACATACCTCTTTCCAGGAAGGAGTGGCTGAGCCAGAACAATGACTTTGGCATGCAACTAGTGCTAGTTCAACTTTCCCCCACTCTTCCTCTCTCCTCCTGCCCCGTGACCTCTGGCAGTGGAGAAGGCTCCCCGTTAGCACCGGACTCCGGAATGCTGCACTGATCTAACTAGCATTTAGCCTGTGCCTCTGGACTCCATGCGGAGCTGAGCTGAGTCAAGCTTCCTCCCCAGCTCCGAGAAGAATGTCAGTCAGGAAGCTCAGCTATCCAGAGAATGTGAAATAACAATATTTTAATGGAATCTTTTATTTTTTTTCTTTACTTCATCTAAAGCAGAACGGCTAGTCTGGCTATCTGTAAGTTACTCCTTTTCACAACTAAAGCGATTTTCTGATAGTGGCTCAATAAATCCTTGGTGCTTTTTTTTCTGACACAGAGAGTCATTGCTGTGGTGCTCCGATCTGCGCGTACTGTGCATGAGTTGGGCTAGGCTGTGTTGTTAACAGAGGGACCATCCTTGAGATGTTTTCCTACCATGATGTCGGCGAGCCGCACTATGACCAAGAATTGCCAGGTAGTAATTTCTAAGACTTGGGGCCCAGTCTTGATAGCCTAATGTTTGACACTTTAAACTAGAGCAGCTCTGGAACTCTTTGTTGGCTCCCACACACATGGATAAAGTTTTCTAGAACATTTACTCCCCTAATCCCGATTGAAAACAATTTAAAATTTTGTGTGTGTGATATTTTGTCTGCATGTTTGTCTGTATACCCTGGGTGTGCCTGATGCTCACAGATGCCTGATCTGGAGGACATCAGATCCTCTGGAACTGGGGCTCCAAATGGTTGGAGTTGCCATGTGTGTTAGTATTCTGTCTAAACTCCACCTCCACAGTTATCTGGTTACAGCCAGGTATGCTCCTCCCCACAGTTACCTGACAACAGCCAGGTAGGCCTGCCCACTATAAAAGGGGCTGCTTGCCCCCCCTCCTCTCTTTCTTGCTCTCTTACTCTCTTACTCTCTTGATCTCTTGCTTGTAGCTTCTCTCTGCCCCCTCCCCACTGCCCTTCTCCCCTCTCTCCACGTGGTCATGACCAGCCTCTACTTCTCTGCTCTCTGCTCTCTGCTCTCTGCTCTCTGCTCTCTCTGCTCTCTGCTCTCTGCTCTCTGCTCTCTGCTCTCTGCTCTCTGCTCTCTGCTC
>NW_021620775.1:1602924-1647143 GCF_004785775.1 Grammomys surdaster
CTCTCTCTCTCTCTCTCTTTCTCTGCCTCTACTACCCTCCTGGCTCCCCTCCCCATGTGTGGGTTTGGGATCAACTTGGGTCCTCTGGAGGAGTAGCCAGTACTCTTATCTGCTGAGCCATTTCTGTAGTCCCCCCTCCCCTTTAATTGTTATTCTGATGAGGCTAGGCTGACTCCATGACAGGCTTCAAATTGGCAGTCTAGGACTCTAGGCCTAAGAACTGGGCAAGTCCAGGATAGCCCAGGTAAGTCAGTTATTAGAAAGAAAAACAAACAAACAAACAAACAAACAAATAAACACCCCAAAAACCAACCAAACAAAGAACAGGCTTCAGGCAGCTAGTCAAAAACTATCCTGCCATTAGAAGCTGTCCAGTCACCTGGTCTGAAGCAACGACAGTGGATCAGCAAGTTTTCAGACCTCCCCATAACAGTTTCCAGCCCCCCATAACAGTTTCCAGCCCCCCATGCCCAGTAATGAAATACCCCTGGAGATGGAGTAAGATAAAGACCACCTACCCTGGAATCCCCTATCCTGCTTTAAATCAGGCCTGCGAGCTCACTTGGTTGTCTCTCTACCTTGGTAATGGGAGACTCCAGCATGCTGGACTTCCGCAGAATAAAATATTCTTGCATTTAATAAAATACTATTTGAGTCTGGGATATCATTCTTTAGCAAATCATGGATCCTTAAAATTTTTCTTATGGTCAATGCCAAACCCGATGAGAGCAATAAAGATGCAATATTCGTTATGAAATAGTATTTGATATTTGAGCTGAGCATCAGAAGAATTCAACAGTTTTGCATTATCTAGGATTGACTGCTGAATAAATCCTCATCTTTGTTGAAGTAACTGCAATCTTTCTGTCATAATGAAGATTATAAACAATTAAAATAATGAAGTCAAGGGCGCACTTCATACCCCTGGGCTCCGAACATTTCACTATTAAGAAACTGGAAGGAAAACAAAGACAAAATTCTTTGTTAACATCCCTGACTTTCCTGGATGAAATGGACCCATTCAGGTTTCTGAGATTTCAATTAAAGCTGTCCTGGCACGGAGACCTTATACAAAAATCTCATCGAGTCAGGGGAATTCAGAATCCTTCTTTTGGTTAACTTTATGAAAATGAGAAGCCTTGGGGCCAGACTGATTTTTTTAAATGGAAATGCATCTTTAGCACAGTACTTAACACTACTGTTTTCTGTTGAGGGGGAACAGAGAAAAGAGAGGAAGCTTAGACGGAAGAAACCAAGATACTAGGGTGAGCTGGGCCATCTTGGAATTCACTTCTGATCTTCATTTTGTTGCCTGCCCACCTGGGAGGAAGGCAGAGCATGGAGGAGCGGGCTTGGAAAGAGAGACAGGAGGGAAGCGTTTGAATGTTTGCCCTTGAGCTGAGCAAGTGTGTGTGTATCCAGATGCCCCAGTTGAGTGACAGGTTTGCTTGACTTTAAAATTGCCTTTGACCCAGGTGGCACAGATACTGCTTTGCCAGTTTGGAAGAGGAACAAGACCACATCTGTTTGCAGTGTCCCACCACCCCCACAGCTTGAGGTGGGAAGTCTTGGGAGAAACAAGACTTCCGAGTTCTTGAGGAAGAAGGAGAGTTCCTGTGAACTTGGAAGTCTTGTTTCATTCAGGACTTCCCACCACTTTTGTCCGAGAACTCTCTGATTTTCTTTTTCTTTCTTTTTTTTTCTTTTTTTTTTTTTTTTTGTTTTTCGAGACAGGGTTTCTCTGTGTAGTCCTGGCTGTCCTGGAACTCACTCTGTAGACCAGGCTAGCCTCGAACTCTTGAACTCAGAAATCCACCTGCCTCTGCCTCCCAAGTGCTGGGATTAAAGGTGTGCGCCACCACCGCCCGGCACTCTCTGATTTTCTTGACCTAAGAGAACTTGGTTTAGACAAGAAGAAAAAGAAGGAAAGCACCAGGGGCCACCGTTGAAGACCCTGATGTCTCCCCACACTAACCAGTAGGAGTTAAGGACGTGCTGGGGGCAGGTCAAGATTCCTTTGCTTTTCAATTCCATAGCATCTCCAGGCTAGAAGGCAAGCCTGCTGGGTGGGGTGGGGCCTGGGGTCTTCTCCTTGGAGTTCCTTCCTGCCAGCTGGCCTCATACCCAGGCATCCCATCCCAGCCCATCAGAGAGCTACCAATAATGCAAATCTTCAAAGCACGGAGTCAGGGTTGCTTTCCAGCTCCTTGACCTCTCTGAGTTTGCCAGCTCCTTCCCAGAGATAGGGCAGTGGGCTGGCGGAAGGAGATATTTGTGTTTGTTTTGGAAAATCTCCAAGTCTGTGAAAAATCCCAGTTTTAACTCCTTCTATGCCTAAAGAGAATTCCTCAGTTGCACTGAGAAAGTCTCATGAGATATGGGAAAGCTGTGATGTTCACTGGCACCAGAGAGTTTGAGACTTGGGACAAGATTTCTAAGACACAATATTTATTCCAAAGAATTTGACCTCAGCCTTTGATGTTTATCCCAAGTGTAAGAGGCCTTGGCAAACAGCAGCATCACCTTCAGTACCAGCCTGCTGAAGATGCACAGTGGACTCAGGGTATGTGTGACCCATAGTGCATAGCAGGTTTTCTGAAGCATGAATGTATATATATATGTATGTATATATGTATATGTATATGTGTGTGTGTGTGTGTGTAATTTAGTATTTGATCAATCACATTTTGCATTTAGCTGCAATTTCATTTTTAGTCTTTTTAGATTTATAATAATCACTATAACACTGACATTTTTTAGCAGTCCAGGCAAATTGTTTTGAATCTGAGTGCTTTTGCTGGCTTCCTTTTGCTCAGTCATAAACAGTGTTGGAAGGCAGATGTCTCATTGCATTTCATGGGAGTTTATTTGAGCTTATGGCTCCAGAGATAAAAGTCTGTGATGGCCCAGCAGACGCGTGGCTGCTGGGGCAGGAAGTGAAGAGCTCACATGGGGAATCACAGTCACGAAGCAGAGACAACAACTAGAAATGCCACAAGTCTTTAAAGACTTATTTATTTATTGAATGTATAGACTATGGTGTCTTAATGAATGCCAGAAGAGGGCACTGGATCCCATTAGATGGTTATGTAGCACCATGTGGCTGCTGGGAATTGAACTCAGGTCCTCTGGAAGAGCAGCCAGTGCTCTTATCTGTTGAGCCATCTCTCCAGCCCTGTTGCTATCTTTTTGGGGCAGGGGGTGGGGTAGGGTGGAGCATGAGTCTTTAAACACTCAAAGCTTGCCTCCGGTGACATGCTTTCTCCAACTAAGGTGACACCTCCTAAGCCTCCCCAAGCAGGGCCTCTAACTGAGGACCAAGTATTGACACTCCAGAGATTATGAAGACATTTGTAATGTAAGCCACCACGGGAGGGGATTCTTTGGTACAAGGTACCTGCATCATCTGTGGAGTAGAGCTGCACTGAAGATGCTCTCATGTTAGTTTAAGGTGCGCACAGAGAACTTGGGGCAACAGCTAAACTTTTAATAAAGATAGCTGGTATCCTAAGAAAAGAGATACAATGAAATAACAAAGTAGAAATTTATAAAAACATGAAATATGGGGAAATGTACAAAAGACACATGCAACCTGTAGAAAACCTTTACAAACACTACAGCTATTAGTCTAACTTTATCAGTGATCATTTTAAATGGGAACAGTCTAAATACACCACTGAAAAGGAGGAGAGTCAGGTTGAATAAAAATCCAAGATTCAGGACTGGGAAAGATGGCTCTGCAGTTAAGGACACTGGCTGCTCTTTCAGAGGACTCAGGTTCAAATCCCAGCATGTGCATGACAGTCCACAACTGTAACTCCAGTTCCAGGGGATCTGACACTTTCCTCTGGCCTCTGCAGGCACTTGGCATGCATGTGGTACATAGAACATATGTAGGCAAATCACCCATACATATATAAAATAAAAATAAATAAATCTTAATAATGAAAAGCAAGATTCAACTATATTTAAAAAACAGTAGAGTTTAAATATAAAGACTCAGAGTAAAAGAAAAAAGAAAAGGCTGTGTAGCATTAACATTAATCAACAGAAGTGAAATCCCTGTATTAATTTTCAATAAGGTTCACTTCAAGGGTTAGGGAGATGGTTCAGTCAGTACAGTGCTTGCTGTCCAATCATGAGGACCTGAGTGTGATCCAGCATCTGTATGATAAGGTAGACATGGTGGTACACACTTGTGATCACAGTGCTGGGGAGACAGGAAGGAGTGGATTCCTGAGGATTGCTGACAGTTAGCCTAGCCTATGGTCCCAGGGAGAGACTCCATCTCAGAGAAGGAGGAGGAGGAAGAGGAGGAGGAGGAGGGGGAGGAGGTAGAGGGAGAGGAAGAGGTGGTGGTGGTGGAGGGGGAGGAGGAAGAGGAGGAGGAATGAGAATGAGAAGAAGAGGAGGATGAAAAGGAGGAGGAGGGAAAAGAAAAAGAGGAAGAAGGAGAAGGAGAAGTCGAAGCCACAGTACAGACTCAGCCTTAGCTCCTGGGGAACCCAGTTGACGTTCGGCTTCCACATGAACACAAATGTACCTGAGTCCATACCCACATGTGCAACAGCACACCTATATACAAACAACCCATCCTAACACACACACACACACACACACACACACAACAAGTGCAGTAGTGCAGTTCAGGAATTGTCAGGAACAAAAAAAGACATTGCATAATAACAAAGAGTTTAATTAACAACTGTTAATATGTATGCATTTAACAATAAAAACAAAATTGATGATCGGAGATCTTGCAACTCCAGGAGAAATGCATATAACTACTGCAGTACTACAGCTGGAGATGCCTATACATCTCTTCCATGACGTGATATATGAAGCAGGCAGAAAATCAATAAAGACAGAATTGACCTGAATGGCACTATCAATCAACTTGATCTTATTGGCATCTCCAAAATATTCTCTTGGAACAGCAAAATACACTTTTTTTCTCAAGTGTTCCTGTGACATTCATAAAAGAATACCATGTCTATTCCAGAAAACACACCCAGACCATAAAAGAACAGAAACATATAACACATGTTCTTAGACCACAATGAATAAAACTGAAAATCACTGACCGACAGGTAGCTACAGAGTCCCTATTATTTTTGAAACTGGACAATATACTTCCTAAGAATACATGAATGAAAAACTCTTGAGACATTTAAAAATATTATATTTCAAGTTAAATTAAACAAAACTGTAAAGTAAATTAAACAAAAATGAAAATACAATCAATTGAATCTTGTGAGATGCAGGGAACACAGTGTTTTTAGGGGAAGCTATCGTATTGACTACACAGGTAAGAAAGAAAAAGACCTTTAAAATCAATTACCTAAGATATCTTAGAAGACTAAAACAAAGAGGCAACCTAAACCAAGAAAAAGGAATTGTAACACAGATCAGTGAAATTGAAAACAGGAAAGACAATAAGCCACCAAGGTTTTGTAGAGATCAATGAAACTGATAGATCTCTAGGAAGACTGACCAGTTAAAAAGAGAAAAAGACTCAAATCACCAATAATCAGATATAAAAGTCGCCTGCTGATTCCATGAATATTAAAGGACAATAAAGACTAGAGACTCAAGTTTGACGATCTGGATGAGCAGGTAGATTTCTTGAAACATCAAGCTCTAAAACCCAAGCCAGGCACAGTGGCACACAACAGTAATTCCAGCACTCCCAGGAAGAAAATGGCAGAAGCATTGTGAGCTCAAGACTAGCCTGGGCAGCAGAGTAACACATCCTACCTAAAAAGAAGAAGGCAAGTAAAACACATACAAGAAAAAATAGAAAACTGGCATGGGCCTGAATCTATTAAGGAAAAAGAAAAGTCTAACATCTTCCAAACCAGAGAAGGTGCTGTGGTTCTGCTGATGGGCTCCGTGAAGGATTCCAGGAAGAAAGTCCTTCAGAGATTCTTTTTCTCTAACATCTCTTGTGGAAAATGTCTGGCTCCATCAAGGTAGCAAGTGTGCATTCCTAACAGAAAAATAAGGCACATTTGGTGTGGGACATGGGACAGTTTTGGTGTTATCTTCATAATTTTCCTGGAAATGGAAAATTATTCTAAATATGTTTATCTTAACTTTTAAAAATATGTGTACGCCATGTGTACATGCACTGAATGTGTACAGTAGCCCATGAAGGTCAGGAGAGGTGTTGGTTGCTCTGGAACTGGAGTCATGGCTGACTGTGAGGCACCATGTGGGTACTGGGAACTAAGTCTGGGTTCTCAGCAAAAACTGCAAGTGCTCTTAACCACTCAGCCATCTCTCCACAAAAATGCATAGCATTCTACTTTGATAAATTTCAAATGTAATACTTGTAGAAATACACCCTCCTCCCTCAAAAAAACCATGGAGTGTAAATCAGTGTAGACTTGGAATATTCTTATTTTTAAAGTAGAAAACATTAATACTAAATGAATAAATAAAATCTAGGGCTGGAAAGATGGCTCAGCAGTTAAGAACACTGACTGCTCTTCCAGAGGACCTCAGTTCAATTTCCAGCAGCCACATGGTGTCTCATAGCTATCTGTAACAGGATCAATGCTCTCTTCTGGTGTGTCTGAAGACAGCAACAGAGTACTCATATACATAAAATGAACAAATGATTCTAGGGCAAACATTTAGACATAATATAAAGTTATATGGATAAAAATCTACAGAGAAATTAAAATATTCCAGAAATTATTAAATTATTCCAAAAGACAGCAAAGGAGGAGGAAGAGGAGGAGTAAAAAGACAGGATGTCACAAACAGGAAACAGAGCAAACAGTGGATCCACATGCAGACTTCCCAGTAATGAAGAAGGCAGTGCAGTGAAGAGACAGAAGTTGTAGGCATGGAAAGCAAGCCCGGCCACACTGCAGAGCCACGCCAGAGCTGGGCAGGGATTCCCACTCCTTACCACTTTTACCCACTCCTGTCCCGAGGCCCAAAGGACTGCAGCACAGCAAGGAACAAACAGATGCATTAACCTTGGCTGGAAAGATCGAAACTTCCAGCTAGCTAATGATATGATTGTTTGTATAGCAAGCCCCAGGGGACCTGCCGAATGGTCATAATAACTCATGAATGAGTTTAACCAAGTTTCAAGATAGAAAGCTAATATACAAAAATTAATTACATTTCTATTAGTCAACAGTTGGGAAATGAAATTTAAAAAAAATCCATTTACAGTGGTGCCTCTGGATCCATAAATCACTGAGGTATTTACCTAACAAAACGTGTCTAAGGTTTCTTTGCTGAAAATTAAAAATTAATGAAATGATAGAAAAATCTAAGCAAATCAAAAGATAGATCATGTTTAAGCACTGGAAGACTTGAATTCTGAGAGGGAAAGAAATAGTATTCTCCAGGGAAGAGCACCAAGTGGTTGTCCAACACTAAACAAAAATCCAATACCCTAAAAGCATATACATGCAAGTTACATACACATGGAGCATGTTATACCTATGTATTTGGGAATGTGTATGTATGCATATTTGCATATAACAATAATTAATGAAAAAAGTTCATGAATTTGAAAAAGAGCATGGAAAGGTCTATGGGAGGGTCTGGAAGAAGGAAAGAGGAATAATTTAATTATATCATCATCTCAAAAATATGGGCAGTAATTAAAAAACAAGAATTGGAAAACCTGATAACATTAATACTCAAATTCTTCCCAAAGTGACATACACAGTTACCACAATGTCAACAAGATTTCCAGCGCTATTTTTAAAACTACAAATTGGCAAGATGAATTCTAAAGTTTATTTAGAAATGCAAAGGACCTCTTAAAAAGCACTTTTCATAAAGATAAAAGAGACCCCTTGGGACAAATAAAACAAACTGGTTCTTCGCTCCGGACATTTTGATTGGGGGCGGGAGTGTTGCGGAGAGGGGGAGAGTGTTTCTCCTCGGAGAATGGTGCGGACAGCAGTTTGAGCCCAAGCCAGCTCAGAAAAGCATTTAATCTGAATGTTTGGGAGTTTTATTCCTCCATCAGGCTACACTTGATAGCAGTCATTGATGTGTTTATAAAAAGATAAAAATTAAGAATATGTTCTGTGGAGGTGTGTGTTGAGGTATGGAGGAAGGGGATCTCTCAGAGGGCCCATGCCGAGTTAACAGGGTAGTAGAGGCAGAGGAGAGAGAGAGGAGAAAGAGGAGAGAGGGGAGAGAGGAGAGGGGAGAGGGGAGAGGGGAGAGGGGAAGGGAGGAGAGGAGTAGAGGCTGGCCATGACCACGTGGAGAGAGGGGAAAGGGAAGGGGGAAGGGGCGAGGAGACAGAAGGAGCAAGAGAGCAACAGTGCGAGGGAGCCAGAGAGAGAGAGGAGGAGGAGGCAAGCATCAGCTTTTACAGTGCGCCAGGCCTACCTGGCTGTTGCCCGGTAACTGTGCGGGTGGAGTCTAGACAGAATGCTAACAGTCATGGCGCCGGGTCAGCTCCTTCTCTCCTTGTCAGCTTCTCCTTGCCATCTCAGTTTTTCCTCACCTACTCAGCTTCTTCTTCCCCTCTCAGCGTCCCACGGCGGCGCCTTCCTTTCCTCTGAGTCGGCTTAGAAGCCTAGGCACAGTGAAGGAGATCTTGGAGGTGGCAGAGTCCTGGTTAGCTTTATGCCCATGCCTTTTCCAAGTGGTTTGGGTGGAAAAGGCTGCCCGGTCTCTAGCTGTGAAGTAGGCTCTTCTCGCCAGTAGCTGGTGGATGAGTGGACGTGGGACCCATCAGAGCTGACCACAGAGTCCTTAAAGAAAAGGGCCTGGATATAATTAATCTCCCATTCCTGTGTGGAATAGCCTTGTTATCGTTTCATTAAAGTTTAGACTTTGAACTCATCCTAATTCTTGCCTTGCTTTAAAAAGTCCAGCTAAGAGCCATGGTCTGTGAAAGGATGGAAAATGATGTTCCCGGGTTTCGGCACCGTTGAAAGGACGGAAACCAATGGTGGAAGGGGATGTCTCAGCGGGCCCATGTGGAGGCATCCCCTCCATCTGAGGGACCAGCCACACGATGGTATAGCACAGAACAGAGTTTATTCAGGGCATGGGGAGGGGAGCCAGGAGGGTAGTAGAGGCAGAGAGAGAGAGAGAGAGAGAGAGAGAGAGAGAGAGAGAGAGAGAGAGCAGAGAGGTAGAGGCCAGCCATGACCACGTGGAGAGAGGGAGAAGGGAAGGGGCGAGGGGACAGGGAACTTGCAGGCAGGGATCAACAGAGCAAGAGAGGCAAGAGAGAGAGAGAGGAGGGGGGCAGGCAGCCCCTTTTATAGTGGGCAGGCCTGCCTGCCTGTTGCCAGGTAACTGTGGGGAGGAACATACCTGGCTGTTGCCAGGTGACTGTAGAGGTGGAGTCTAGACAGAAGACTAACAGTCTGGCCTCAAGTTCTTGGCTCAGGGAAGACCAAGCTCATTTTTCAATGTTTTAACAGAGTTCAGCGATCTGTGTAGCCTGCCTTCTGAACACATCCAAGACCACAAATGGAACTGAACACGCCAGTGGACCCGGTCTTAAGAGTCATTTAGTTTCCCATCCCTTTGCATGTTTTCAATAAACCGGCTGAAGTTGACTCTCTTGTGTCATCCACAAGTGCGGTATATTCTATTAATCTAGGGCTAAGAACACAATACTGTAATTCCACCCTTCAGTTACTTTGCTGTTGTTTTAATATCATCTCACTCTGATTCCAAAGACTATAATCCTGTAATAATTGGGACAATGACATGCAGAACAATGGGAGAGCTGCCGGAGCACACAGCTGCGTGAGTGTTTCCTTGATGAGGTGGAATGCTGCAGTCTGCACAGGGAAAGGGTCATGGGACAGCGGAGATGACCATGGTCATGGTCTGGCTGGAATCTAAGTGGGGGAGGGGGACTTCCTGGTGTGGGGTGTCAAGGAAGCCCCAAGAGAATTTGTAATGAACAGATACAGGCCTGAGGTACAACGTGAGATACAGCATGTATCGTTGACATGGGTATAGCCATGTCAAGGACCAAAGCTTCATGGGAAATTGGCCATGTTTGTCCCAGGTTAGATTCAGAAAGATAAAGCCTTCCTCTGGTATTTGCCAATGATTGACCGGTGTGGCAGAACTGGAAACTTTCACTTCCTCTCCTCAGATGTTTATAGGCTGAGACTGTTGCCTACAGAGATCTCCTCCAGGGAGTAGCTAGCTCCGCCCCATACACAGCAAACATGCCGAGGATCCAGGTTGAGGCACAATGCCCCCACGGATTTTCTGTCTGTCTGTCTGTCTGTCTGTCTATCCCTTCTCCATTCCCTTGCCACACCTAGTCGGGATTCCAAGACTGAGGCACATGGGACATAGCACCCTGGATGCAAATAATGATCTGTTGATTTGGGGGATGAGCGAAATGATGTCTTTAGGGATAAGGTAATATGTTTGAATTAAAGCAAAGACCAAGGGAAATTTGAAACGAGTTTAAAATTCAAGGTCCTCTGGCATGGCTGATAGTATGAAGTCAAATTGTAACAAAGATGGTTCTGAGATTGATCAGAAGGACCCAGTGCTCCTTAGGGCACTGGAGCAGAGGTGAGGGGGTGTGTGCATGCATATTTCAATTTTGTTTAAATATTGTTTTATGAGTGTTTTGCCTCCATATGTGTGTGCACCACCTGTGTGCTTGATGTTCTTGGACATCAGAAGACAGCATCAGATCCGTTGGACCTGGAACTAACATGGTTGTGAGCTACCACATGGATGCCAGGAATAGAGCCCAGGTCCTCAGGAAGAGCAGCCAAGCACTCTTAACTGCTGAGCCAATACTCCAGCCCGCATTTTCATTTTTTTGCTTTTATATGTTTGAGTGTTTTGCCCACATGTTTGTATGTATACAACGTGTGTCTGGTGCCATGGGAGACCAGAAGAAAGCACTGGATCTCCCGAAACTGGAGTCACAGTTGTGAAACACCTTGTGGGTACTCCGAAGTGAAACAGAGTCCTATGGAAGGACAGCAAGTGCTGTTAACTGCTGAGCTGTCTCTCCAGCCACAATGGATTAGGTATTTTTAAGCCCTATTAAAAAATATTCATTTTCTCCCTAGCTTTAAGAGTTTATTACAAGTCTCCAATGATCTCTTATTCTGTGAAGGAGTGCGGTCACATGAGACGTCCATTCATACCCTTCCCTTTCTCTGGCATCTGAGTGGACATCTGTCAGCTGAGCATCCTTCCTGTGGCCCTGGCAGCCTACACCAAGAGGTCTCACCCTCATCACAACCACTTGAGATACCCTGCACCAACAGTGGAGGGCAGCCCTGCAGCCAAGACAAGCCTCCAGGGCCTTCAGATCACCTGAGAGGAAAGGGGGAGCAACCCTCAGCACCCAGCAAGCCAGTGGGACTTGAGACTGACCTAATCAAGGCGTGTGACTGGATCCTAATAGCTTGTGAGTGTTTTGCCTACATATATGTACATGCACCACAGGTGTGCTTCATGTGAGTTTTAGGAGATTTTGTGGGGGGTTGGGTGGGGGGAAGGTTAGGAGCTTTGAACTCAGATCCTCACACTTGTGCACCAAGTCTGCTTACCTTACCAGCCATCTCTTCAGGTCTCTGATTAGTGGAGCTGCCAAGGGTCAGTGGTGGCCATGCAAACACTTGCCTCAGTCCTACTTGGAAAAGATTCCAGGAATGTGGTGTGCAGGAAGCCATTGGTGCCTTTCCTCTGTCAGAGACTGCCTGCCTTTTGTTCTTTAGGGGTTACTAGGTCCTACTAACTCCAGGACGACCTCCTTCACTTAAACGTAACTACCACTCTAACATGCTAGATTAAATTCCTTGTTCAGTACCTTCATTTATTGTGCTTCTTCTCCATTGTCACGGCTAGGACACTGTAACTACCTGCTCAAAGTCAGTTTGTAATCCTTGTAGGACTGTGATGGTTTATGTACGCTTGGTCCAGGGAGTGGGACTACTAGGAGGCGTGGCCTTACTGGAGTAGGTGTGTCATTGTGGGTGTGGACTTTGACCTTTGTGCTAGCTGTCTGGAAGCCAGTCTTCTAGCAGCCTTAAGATGAAGATGTAGAATTCTTAGCTCCTCCTGCACCATGCCTGCCTGGATGTTGTCATGTTCCCTCCTTGATAATAATAGATTGAACCTCTGAACCTGTAAGCCAGCCCCAATTAAATCCTGTCCTTTATAAGACTTGCCTTGGCCAGGGTGTCTGTTCACAGCAGTAAAACCCTAAAACAAGGATCATAAGCATCAAGAAGTTGAGAACTGTCTCAGTTACCACTTGAGACACTAAACATATACCCAACACAGAACAAGTGCCTACCAGAAATCTGTTAAATCAAGCTGACCAATTTGGGGAGAAATAGTGTTATGGTTTGAATAGGTTACCTCAAAAATTCAAATGTTGAGCCTTCATAGGTTAGATGATAGAATTAAACCACATGGCCTGTAAAAGACGGCTGGGATCACGGGGGGGTCTTTACACCCTGGATAGAACTAAGAACCTAGAGGCTTCATAAAGGATTCATCTGGCTTACCTTCTGTCCTGGCCATGTGATGACACAGTGGATCTCTCCTCCAGAGAGAGACAGCCACAAGGTACTATCTTGAAATAGAGAACAGCGTTCCCAGACAACAGAACCTTCCCAGACTACTGAACCAGCCAGTACCTTGACCTTGTACTTCCTAGCCTCTGTAACTGTGAGAAATTAATGTGTGCGTGTTGCACAAAAGTATATATGCATACAAGCTCATGTGTGTGTACACACTCCTGTGCACACACCAGAAGCCAGAGGAGAATCCTGGGTGTCCTTTTCTATCATTCTCTGCCTTATTCCCTGGAGTTGAAGTCTCTTAGTGAACCTAGAGCCGGGCTGGTGACCGGTGAGTCCCAGAAATCTTCCTGGCTCTGCCCCCAACCTCTTACCACAGAACTAGGCTTACAGGAATGTATGCAGCCATGCTCACATTTTTATGTGGGTTTAGGAGATTTGATCTCAGATCCTCACACTTGTGCACCAAGTGCTCTTACCTACCCAGCCATCTCTCCAGCTTGAGAGATCAGTTTTTTTCTTTATAGAGCACCCGGTCCTCTAAACGTTGTTATAGCAACACAGACAGATGAATTGGTGGAGCACAAAGGATTTGGGAACCAGTGCGAACACTGTGGTAATGCAAAGATGGATGTACGTCATTATAAAATTTTTTTTTTAATTTGTGGAATACATAAAGCCAGGAGGGGGGCCTAATGGACTCTGGGTGACATTTATGTGTCAACATGAGGTCGTTCTTTGCAGCAAATCAGCCACTCTGGTTGAGGATGTTGGTAATGAGGGAGCTATGCTCACGAGAGGACCTGGAGTGAATGAGAAATCTCTCTACCTTCGGCTCAGTTTCATTGTAAACTTAAAATTGTTTAAAAAAATTAATTAAAAGTAAAATTCATAACCCTTTCACAGGCGAGGCATCACATGCCACGAATCATGAGACACTGAGAGGCCGCATGAGTTGACTGGCAAGATGGATGTGTCTGCAGCCTGCTGACAAAACACTGCTCTCCTAAAAGACTTCCACTGACTCTCCCTGAGCAGAAAACCTGGCTTGGAGAGGAAGTCAAAGCCGAGGTTCATTGGCCTCCCTTCTGACAACCTCCAGTTTACTCTGCCCCATCATCTTGTTAGGCGTTCTTCTCTGACACTGCTCACTGAAGGTTAAAACCATCCTACATCACAACATGAGACCCTAGCCAAAGAGCTGGGCTGGCCTCTCTGAGGCCTGGATTGTCGGTGAGCTACAGGAACCATAGACAGTTCAAGGGTCGGAGAAGCTGGAGAACTCAGTGCTTATTCACAGCACCCTTAGTGTTGACTCCCAGTTTTATGCATGATGAATACATACTACAGAATTACCACAAGGAAGATTTAGTGGAGATGGAAAGAAACTGAGTTTTATGAAAAATGATTACTGCCGTCAAGTTGATACCGTTTCTTGCACTGTTTTGTTGAGGCTGCTATACAATTTTATTTGTAGGAGATTTTAAAATATGCCTTAAACTATACCCAGAGAATAAAGGCCTGTTTTAACTTATTTCTAGGTTGCTCCTCCGCTCCCACCTGGGGCTCTAGACCATTAAGCTGCGTGGCCACTGCTGGGCCTGGCTCTGGGCACAGGATCAACCACTGCCTCTTGCCCTTCTTCTTGGAGAAAGGAATAAATTCAGATCTATACAGGCAGGATTCTACTCTGATTACCTTTCTCTTTGATAAATCACTGTTCTTTGGGACACTATCTAAAGGAGAAGTGGACTTTAAAGATACGCTTCAAGAAGTGGATGAGAAATGAGAAACAGAATAGAAATATACTTTTAAAGATTTATTTGTATCTATATGCATAAATGCACATTTGTGTATAGTACATATGGTATGTGGATGTCGGTACTCACGACCCCCAGTTTACTCCGCCCCACTCACTATCTTGTTAGGCTTTCTTCTCCACACTGCTCATTAAAGGTTAAAACCATCCTGCATCACAATGCCCAGACCCTGCTTGAGACAGGGTCTTGTGATGTGGTCTAGGTTGGCCTTGAACCGAAGATCTTCCTGCCTTGGGTACCACAAGTGTTGGAGTCTAAGCACTGCATCATTAGTCAACCAACACTATTTTTTCTAACAAGTAAATTTACCTAATCATTTTAAGGTTAAATATGTTAGTTTGGATTACATATTGTTATTGTGATACCAAATGTGTTGCCCTGAGGTTATATGAGTTGTTTTGAGGGTAAATGTGTTTGTAAAGCTATTAGCACAATATCTGGTGCGCATATTCTGAGTGAAAAATGCATGATCTGTCCCATAGAAAGAGTTGCAGATAAGGTTTAAAATTTAAGGTAGCACCATCAAGGAAAATAAAAAAAAATGAAATTAGTTTAATAATACACTTTTGTGTTTTGTTGCTGTTTTGGTACCAAATCATCAGAATTCAGTGTATGTTTTATATCTATACTAATTTTTACTGCAAATATCTCATCTGCATTTAAATTTCATGAAGCTTATAAATATTTACAGAGATTCATACATTCAAGTTGTTTAAAAAACACTTTAAAGTTTCCCAGTAATAGACTATTGAAAAGCCATTTTCTCTAGCAATCATACTCACTTCAACAAAACAAGTCCATCTTTTTCTAAAGAATAAGTATAACTTTGAAGGGAAAATACTGGCTTCAAAATTTTCTATTCATGTTAAGTAAGTGGACCATAACTCCTCAACCAATTTAGTTCCAACATATGCCATAGATTGAAAAGAAATCCTAAGTTTGCAAAAATCAACAAAACAGACTTCAAATTTTCTTTTTTGAGACAAAATCTCACTATGTGTCTCTGGCTCCCTGGAATTCACTCTGTAGACCAGGCTAGCCTTGAACTCAGAGATCTACCCACCTCTGTCTCCTGAACAATGGGAATAGGGTGTGTGCACCACCACACTCAGCCACGTTTTCTTTCTGTGTTCACCGTCAGTGAGCTGCTGCTTTACTCAAGATCAAGATTTTTGCACACTGATTCATGCTAGAAACATACACAATCATCATTACTGACTTTTATTATAAAAACTTTCAGTTCTAATGTAAATCTTCATACTTAGATAAGTCACAAACTGGCTTTTCCATTCTTGAAAATTTGAGATTTAACTCATTCATATGTAGTGTGAGAGTGGCATATTGTCTTTTTCTTTCTTTCTTTCTTTCTTTCTTTCTTTCTTTCTTTCTTTTTTTTTTTTTTTTTTTGGTTTTTCGAGACAGGGTTTCTCTGTGTAGCCCTGGCTGTCCTGGAACTCACTCTGTAGACCAGGCTAGCCTCGAACTCTCGAACTCAGAAATCCACCTGCCTCTGCCTCCCAAGTGCTGGGACTAAAGGTGTGTGCCGCCACCACCCAGCGCATATTTTCTCTTTAGTTATTTAACAAGTATTTCTTTGTTTCAAGGCATTGTTATTTATTTATATTTCAATTAACTAGTTAGTTAATTTTTAAAAGGGAGGTAGCTTTGGCTGGCCTATACTCACTATATAGTGACTATCTTGATTCATCAGTTTCTCAAGTGCTGGCATTTAAAATGCATGTCATCATGCCTGATTAAGACAATCCTTAATTAGAGTTAATGAAACAATCTTTATAAAAATTTTCTACTGTTTACCAATATATACTGAAAAAGAACTCAAGATCATTGAATTATTTTTTCTTCTTCAGCATTTCCATACATTGGGAATGATTCACGTTTGTGTACTGAATGACGAAAATAGCCTATCTCTGACACTTTTCAAGGACTCTTGTTTAGAGAGATAAAATAAAAGTATGTTCATAAATGGAGTTAGAACTCCAATCATGACTAAAGTCTAGACTTTATTCTAATATATATGATAGGTAAAATTCTTACATGATAGATACCAAAGAATAAAGTTTTTTCTATGGGACAAGTTTGACTTTGCATCCTATGTATAGGCATTTCTTTGTAAGTTTGGAATTTTAAAAATTAGTTTATTTATTTGTGTGAATATTTGTCTGCATGTATGTATATGTAACATATGTGCCCTGTGCTCACAAAGGCCAGAAGAGGCCTTTTGACCTCTTGGAACAGGAGTTACAGGTGGTTGTGAGCTGCCATGTGAGTGCTGGGAACCCAACCTCTCTGCAGAAACAAGTAGTGTTAACTGCTGAGACATCTCTCCAGCTCCTAAATTTGGAAGTTTTGAGGTTAAATCTACAGAAAAATTAATTGGATTTTACCTTTTATATTCTATAACTCATCTGAGTTAAAGATAATATTTGTTAAGTGGTGGAGAAGCTGAAATTCTAATATCCCAGTGTAAATAAGAGCAGAAGTCATTTTCTTCTCTTCTCTCTCTTTCTTTCTTTCTTTCTTTCTTTCTTTCTTTCTTTCTTCCTTCCTTCCCTCCCTCCCTCCCTCCCTCCCTCCCTCCCTCCCTTCTTTCTTTCTTTCTTTCTTTCTTTCTTTCTTTCTTTCTTTTCTTGCCCTTTCTGTCTTCTTGGACCCCAGCTAACTGATGGTAGCCACCCACACATGAGAGCAGACATCCTGAGCCAACCTCCTCACTCACTTACCAGTCTTGAGAAACAGCAACATGGCTCCTCCAAAGCTACTGCTTTGTCAGTGTACTGGCAAGTTTTGTCAACTTGACACGAACCTAGATATAACTTGGAAAAAGAATCTCAATTGAAAAAAATGCCTCTATCAGATTGACCTGTAAGTAAGCCTGTGGGCATTTTCTTAATTAGAAATTGATATGGGAACGCCCAGTCCACGTGGGTGGTCCTGAAAGGAACAAAGACAGGAGCTGAACCTAAGCACAAGGAGCAAGCCAGTAAGTTGGGATCTTCTGTGGCCTCTGATTCAGTTCCTGCTTCGGGTTCCTGCCTCAGCTTCCCTCAGTAATGGACTGTGACCCAGGATATGTAAGCCAAATAAACCTTTTCCTCCCCAAGTTTCCTTCGTCCCGGTGTTTATCACAGCAATAGAAACCTAATTAACACAGCAGCTATCTAAGTATCCCATAATCCAATTATTTATTAGCAAACTAACCATTACAACACTCCATCTCCAGAAATTGTAGGTTTTTCTCTGTCTCTGTTCTGAAATTCCATAGGCATGAGCCTGGTTTGATTCATTTTCATGGGTGTTTTAATGGACATCAGTTGTCTTAGGGTTCCATTGCTCATAAGAGACACCATGACCAAGGCAACTCTTATAAGGACAACATTTAATTGGGTCTGGCTTACAGGCTCAGAGATTCAGTCTATTATCTTCAAGGCAGGAGCATGGCAGCATCCAGGCAGGCATGGTGCAGGTGGAGCTGAGAGTTCTACGTCTTCATCTGAAGGGAAACAGAAGACTGGCTTCCAGGCAGCTAGGCGGAGGGTCTCAAGGCCCACCTCCACAGTAACACACTTCCTCCAACAAAGACACACCTTCTCATGGTGCCACTCCCTGGGCCAAGCATGTTAAACACCGCACCAGTGTCTAGATATTTGTATTTATTAATTCTAAGAAAGGCTCTTAAAGGTTTCCTTTGATGATGTCTTCACTTTGTCTTCTTTCTGAAGCTTCTATTGTCTGGGTAGTAGGTCTCACAGCTTGATCTCTATCTTCACACAATATGTATGGTTTTTACTGGATGTGATGTGCATACCTTTCACCCTAGCACTTGGGAGGAAGAGGCAGCAAGTTTGAGGCCAGCCTGGATTACATAATGAGCTCAGGCCAGCCAGGGATACATATATAGTGAAACCCTGACTCCAAAAAAGAGTTTTTAGTATATATTTCAAGAAATATATATATATATATATAAAATCAAGGAAGACATATATATATATATATATATATATATATATATATACATATATACATATATATATATATTTCTTGTTCTTCATTTCTTTTTGGCTCTACTATCCAACAGATTTCTTTCCCTTAGCTTTCTAATCCTTCTGTTGAGTCTTTCATTTCTGCTGTCATGGTCCTAAGTCACAGGGTTTTGATCCTGTTTTATGGGCTCATGGTTCTGCTTCACAGTTGCTAAGAGGAGACCAAGGACAGTTTTCTACTTGTCTCTTCCTTACGTCACTCCTTCACTTCTCCTTGTCATGGACTGTTGCACTAGAGGCTACCACCACTGTCTGGTGATCCTTTGCTGTCATTGTATCTAGAAAAGAGGGTCCTTAACCGTTGCTGTGGCTTGTTCATACCTCTCAAACTTCACAGGTGTCGACAAACAAGAAAGCCCTCACTTAACGCCAGTGCTGTGCTCATGGATATGCCAGCCTCGCCAGTGCCCTGCTCATGGATATGCCAGCCATGCCAGTGCCACGCTCATGGATATGCCAGCCTCTGGATCCATGAGCTCATCAGACTTGCTTTGTTTTATTTTTAAGTAATCTTTCCAGTCTGTGGTATGAATTCACCTCAGCTGAAAAGAACAGTTAACCAGACGCTTAGGAAACAAGGACTCCATCAATGGTGTTTTCTGTTGCAAGGCCAGTTGGCTGGAGCGCTCAGATAGCAATATATTCTCATATTTTCCCTTGAGCTGTTCCATTGCCTTGGAGAGAGCTGTTCATCTCCTGCTGGAATGATATCCCTTTGGGGTTTCCTGGACTCAAGGAACTGGGTGGAGAAGAAAGTCAGTAAATACTTGGCCAGCCAGCTTTGATTCGTTGCTGTTCTCTGCCCTTGACCTTCCTGGTGTTCCTCCAGTGCAGACTCACTTCTCTTATTTACTAGGGATCAGCTTCTAGTCTTCGGCAGAAGGCGGTCCTACTGTGTGGAGCTAGGGACATTTATCATACAACTTTTAACCACTCTTTTCATTCCCACCCCTTTCCTGTCCTCTACACTTGCAGAGGTATCTAGTGTCACCAAGTCTTCATCATCCTGAGTGTTCTGAGCATCCTTCAATATAAAGGCAGGCTATCCTTGGTGTCTCCAGTGACCATCTTCAAGTTCAGCTTTCTCAGGTTTGCCCACTGCTATTCTATCAGTTTTCCCACCTCTGGAATGTTGTTGATGACTCTGGCCCTACTCTTTGTCCATATGCTACTATGCCTTTAACTCTTTTCCCTGTTTGTTATTTTTAAAAGTTTGTTTATGTTGTGTGTATGGGTGTTTTGCCTGCTTGAATCTCAGTGAACAGTGGGTATGTCCCCTCAGGGGCCAGAAGAAGACACTGGATTCTCTGGAGCTAAGGTTAGCACTGTTGTGAGCCACCAGGGAACCCCCCTCCCCAGTTCCTCGGCAAGAGCAGCCAGTGCTCTTAACAGCTGAGCCATCTCTCCAGGCCTTGTATTTCTTTTTCATTTTCAAGTAGTATTTTGAGGTGGAGAGAAGATTAATACGTATATTCAACACATCATTTTAACCCGATCATATTTCATTTTAAAACATTTCAACAAATACTTCTTCTAAATAGCAATCTGCTCTGTTGCATTTAGAATAACATTTGGTTAGCAAGGCCATATTTCACAATCTTTATAAACTGTTATTTTTATGGCAAGCAAGGTGACCTTTGTGGTGACAGGGACAATTCATTATCAGGAAAAACAGGGTATGAGCTTATTACAAAAATCTCAGGTTTGGGTCTTTTTGGAGATTTTCATTTCCACCAAATAGTAAAGGTATTCTCTGGATGAAGAAATGGTATTTGTCTCAGAAATACAACTGGGAAGAGTCTAGTGGCTCTCCGTAGGTCAGGGCTGTTGGTTCTCCAGCAGGCTTGGACTTATCCACCAATTGCTTTAGGAACAAGAGAATGATTCAAGTTCAACCAGGGGACTGATTGCTTGTGTCCTGACCGTGTGTGTGTGTGTGTGTGTGTGTGTGTGTGTGTGTGTGTGTGTCTGAAACTCCATATGCAAACCCAAACCCTACCACTGAGCAACACCCCAGCCCTTGCCAGGAGCCTGTTGGACCATGTTTTCCTGCTTCTAAAGAGAGAGGCATGCATATGAAAAGAGATATCTGTCAGTGCCCTGGATACTGTTGTCTCTGGATGTCCTGCCCGGGCTGTGGCAGCCATCTGACAGGCCGTCTTAGGCTCCCAACAGAAATGCAACGGCCAAGGAAAAGAATGAAAAACAAAACAAAAAAACAATGTGGTTTCCTGATGACTTTATCGAGCTTCGGACTGGCCTGATCTCAGGCTTTGCCTTGCTGTGAACTCCGATTGAGGATGGTGATATTTGCGTGTTCTTGTTTCTGAGCCAGCTCAAGCCAGGGGTCCTCCATTGTTTGCAAGTGAAAGCATCTCAGCTCTGTATGCTGCCAAGGTCCAAGCCACATTCCTAGGCAGGAATGCATTCGTTTCTCAAAAAGTATGCAGAATTGCTGATTTATGGTCCGTTCATATCATGCAAATAAGTCCAAGAAGAATGTGTTTAATATCTGTGCAGGCGATGAGCAAGCACGTGACCAGCACTCGGTTGGGCCTGAAGGTTATTTTTTGTAGGCATTTATTTCATTGTTCTGCATCCACCTTTCCATCAGACAAGGTTCTGTCACATTTCCCCCATTCGCTTGAACCTTAGTATTTGGGAAATAAAGCAGAAAACGGAAAGAGATGGAATAGAATTTTACCAGTAATTGGGATAGATGATACGATTGTTAATTGCTTGTATCTGTTTCACTATTGTTTTGAGATTATCCTTTTGATGGGATTTCTTTTCTGAAGATGATTCCGAAAACCATTAATTGAATTTCAAGGCCATAAATTATCCCCTGAGAGAGAGAGAGAAACAAACAAACAAACAAACAAACGTTTCTTATAGTGTGCCAGGTTTGGCAGAAAACACCCGGTCCAGGGTTGGTGTATGATGGTCCAAAACTAAGTGAACAAATGTTTTAAATTAGGTATCCTGCTGCATAACGTGTAAGGGTGCAGGCATTGAGGGTTAAGTAGGTTCAAAGCCTGGCCTGACCACTGATGAGATGGGTAGTTGTAAGTAAGTCACCTAAACTCTCTGTGTCTCCAGCTTGCTCACCTGTAAGATGAAGGTAACAACAATGCCTTTCTCACAAGGCCTTCGAGAGATTAAATAAAGAACACTGAATGTGTTTCTTCCATTCCCACAGCATCCACTCGGACCTTTTCCTCCTGGCCTCTTTCTAAACCTGGAAAATACTGTTGTCCACTTATATTTGATCTGTCTCTTCTTCCACCTTGAGATTTCTGCCTGCTGTCTGTTCTGATAATGCCTTTCTGATCCATGCTTCCCCAGAGCTCTCCTGTCACTCAAACAAGCCTAGGCAAAGGAGCTAGGAGAAGGCAAGTCTTTTTTTAATATTAGCTATTTGGATGGAATCTGTTGGATTGGGAGTCCTTAGAGGGTCAAGAAGTCCTCTTTGCAAAGAACGTCTCTAGGCTGTGAACACGAAAGACACAAGGAGATAAGACACATAGAAAACAGGGAACTTTGAGAGGGGAAGAGAGGACTCTGAGAACACCTACGAGAGTTCTGAATTCCTAGTAGACCATATGACCAGAATAGGGATATGGCTGTGCAGTGGACAGGGGTAAATGAGTATGATACCAGCTCCTTGTCACTGTAATAAATGCCTTGGAAAAAAATCAAGTTAAAGGGAAGGTTTATTTTGGCTCACAGTTTCTGAGGCACACAGTCCATGGTCATTGTCCTGATTGCCTGAGGCCTGTGGTGAGACAGAATAGCATGGCAGAAGTATATGGCAGAGGAAACCTCTTTACCTCATGTTGGCCAGTGAGGAGGGGGCAGAGGTCAAAGAACCCTTTGGAGAAATGCTCCTACAGACCTAACTTCATCTACCAAACTCTATCTCCTAAAGGTATCATCACCTCCCCAAATCATCACAGCCTGGCAACTAAGTCTTTTGTGTATGAGTTGTGGGGACATTTAAAGATCAATAGAAGTGTTGGGGAGAACATGAGCAAAGCCACCGTGCCCTTTCCTTCCCATAACATGGCACAGTCAACAAACACTGTGGATACAGCAGACACGGTCACTTGATCTTTATCCCACCCCATCGATCGGCTCACTGCTGGACTCTGTGTCAACAGCAATGCTCATTTTTGCTGTTTGACTGGAGTTGCTGGGGTTGCTGTCCATTCCCCATCACTCTGTGTAAATATCCTTCTTGTACAGCTACACATAGTATGTAGGCTGATGGCCACAACTGTACAACTGGGCTCCTGAAGATCAAGAATCAGTGAACATACCTCTCTCCAGGGATATCTTGCTTTCTTCCTGCCAATGAGAACGGAGAAGATCCAGATATCTTCAAGTGCTCACTCAGTGGCCATCTCCTAAAAGAAGGGGAAAAGATATATAGAAGTATAGCTGGACAGCAGGATGCTTTCCATAGTCTCTCTTCAAATCCTCCTGTCTCCGGGTGAGGTCATCACATCGAGACTGTCTTGGGTGGACTGAGCACTCTGAGACACTAACCTCAAGCTGAGTGTCTGATCTCTCATAAATACCAAAACCACTTCCTCCACTTCTAACAAGGGCAGCCAGCGGACTCCAGTACACAGTGTAGAGTGAACCAGGTCTTTAGTTCATCAGGGGATACGGCTGTTTTGGGAAACCAGCCAGCTACTTCCTAAAGATGTGCTGTGGTGACTCATGACCAGCTTCCAGGAGAGAATAATCCAGAATCTATTGCCAGCATTTAACAATGGGAGTAACACTGTCTCCTAGAATTGATAGACGTCACTGCCTTCAGGGGAAAAGGAGGTAGCCTGCCCAGCTGCATCCTACAGGAGTCTCCCTTCCTCTCAGGTGGTCAGTAGAGCAAGCAGGATGGGCTGAGGTGTAGGTGAAAGGTTATCACTTGTCCCACAATCAGAGAGAGCCTCTAGGTGTGTTATCTCTGTGGCCTTCTGAGCCTTGGGGCCCTCAGGCAGGGAAATGAGACTGTAGTGTTTACGAAATCCTTAAGTCTCTTTAGAGCTCAGAAACTTATGAATGCTGAATCTTGTAGAGACCCTGTCATGCCCTGAAGGTTTTCCTGTCTCAGAAGCATGATATAAACTTGGAAATTAAACCTATAGAGCCCTAAGCAGAGGGGTGATTCTTCTTGCCTTTTCTCTATCAGCTGTAGTCACTGTTGGCCTCATGTCCTGGCCTTTGCTGGCTTAACTTCCCTTATTCCCTGTTCATACCTATTGGTCAGAAACGTGCAGTTATTTGGATTTCTAGGAAAGAGGGTCCCACTAAACCTTCTCCTGATGAAGTCTCATTGTCCTGGCCATCTCACAAGATATCATGGTTTTAAAAAATGAGAAATGCAAGAATAGATCTGAAAGCCACCAGTAGCCAGAGCAGGATGTGATACCAGTGGGTTTTAACCCCTCGATTGTTACTGTCTCTCTCAGCGCCACTGAATGCCTATGTTTCACACCCAGTCTGACCAGAATGGAATTCATGTCCCATGCAAACCTGCCCTGCCTTCCTCACTCTCTACTTCAGTGCCACCACAAGGATCCTCCCCACCCTCCCTAGCATCTGGACTCTTTTCGTGTTTGGAGGAAATTCTAGTCTCAGTCTGATGGGGGTCAGATATTTCCACATCTTCCCCCAAATGCCTGGGGAGTGTGACATGGTATGAAAACTCAGACCACGCCCTCTGGACTTCAGTTTCTGAGCACGGTGCAGCAGTGGAAGTTGAACATCGTGGCTGTTCTTTGGAGTGAGAAGCAGGGTCTTAGCATGTAGACCAGGCTAGCTGCTAGGGTTGGTCAAGTGCTTCTATGTATTCAAATGTTAAATTCTGTACCCCAAGAGCTGGTTGCCCCAAGATGAGCGAATTTCCACATATTCCAGTTTTAGTTGTGCAAACCTTGCTCTGCAGGTTAATTGGTCAATAAGAGACAAAAGCCTATGACTTGGTAGTAGAGGAAGAGTGTGGGACTGCATAAGGGTGTCCTGGTTCATGGCTGGGCATGGGCCTAGAACCCTGAGACTCTAAGTGAGAACCGGCAGGAGTTCGGCCACGTCCCCAGAACCCAGGGTCCTGACACACAGTCTCGTCTCCATAGACCTACATTGTTCAGTCATGTAGGCCATTACAGCCCCTCCCAAAGTGCACAGGTAGAGGGCATGACCATAAGCCTCAGGCCCTAGGGATTTACATACTAATAAAGGCCAGAGGGCAGAGCAAATTAAGCATGCTTCCCCAGAACCTCCCCCTTTCTCCCTCCCTATTTAACTCAGGTCTGGCCTGAGTTTTAGGGGGCATACATTCAGATCCATCCACCATCCGCCATGACAATAAACCCTTTTGGAACCAAGGACTTCCTCTTGTCATTGGGGTCTGCTGCCACCAAAGCCTCCAGCCTCTGGAACCTTAGACTTTCTCATGTATGTGGGACCCACCAGCATGGAAAGCCTCCGGGACCCCTCCACTGCAGCGGCCTATATTTTCCCACAGGAGAGAAAGGCGGGACTTGAGGATGGAGTGAGGGCTTTCAGGCGAGAACAGAGAGAGAAAGGAGATAAGAGAAGACAAAGAGAGGAAAAGGCCACCGTGAGAGGAGATGGACCATGAGTATGTGGTCAGGAGAAACAGCAAGTAACAAGGGACATATGTGTGTGTGTGAGGCGGGGGGGATGTAAGTTAGAATAGCTCAAAACCCGCCGATCTAGGCTTACAGCATGCAAATAAATACCAGGATATCTTATATATGGGCTAGATAGAATATATATTCTTACTACAGTTTGCCTCAAAGTCACAAAGATCTACATGTCTCTACCTGTCTCTGTCTCCGGATGTCTGGGATCAAGGGTATGCACCACCACTCCCACACCTTTGCGGCTGTGGTGTGACCTTATTCTAGCCTCTCTTGGCTCCTAAGTTTACTTTTTCTAGCTTCCCCATTGACCTGGTGAGATCTGAGAATTACACAATAGGTAAACTCCTTTTCTTCTTTGAGAGCCAGTGTTGGGAGTTCATTGTTTGCAAGTAAATACTGATTAGTGTCCTCCCCTCCCCCAGCTCCCCAGGTCGTTGAGCTAAGAGTCATTCCTGATAGTCCCTGTGGTGCTCACATCACTGTCCCCAAGGCCCAGTGGCTCTACCTGACATGTCTCCTCACCATCCACTCCAAACAGACCCAGATTCCACTCATCCATAGTCCTACTGTTCTGTAGGCGGGTCTCTGGCCTCAGGGAGTTCTTCATCAGGACAGTCTGCTTTGGTCAAACCTCCAAATCCAGGAGCAGGACTACCAGTCAGTTTCCTTGGTAAAGAAGGAGATGCAGAAAACCAGAGAGCAGCAGAGAGATGCCTAAAAAGAGGAGAGGAACAAGAGAGGCAGGTTTGTGACACAGGCGTGGCTCAAGCACTCTGGCTGCAGCCTCCAAACCACGCCAGCTTCTTTGCCGGTATCACTGGTGCTTGTTCTCTATGCTCACGTCAACGAAAACATATTAATTACCCTCTAAATGGAAATAAATTAACTTAAGAAGATGCAGTTTTATCTTGCTTTTATGACAGCCAAGTTCCCTGAGGATGTGTTAATTGATTTTAAATCCAAATCAGCCTAATGCACTTAGGCACTCTGCCCAGTGGGAGTGAGCGTTGGCTCCTGGAAAGGAAATGGCTCTATGCCAACTGATTTTACACATTTTTTTTATCACTTCGGATGAGGTAAGCACAGCCATGGGTGGAGAAGGTCCATTAGCACCACGTCCTGTGTGCAGATAGTAAATATTTACTGAGCAACTACTTTATCCGAACCCTGTGCAAAGTGCTGCTGTGCAAGGGCGACTCAGCTTTGGCCCTGAGCACTCTGAAACACCTGCTGGGGGCTTTCTAAAGTGTTGCTTCCCAGCCAGTCCTCCCTGACTAGATCTCACTGGAGCTGGCTTTCACAGGTGGCCAGGCCTAGAGGAACCAGATAGTGGGATATCGATGAGCTTCATGGAAACAGTAGGAGACAAAGTGAGGACAGCTACAAAGGGCCAGCTTGGCTGGACTGGCAGTCTTTCACTTTTCCAAGCTGTTTCTCCGTGAAGACAAGGGAACTGCATGGGAGAAACAGGGCATGTGTCCTGAGGGAGGTGGTATTCCCGAACAACAAGATTCCTGACACGTATGTAAAATAGTCTCCTCACAGCACTAGTGCATATCTGAGACCCTTCAAAATTTGAATGTCATGACAAAGCTCCCAGTGGCCCCAGCAAACCAGCTGCAATTGACTTCCCAGATGAAACTTTTGTGCTATCCATGACCCAGAAGGGAGGCTAAAACTGTAATAGGAACATTTCAGAAAGGGCATGCCAGGTAAATACTATTTACCCCGTCATGCAAGGGGGCTTGTGTGCTTAGTGATATAGCTAGACGCTAGGGCTTATGGTGAGCATAGAATGGACTAGCCACCTCAAAGGTCTTTCAGGGGCAGGGGAAGGGGAGTTTGGCATCTCAGGGCACTTCTATTTGAAACCTGGGACACCTGTTCTTGCTGGAGGCAGGCTTCCTCCCAAGGGCCTGCCTGGGCACAATAGCTTGCTCCTGACACTTTGTAGACACTGTGCTAACGAGGGAATACCAATCAGTCAATATTTAGCCACCTGAATTTTGAACAGATAACATTTCAGAGCCCGCTTTATGCTTGCCTGCACTGAATGAGGTCAAAGAAAGACTTCTCATTCATTGCTTCTTCCTTAACAGGGGTGACACTTTCTAGAAAGCAAACATTCACAGAGCAGTATCTGAACCCAGCCCTGATAACACCCCGAAGGTGGCGGAGAAGAAAGCCTTGCTTGGATTGCTTGTTTGCTGAGCAAGAAGCTAAGAGAACCTTCTCTGGGGACTGGAAGGGGGAGGGGAGCTCTTTGGCATGTGAGTGCCTTGGGAATGGCTCCAGAGTCAGAAATGGTGCCCAGAGACACCCAGCGCTGAGGGCCCTGGAGACAGAATAGCCGATGGTTAATTAATGTTCGCCAGCAAGTCGGACAGACAGCTCCAGCTGCCCCCAAGCTGGTCTATTAGCAGCGTTAGGCTCTTCTTGTAGGCCAGGACACAGTGAGGAGCTGTCAGGAAGTGTTTTTGAGAAATTAAAGTGACATCTCTAAGTGGGTACACACACCAGGAGCAGGCCAGCCTGCCTCGTTCCACTCCTCCTCCAGCTCTGAGGGAGTAATGCATGACAGTGTGCCTGTGTTTCTGCAGGAACTTGATTAAAGCTGGCTGCCAGACAGAGTTAGCCTGCATGTGTGGCCATTTCAAGCCAGGCAGAAGCAGCCCCCAGGCCCTCATGGGTACACTGCACTATGGAATCTGACCCTTAGACCCTCTGGATCCTGGAAGAAAAGAGGCGATACCACTGGGGAGCTTTTATCTCCTCTTCCTTGAAGGGGCTCTACTCAACTCCCCCAGTCTCTCCTGCCTGCCTGCCCACCTAAGTGCTACCCCCCTTTTTTGAGCCAACTACCCTCCTGATCTCTTCACTTTTTCACCTTCCCCAGGCATCTGTTATTACGTCTAGTCCAGCCATAGCTGTGTGTGAAGTGACACTGTTTTCATCAGACACTGGTGTGGCCCACTGCAAGGGCCCAACACTCCACCCCTCCCCTCCATCCTCCCCACTTCTCTTCTCCCAGGAGGCTTCACTGGAAGCCACAGGAAGGGGTGTGGCTGCTGTGGTTGCCCAGCTGAAAGCTGGATTGGGGGAAATCAGGAAGTCCAGGCTCCCTTCCAAAGCAAATCAGAAAGATCCGCAGCAGCCAGGGCATTAGATAAACAAGAGTCCCCAAACGGGAGGACAGCAAAGGAGGTTTCATTTCTGTGAAAAGTTCAAACTTTGGTTCTGAAGTACAATCCTACCAATGAGGACAGAGCCTTTTTATTAGTTATCATGTATGGGAAGAACCAAAGATGGAGATCGAGAAGTGAAAAAGTAAAGCCTCCCTCCTCCTCCCTGATCCCGAAGTCCCACTTACCGGAGGTAAAATGTGAACAGTGTCTGGGGCCAGTTAGGGCTCAAACAGTGAAGCTGCACATGTTTGGGATGGTACATGTGTGTGTGCGTGCATGTGTGCATGCATGCATGTGTGTGTGTGCACACACGTACACGTGTGAGGGTAAGCCTGAGCCATGTCTACTAACACAGACTCACCTGTTAACCACCTGGGCTCCTATTCTGGCTGCCTTCCTTCCGAATGCTAAGTCCAGCAGCTTACTCAGTTTTTGTTTCCAAAACTGTATCATTTGTGCATTATGAATAATAATGGAAACTGCCTATCTCTCTGTGCAGATGTTTTCCAGTTCATGAAACATCTGTAAATTCACAAAGGGCTAGTGTTCTGTGTGCGCATGCCTATCAGCCCACCTCCTTCCAGAAGTAAAGATGTCTGCTGTAAGCCTCCACCGTATGAACCACTACGTAGTCTGTGATGCACACTGCACCCTTGGGGGGCATATTATCCCCTAAAGGGATACACGGTGTGGAGACCTGTCTAAGGGCCTAGAAGTGGTAAGCAGCAGTGCTGGATAGAAATGCCACCTGAAATACTTCTCTGTGCTCCAGGAGATCGGATCAGCAGGGATCTCTGAGCCCTTGGCAGCTGGGCAGAGGAGGCTCCCAGAGACCCTAATGCCTTCCCTTCCTCCTTATGATTTTGAGTTGGCCACAGGGACAGCAAGCTGCCCTCTTGCCCAGGTTTCACTACAGGTGCATGTATGCATAGTGAAAAGGCTGTTTCCTTCCCCTCCCCCTTGAGACGCCAAGGTTTCAATCCATTCGTTTGACGATCGTACTTTAAATGCCGTGTCATCACTTTTCAGGGAGACGAAGATGATGCCGTACACAGTGTAGAAAATACAGATAAGCAGAAAATAAAACCTAACAGCAGGTAGAAATGTTCTCAGAGTTTCCCCAAGTAGAGTAAGCACTAACAAAACCTTGAGCTGGGGACTTCCCTCAGGCCCTAGCTTTGGACAACAGCTTTAGGTCACCAGGCATAGGACAATGAAATTCAGGGGCCGTTGCTTTCGTGATGTTTAACCTGCATGTGACTTGTGTTAATAGACAACAGCGGGACTTCATAGTTTTAAAGACTGATGCTTCATTTAAAAATCAAGTTGAAACACCCTATCCTTTGGATAGAATCCAATGACGTTCTCAGAAACATTGGCTTGGTCCCTGAGTCTGAAAATGTCTCTGCCTCCCTTCTCTTTAATGTTATTATCAGTGGATTCTGCTATCAAGAAGATAAGCTTGCTCTAGGATTTCAGCAGCTGCCATTGTGCGTCACAGAAGCCACTGGGCGGTAGAAAGACCCGGGCAGATAGGCTGCAGCTGCACTGCCAGGCATGGAATGTCAGAGTGGCCATGTGTGCTTGGGCAGTGGGAGTGGCCAGGAGACATTGGGATCTATAAGGGGAAAAAGAATTCGAGGAGGGCTGAGGACTCAGCCCTGCAGGGCCTCCGGTATTTTGCAGCCTGTTCAGTAGCAAAAAAACAAAAAACAAAAACCGATGGCAGAGGAAGAGGTTTGGCAAGCAGATAGGTGCAGCTGGGCACTGAGCTGAGGTCTCAGTGGTGTGGATGGTGAGGGCGGAAGTCGACAGAAGCCACAGATGTGTCGGAGGAAGGGATCTGAGTCAGCAGGTACAGGAGTGGTGTGCTGTTCCAGGGTCTGGGGAATTTGTTTTGTGGATCCTAAAGTAGTGCTGATTTATTCTTTCTGGGGCTTTGTCCCTACCTTGCCCTGTGTGAGGGCCAGCACCGGTGAGATACAGACAGAAGGGCACAGCCTCACAGCACTCACTGACAAGTGCTGGCCTTTGAGTAGCTTGTCGAGTAACCTTGAGAGATGGGGAGGTGGGACGTCTCATGTTTTTGTTGCCCCTCCTTTAAGGATTCTCTGGAAAGTCTTCATGTTTCTCAAGAAGTGTTGGTCTCCAGCCAAGACATCCATACACACACACACACACACACACACACACACACACACACAGAGACAGAGACAGAGACAGAAAGACACAGAGAGACAGAGAGACAGAGAGACAGAGAGACACAGACAGACAGACAGACAGACAGACAGACAGACAGACAGAGATAGACAGACAGAAAGGCTACTGGTTTACTGTTGCTTCCCAAGAGTTTAAGTACGGGACTGTGGGGTATCAGAAGATACTTCTTGGGAGACAAGGACAGTGAAGGAGGAATGAGAACACAGGACAAGGAAGTGGATAAGCAAGCTCTGATTTTCATTTTCAAAAGATTTTCTTCTTTCCAACTAGAGGACCAAGAAAATGGGGAGGCCAGTGTGTGCTTTGCTACTAATTATTTGGGGATTTCTTGGATGGATCTTAGCCACCTGGGTTCTGTTGAGTTGAGGAAAGTTCTCAGCACCCTAGCAATCCCAGGGTCCCCAAATTTGTCACAAGGAGAGGGCTGGTCTGGCTTTTATTTCCCTATATGGTGTCCCTTACCCTCTGCCACTTAGGAAGGGAGCCAGAAAGTCCTGGAAACAGCTGACCCTGTACTATGTGGTGGCCTCAGAGCATCTGGCCTCTGGGTGTGAACTGCTCGACCTTCTGGGACTGGGAGGTGGTGAAGGATCTCCACAGGGCCAGACCTGCTGAGGGAGGGGACAGCCAGAGACACAGCAGTGCCTTCGTCTTGGCATCTGTGGCTGGAACAGTCTAGACCCTCTCTGTTCTGGCGGTTAGAGGGTGAGGTGGTAACGGAGGGGGAGAAGCAACGGTATTTAACTTAGTAGGCAAGAGAGGACAAGACAAGAGAAAGAACCAAGGACCAGGCAACCTGTCTTGTCTCTGCTTACATCTGAGATCTCTAAACTCACATTTATTCCCAGAACATTTCAAAGACACAGATGTGTGGGAGATGTGTGGGTTCTCCTGTGACCAGGCACCAGTCACATGGCAGGGCCCAGGTTTTCAGATGAGCCACACTCACGAGTTTAGGACTCTTAAGACTCATATCAACACCCTGTTAGTCTTCCTGACTACTAGTCTATCCAGTCTCAGCAAGCAGAGGGGAGGCAGCTGAGCCTAGCGGTGCATGGCTGTGAGGACCTCTGTTGCTGTAGTTGATAAACCTGCTCTAATCTCCCCTCTGGTGGCAGGCGATTCCTCGCTCTCTACCACTATGCTTTGGATTCTCGAATGAAAGGCACAGGCTCACAGCCTTATGTTTAACATGCCTCAACTTATAATAAGTTTACTTTCATGGCTTGCTCAGCCTGCTTTCTTATAGAACCCAGGATGGCCAGCCCAGGGATGGCCCCACCCACAATGGGATGAGTCCTCCCCCATCAATCAGTAATGGGGCCTGGGGAGTGCCCCATTGACTTGCCTACGGGTCAACCTGACAGATGCATTTTTCTCAATTGAAGTTCTTATTCCCAGATAAGTCTAGCTAGTGTCAAGCTAACAAAGAAGAAAGAAAAACAAAACAAACAAACAAACAAAAAAACAAAAACCAAACCAAATCAAACAAAAACAACCAGGACAGCTCTTAGGAATGAATAAAATGAATACAGTTACAATTTGCTTTGTCTCTGGTTCGCATTTACTGTGTTCACAGACCAAACACTTTCCGAATTCTCCTGTGCATTTCCTGCTCTTCTGTCGCTCCCCTATTACACGGCGTAGACCTCGTCTTCACCAAGGGTCCAATGTTTGCCAGGGTGGTCTCATATGCAAACAACGAATATATTTAGTAGCATCCAGTGGCCACCGTGTGTCATGGACGAGTTGGTCTTAATAAGCTAGTTAACAACTTAGGACCTCCGTTTCCTTCTGTAAACTAGCAACAGCTCAAGTGCCTGTGTGTTAGGGATGTAAAGGTGACACTGTGCTGCCGACCTCCCTGTTACGTACCTGCAGAGTCTAGCAGAAGTTCAATTTTGGGAATGATTAAGGCAATGGCTCCATGCTGTGCTGAGAACCCTAGCAGCTCCATGCTGGGTTGAACATCCTAGCAGCCTTGCTTTGTTGAGGAAAAACAGACTGCACCCTGCTTGTAGGTACCTCCTATTGTGCAGACCAGTGGCTTTCCGGCTGTGCCTTGTCCTGAGCAATTCCATTTCAGAAAGCCGTAGCTCACACTCTTTGGAGCGAAAGTGCTGGGGCAGAGTCACTTGGTAATTTTCCTGGGCAGGTAGATGACCACCAGATGTCCGACACACAGAACTTACTGTAATGAACCCCCATCTATCTGGGACAGACTGTAAGGTACAGACTGATGCAGAATTTATTTAAGCAAATTAAAATGACTACCTATCAATTCATTAAATTAAACCAGGAATACATGGGTACATGACTACATGTAAACCACATCCAACAGCCCAGGCCTGTGAGCTTGGCAAAGCCTGAGAGGGGTGCAGGATGCAGCTGCCTCAGCAGGACCGTGTAATGAAGGGGCAGCTAAGCCGGGGCAGGACAGCACCTGCTGACCGCCAGCAGGCAAGAGAATCCCCTCGGGCTTCAGTGAAGCCTGACTGTTTGCCTCACAGCCATTCGGAGGAGGTAACTGCCTTGAGCCAGCCCTGCCTCTGCAGCTCAGCTCTTAGGAGCGCTGTGACTATTTTGTTGACATCATTTTTAACCATCAGCAGGGACCGACTCTCTTTGTATCTACCAGCTCTCTGTTTGTCCCTTCACTTAGCCCCGCCCCCTTAGACAGCACGAAGCCACCGTAACCCCTCTTATAGTATGTCATCTATTATTATTTTGTGAAATGTATGTATGTGGCCTGAGGATTATTAATACTGCTAACTGAGATTGAGATAGAATAAAAGAATTCATGTTTACCGATGGTCGTGAAGACCAAGCAAAAATCAAGGAAACCCGGTGGCTTAAAGCTCAGAAAATCATTGCAGCTTATAAATGTGTTGCTACTCAATGCATTTTGCCACAGTACAAAGACAGGCGTGTCTACCTATGTGGCTTGCTCAGCTCACTCACAGCTTAGCCATGCTTAACAGAAAACTAAGGGCTGCAGAGATGGCTCCGTGACTAAGAGCACCGCCTGCTCTTCCAGAGGACCTGGCTTCTACTCTCACGTGGGGGCTCACAGCTGTCCGTCACTCCAGTTCCTCTTGAAATCCATCTCCCTCTTCTGGCTTCTGAGGATGCTGCACACATACAGTATACAATCATACATGCAGACAAAACACCTGTACACATAAAATAAATATATATGAATCTTTAAAGGCTAATTTAAAAAGAAAGCTAGTGAGGCTGTGGGAAGAGCTCAAAAGGGACAGTTTCTGCATCTGCAGAAGTTGGACCCTCACGGGGCTCCACAGTGAGATCGCAGATGTGAATATAAGAGGTGACGAAAGCAGAGATGGAGGTTCGTGTGCCTAGCTCTGCCCGCAGACCCAGCGGGAGAGGAAGGGAGGCCCACAGTTACAGTCCATGCACACGTCAGGATGGTGTGGGGAGGCTGCTTCTGTTATCTCTGCTGATTTATCATGGGTGCCAGCCAGGCCAGGCTCTCTTGAGGGAGAGTGGATCCCACTCTAAGGTTTTGCCTAGCGTAGACTTCCTCCAGCCATGTTCTCTCTTTCTGATACTCCACCTCACCTGCTGCCTTGCTCCAGGCTCCCTTCCTCACACCCCAGCTTCTCCTCATTCTCTCCTGCTTTCCCTTCACCTTCTTTGTTAGCTGACCTCAGCGTGGCGATACAGGAAACAAAGCCTGGCCTGGGTGATGAGAAACCCCTGTCTGCTTCTATGGGCTTCTTCTTTCCTAGCCAATGGTTTATCTCCCTCCACCAACACTATGGCCACTCACTGTCTGCCTGGCACTTTGGCTGCTGTTGGGGACAGAAGTGGCACCATGGTCACCCTTGGCTCTTACTCATACATGATCACAGACTAAGAGCTCTGTGACCTTCGATAGGTCCCCTGGTTAGATCTGAGTGCTTCTTCCCACACCCGTCTGTGGCAGCTAGGCGCTCTCCACACTGGGATGGCTTGGGTCAAGCTGGCAGCCGAGGTCTGAATGTCAGAGTGGAGACAGTGCTGGCTCAAGGCTCGTCAGACCCTTGCCGCTCCTCCCGTATAACTATAAAACACCACTTCCTCAGCTCCGACTTATTCATTTTCTATTTTTATAGCCATTCCAAAAGCAAACCCTAGACATTTGCATAATAGACATGCAGTTCACTAGCCAACGCCTCAAACCACCCCTCGGTCAGCAATGGAACCTGCTCCCCCCTCAGTAAACCACGGATGTCAGCCCTGCAGATGAGCTTGGCCCAGTCGGTCACCAGAAGCACAAGCAGTGGATGAGATAACTCACTGTCTGGCCCAGGGTAGAGTCCTCTGCACGAACTCGGCACACACAAGCTGCCTTGGCAACATGAGATCACCTTGCAAAGACCACATCCTCCCAATATAGCCCCCTGGACAGGATCCAGACCTGCCTCCTTCAGGAGAGAGCAACCCTAGGTCACTCCAAGAGGCCTATCTGGAGTGGCTGAGGCATTGGGAGGAGTTCTCCAGGCTTGTCTTAAACCCGTGTTTGCATTGTTCCCACACTGATTTCATTTATATGGCCTGTTATAAATCAATAAAAAGAAATCTTCTATAAAGACACGTGCATTCACACTTTATACAAGAGAAAGGGAACAGACTGTCCGTACCATTGTGCTGCATGACTGAGCAGGTGGAGACGGGTGGTAATTGTAAAGGCCACCCTACTGGGAGGGGCCCTACTGGTGAGGATCCCTGAGATGGCTCACAGTCCCTCAAAGAGGTCCCGTGATCTTGGGTAATCTGGCACCACTCTCAGCTCTAATTTGCTTATCTGCAAAGTCAAATGGATGTCCCTGTCACTAATCAAATCAACCAAGCCCACAGGAATAAAAGCTTTTTGTGAAGAGGGAGTCATGAAGATGGAGGGGGTGGGGTGCCTCTGTAGTCACTGTGATCACCCAAAGGGGGCTAACTATGATGGCGAAGCTGCCCCCAGTTCCCCCAGAGGCCTCTTCTTGACTTCTCTCCTCCCTCTTTTCCTTAGCCGAGCCCCAGAGCTGGCATCTGGCAGCCTGCTGGATTGACCCAGCAGTACTTTGCCAGTTCATGACCTCAGATGTCCCTTTTAATCTGTCATGCTAAATCTAGTTTGTTCCTGCTCCTCTTTGACAGGAATGCTGGTTTGCACAAGTCTTGTGAATGGTGAGGAGGGACGGGAGGGTGGGACTGGCCTTCCTTATAGCTCTGAGCTGTGGCTCTGGTAATAGAGTTCTAGCCTCCTGGACGACCAAGCTGGGACACACCCAACAGCCTGGGGCCATAGCTTCAGAAATCTCCAATGGCATAGGTTGTCTGCTGAGACAGGAATGGGACTCCTTCCCCTGTAACACAAGAAACCCTTGTGGGTCTTGGCTTTCTGCTCTGTTCCCACTGCTGACCGCTAACCTGGCTACTTGAGATGGCTTCCGGGCATGACTAATGAAAGCCAGCTCATTTGGATAGAGCTGGACTCAGTGCTCCTTCAAGCCCCCCAGTCATAGTACAGATGGGAACCAGATGTCTAGGAAGAGAAGTGGCTAACTCGAGTTGTGATTAAATGTACATCTGGGAGAGTCTTAACAGCTATGCTCCGATTGGCTGCCAATCCTCAAGGTCACGAACGCCTGGTACCCCTGAATGTGACTGTATTTCAAAGAAGAGTTTTTCCAGGTGCAATTAGTTTAAGTCATATGGGATTAGAGTGGCCGCAAATCCACTGACCATTCTCCTCATAGGAAGGCAATGGAAAGGCATCAATACACAGAGGGTAAATACCAAGAGAGGCTAAGGAATAATGTTGCCAAGAGAAGCTGGAAAGCAGAGAAGGAATCTTCTTTAGAACCTTCAGAGGGAGCCTGGCCCTACCAACAACTTGATTCCAGAGTTTGGGCTTCTGGAAGGGTGAGAGAATTGCACTGATTCTGTTTTGTCCTCTTGACTCAGAGTCTCACATAGCTCAGGCTGGCCCCAAACTAGCTATTTGGCTAAGGATGACTTTGAATGTTTACTCTTCTAGCCTCTGTTACCAAGTGCTGAGATTACAGGGATGTACCATTCATCATGCCTGGTCTTTGTAGTGCCAGGGATTGGGCCCAGTGCTTTATACATGCTGAGCCAACAGTCTACACTGAGTGCTATCCCTGGCCCAGTTTCTGTTGCTTCAGGCTGTCCAGTTTGTAGTGTTTTGTCAGTGTGCCCTGGGAAGCAATGTCCACATTAAGGCTCTTTCCGATGCTTCCTAGGGAGGCAGAAATAGTGACATAGGGAGCTTCCTGAGCCCCTTGCAAAGCCCGGACTGTCAGTCAATCATCAGAGCAGGCACCGGAGACCCTGGGAACCTCACAACGACTCTGAGGAAGGGTGGTTTCTTTCTAGATGTGATTCTGAGAAACTGTGAAGCCACTAGTGATGCCTCACCCTACCCGTAACACCCAGCCTTCTCCTCTGAGATAAGCCCTAAAACAGGGTTCTTTCAGAGCCTTCCAGATATAAACCTGCAATCGAGCAGAGGTATCTCCCTTCCCAGCATACACACCTGCCCAAACACAGATTTAATAGACACTCCAGATGGTTGTCTACCTTCCCTTTTGAATGGACCTTGAGCGTATGGCCTTGTCTTGGCAACAGAGAACCCAGACGGCATTCCCCTCACTGGGACCACCCACGCCTTGCTGTCCTTTCTTCCCAGTGGCCCATACTTCGCTGGACACATGTTCTCTTCTGGCTGACCTCACTTCTTCTGTTCTCCCCTCCTCTCCCATTGCTCCCATTGCTCCTGACAACCCAGTGTGTCACCAGGTTGTGCCACCTCTGTGCACAGGCTCAGGCCACGTTCCCAGGGTCACCACAGAGCCAGTACACCTGAAGACTGTGGCTCCACTCCATCCGCTTCTCCCTAACCCCACTGCTTGGCTGGATGCACTGTCTAACTGGTGCCCTCCCTGACACGGTAACTTCAACTGAATCCCCATCCAGTCTCCAAGCAGCAGGCAGCCTCCCGGTGTCAGCAGGTTGTATTATCTTTGGGCTTGGAAGAAAGCAGGGCCGGCTCTAACACGTGAGGCCTGCCATGTTAGAGCCAGGCCCTATGGGTCTTCAAGACTCCACAACCTCGCAAAAATAGAACCACAGATGTGACCATATGTTCAAACATACGAATCTATGGGGGGACATTATGCACTCAAACTATAAAACATGTGCTCATGTGTTCCCTGCCTACAGGGAAGAACTAGAACCCACACTCGTCCTTCTGACAGTGGGAAGCCCACGTTTCTAAAGGCCTTGTCTCCTCTTCAGGGAGGCAGCTCAAGATCGAATGCGGACTATCAAGGAGTGGGTGTGACTCTTACAATGTTCTCCGTCTGCTTCAAATCCTGTTGCCTCTTCTCTCAGTGAGAGATCTTCCCAGACTGCTGATTAGGAGAAGAAATGCTTACTCTGTCTTGCAGAAGCCTAGACTTCTAAATTCTCACATGCACTGAAAGTTCAGCCTTTATTAAGCAGTGAGCAACCTAATGGGCTCTGAGGGAAGGCACAGGGACGGGAACTCCAAGGCCGCAGTCTAGCCAGCCTGGGGAGGGGAGACCTGGCCCCTGCTCAGACCCAGACAGGAAGTAGATGGAGCACTGGAAGCTATGTTCTTCCTTACCTTCCCTTGCTTGCTTAGACTTTCAGAAGCAATGTCTCCTCAAAGAGGGAAACAGCTGATCCTTCACCTGTTCTGGTTTTTGTTGTTGTTTTTGTCTTAGCTCTTTCTGAAATATAAGTCACACAGAGAAACTGCATTCTTTACAGTTGACCTAGTTGAAGTGATTATTTGAAAATATTTTCTCCCCATCCCACCCCACTTACACTGGAGATGGACTTAGGATTTGCTTTCACTAACGGTCCATGGGGAGGAGTCAAGTGGAGTTCTAAGCAGAGAGCCCAGGAGACCTGGTGCTTTTCTTTGCCTTTCTTTAGTCTCTACTTCTTCTGTCAGATGACTGCCAGTTAGGGGAGGAGGGCTGTGTGAGACAGCCCTGTCTGCGAGACAGCTGACTCTTAACCACCTGCAAACCAGTCAGCAAGAAATGTCTGTTTATTGTCTGCACTGGCCTTGGGGTGACATGTTATGGCAGCATCTGATGTCTTCATAGTTTCTCATACATTCCATGTGCCTTCATAGCCAGTATAGACCAGTATAGACCAGTGTCCTTGGATCCCAGCCTCCCTGGCTGGTTGCAGCACCCCTCCCTGGAGCGCCATTTCTCGCTGGGGACCTATGTTGGCTAGTTTTTGTCAACTTGATACAAACTAGAGTCCCCTGGGAAGAGAGAGCCTCAGTTAGAATTGCCTCTATCAGATTGGCCTGACATCAGGGCAGTTCTATAGGGCATTTTCCTGATTAGTGATAACTGTGGGCACTGGCCCCTCCCCCCGCAGGTGGTCCTGGGCTGAATAAGAAAGCAAGCTGATCACGTCATGTGGAGCGAGCCAGCAAGCAGCACTCCTCCGAACTTCCTGCTTTGGGGCTTTTCCCTGAATTTTCTTTCCTCAATAATGAACTGTAACTTGTAGGCTGGGATAAGCCTTTTTCTCTCCAAATTGCTTTTGGTCGTGCTGTTTATCACAGCAACAGTCGGCAAGCCAGAGCGGGAGCTCTGTGGTTTATTATTATTATTGTTGTTATTATTATTATTTACTTTAAGGAAATGTACAAAAATCCTCATTTAGGTCTTTGTTCTTTAGCTCAGTATCCCCATTATAAGAATGACTCGTGGGTGTGGTTTTGTCCATTCACCCCATAAGATGCTAGTGTGAGTGTCTTGTTTAGCACACAGACACATCCTATTGGCTCCAGTCTAAGAATAGAATTGTAGAAAGATATATGTCAATGGTGTTTATCAGCGTCACCCTCAGAGTGAGGCAGGGGCATAGCCAGCTTTAGAAACTATCACCAACCAGCTTTCCTCGGTTCCCCTCTCAGTCCACACTCCTGACAGTTTCGAGCATTCTCACTGGTCTGTATCTTTGCCAGTACTTGGTGCTTCCCACCTTTTTACATTTAGTCATCTGATGGGTGTGTACCCAAGTTATGTTTTTTGAGTTGCCTTTCCCTGATGACTAATAGCCTTAAACAAGTTCTCACGTGTTTATTGGCATGTGTTTATGTGTACGTGTGTTGTTCAAGCCTTTTGCTTATTTTTCTACTGATCATCTTTTTCTTGTTGATTTGTAGATGTTCTTTATATATTATTGAAGTGAGTTCTATGACAAGCCTTACAGAAATCTTTCATTGTGTGTTCTCAATCCTATTTTTTTTTTAATGAATAGGTGTTCTTCATTTTAAAATACAGTTCTTTTCATTTTAGAATAGTCCAGCTTATCAACTTTATCTTTTAAAGTGACAGATTTTTTTTTCTGCCTAGGAATCACTATGTACTCTGAGGTTATGAAGATGCACTCTTATGTTTTGTTCTAAGATCTTTATTGGTCAACTGGTATTAACATATGGTATGGTGTGAAGTAGCGGGTTACAAAACTTCCTTCCCCCACATGAATATCTAGTCGATCCAGAACCATTTACTTAGGAAAGGCACCATTTCCCCCTCGGCTATGTGGTGTCATTGTTTTGCCTGTGAGAACTGATAAGCAGAGTTTTGAGAACAGTGTTCTCAGACACCAGATTCACAGCCTCCATTCCGAGTGAGTTACTTTCTATCTGAGTCTCAGTTTTCTCACCTGCGTGTAAGAGAAGTGAAATGTCTCATCTCAGTCTGGAAGACATCAAAGGGGAAAGTTTATCCAAAGCACTTAGCACCAGGTTGTGGCTGTGCTCTGTGACCTCTGCTGGCGTCCTTGCCACCGCCCCTAGGCAGAACTTAATGCAAATGAGATTTTTCTGATGGGGAAACAAAGTTGCTGTCTGTGTTCAATCTGTTTCCAAGTCTCTGCAACCCTAATACAGAGCAGCTGACCACTCCTGGTGAGTTCTCAGTCCTCTCTGTTCCCGAGCCATCCTCAGGCGTCCTTCCTCTGCACCCCTGACTACTGCCAGCCCTTGTCCTCCTGAGCATTACATAAGCCTCCCTTGTGTATCTGCTACTTGTCCCAGCTCACCGCTGTCCTTTGAAGGCAGAGGCCAGCTTCCTGTTGAGTGGGCATCACCCAACATACTCTTCTGGTTTGTTTGTGACACGAAGCCAGCTGTTGAACTGTCCAGCGGGGAACCAGAGGATGCTTCTCTGTAAGACAACATCCTGTCTTTGTGCAAGAGGGACAGCTGTGGCACAAACCTGTTGGCTAACATCTTTGGCAGTGAGGTTTGATAAAAGCAAAGCATAGATAAAATAAACCAGACGTTTCCCACTCCACCTGCTTACAGTTATGTGACCTTGATCATTAACATTGTCATCCTGGCACCTCTCCTGGGGAAGGAGAGTTCACACTCCTGCCAAGGCTGGAGTGACTAGATTGGAAATAAGGTCCCCTGGGGTTGGGAGTCTATCTATGGAAATGTCAATGGTTTGTTCACATTTAAAGAGGGCTGCAAATGTCAGCGTTTGTGATTCTCAAAGTCACAAAAGCTAAGTGTTTTTCAGGGAATCTTAAACTAAAATGCTCGGATCTTTTCCAACCTGCTGAAAGATGTTGTTAAGGCTGGAGCCTGGCCTCCCTGGCCTATTGCTTATTTGTTCAGCCTGCACACACCCATACAGTATCATATTGTGTCTGACCCTATGGGGGCAGATGTCTAAAAAGACAAATGGTCTACCCTTTGAAGTTGTTTCCCTTAGATTATACCACAATATACAGTATTTGATTTTATTTGTGTTTGTAAGTATGTGCACATGTCGGGGTAAGGGGGGAATGTGCATGAGTGTGCACGTGCACCTGGAGGGCAGAGGTCAATCCTGTATTTTCCTCAATTAGGATCTCACTAAACCTGCAACTGCTTAGCTAGACTGGCTGGTCAGCAAGCCCGAGGGATCCTGACGTTCTCCCCAGTACTGGAATCTTAGGCAAGCATCTCCATGTTGAAACATTTACATGGAAGCAGGAGACCTGGTCTGGGACTCTGATGCTTGCACCTCAAGCCCTTTACTGACTGAGCCAATTCCACAGCCCAAATATCTACCTACCTAAGGTAGATATTTTCAGATCAAAAGCTTATCTTGTTTTTCAACATTTTGTGTTGCAACCATGTTTATACCCTTTCTGATCAAGACATTTGCCTTGGCCTCTGGCCTTGGGAGTTGTTCTCCCTGGTGGTGAAGACTATACACAGGTCCCTGCTGACTTGAGATGCTGGGTTTGGTTGGGTAATTGATGTTTTCTGCTTTGATTCCCACCAGGGGACATGCCTTTAGTCCTTGCATTTATTTTTAAGCTAAATCAAGTGTGAATTGTTTTTCCAAAGTCTTTCTGCCCAGCTTAGTTGAAATCTGAAAGCTGGGAACACCTTCTCCAGCTGACCTTGAAGAGGTTTGGAAGTCGCACCTCTCTCAACAAAGTGAGCATTTATTGGGAGCATTTAATCAGATGCCTAAGCCCCTTCATTCTCCTTCCTGCACTTCAAAAGAATTATGCGCATGTTTCAAATAGTCAAGGTTCTCATGCCTTAGATCAGCTGGCAGCCTATGACATTAAATCCTCCATTAGCTCCTAAGATAATTGTACATCAGATTACAGTGTATCTTTTTACCATTACTCTCCATGACTGCAGTTTCCAAACTTTCTTGAATAATAAATATTTTTCATTGATTAAAAAAACAAAAACAAAACAAAAAACAAGTTTACCATCTCTTTTGCATCATGGTTTGTTTCTTATGTATCACAGAGAAAGTGGAACAAAACCGCCCATCTTCTCAGAAGGCCACTAATATGTCCAGGTGGGACTGGTTGATGGTTGGGTCCATCTCCCCACAGCCCCAGTGAGGCAAGTCCAGCAACATTAAAGCTCAGTGAATTCATAAAATTCGTAAAGGTTAAAGGGGGGTTTAATTCTCTTCTCTGCTCCCTGTGAGGGAGAGAGCAAGAGGCCTGCCTCTTCCATGCCAAGTAAAGGGTCTGCAGAAGAACCTCAGAACCATGGGGAGCGTGTATGAAAGGGGACCTCAGAACCCACCCCTAAGCCTGACACTGGCTCGGACACCTGAAGATGAATGATATGTTGGGAGAGAAGTTTCTTAAGAGAAATAACAGCATCATCCTGAGGTGTTAGGGATTAGGTAACATAATTGGAGGCCACTACAGACCCAGGTAACCATGGGGTGCGAGGCTGCCTGCACTCTGTGACACAGGTTGACAAAAGACAGCAGAGGTAGGAACAACAGGCATTGATTCGGGCTAGCTGGGCAAGAATGCATGAATCTCCCACAGACCAAGAGAATATTTGGAAAACTGTCTGGTACATTTTGACTCTGTGTGTGTGTGTGTGTGTGTGTGTGTGTGTGTGTTGGGGGGACATCTTTAAAGGGACAGCTATGTTAGATAGTTTGATAGCTGTTTACCATTGATATCACAAAAGACCTCAAACATAAAGTCAAACAGGCTGACACTGGTTCTGTGAAGGACTTGCCTGAATGTGTCACACCACAGCAGATGGCATCATGGTGGTGCCCAAACAAGAGAGAGACAGAAAGAAACAGAAACAAGGACAGACAGACAGACAGACAGACACACACACACACAGACACACACACACACACACACATGCACACACACCCCAGGGGCGAGCAGAGAGACACAGACACACACAGAGAGAAACAGATAAATAGAGACAGAGATACAGAGATATAGAGAGAAACAGAGAAAGACACACACCCAAAAAGAGAGAAGAAGAAGAAGAAGAAGGAGAAGGAGAAGGAGAAGGAGAAGGAGAAGGAGAAGGAGAAGGAGAAGAAAAGAAGGAGCAGCAGCAGCAGCAGTTAGAAAAAGATTCTGGAGTCAGTCAGGCATGCTTTCATGCTTTCTTATAACAACTTTCTCTGGTGGGCTCTAACCAGACCCCCACAAGATCTATGTTAATCTCTTTAGAGGCAGTGTCCTTACTAATTCAATGGCCTCCCATCAGGTCCCACCTCCCAAACACCCACCATTCCCCAATATCACACACTGAGGACCAAGACATAGCAAAAAAACAAAACAAAACAAAAAAAAACACCACCTTATAAAGCCAGTAAGACTGAATTACAAAAAATAAAACAAAATAGAATAGAATAAAATGAAATAAAAAAGTGTGTGTGTGTGTGTGTGTGTGTGTGTGTGTTTCAGAAGACATTCACCTAGGATCCTGCTATCCAAGGTCATGAGACGCATGTGGGTCCCCGTGGAGTCAGGGAGATGTGGGCCATCCCCACAAATATACAAATGTAACCCATAAACCAGACAGGATTGGTGGGTGCCAAACTCAACAGAAGGCACAGTAGTCAGACGGAGACATAGTAAACCATCATACAAGATAGCCCAATTGCTGTAAATGGCCCTTTCTAGGCCCCCAGCTAGGGAGCTGCAGTAGGAGCGAGTAGAGGCATAATAAACAAATGGATGGACAGATGGACAGTCAAGACCTCTGTCTCTCTTCCCCAGTGAAGATACCCAACACAGCTAGGCCTAAGAAGAGTTCTGAACTGGGTGTAAGGTTGATGTTTTGGCTTAAACTTTGTTAATATTTTCTTTATGTGTGAGTGGAGGGGTGGTGGTGGTGGAGGTGGTGGAGGTGGGGAGGTGGGGA